>NW_009259308.1:4399511-4400127 GCF_000687185.1 Egretta garzetta
GTTTGTCACAGTGGGATCAGTTGGATGGAAGTATTTGCAGTGGTGACAGGGAGAACATAAGAGCCACCCGTCTCTCTCCTGCCTCTTGGGAAACAGTATATATCTCAGCTGTCCCTGTCACGGGGATTCCTTGAGGTCCCTAATCTGAATCTCCCTCTAAATGCTGAGCAGACACTTTAAACGTGGTATTGCACTGCTATTAATATCACCGTCACCTGGGGCCTGGCTGTATGCGAGGCAAGGCTTGTAGCGCGAAGTAATAACTTCTGCTAGACCTCCTGATGAGGTTTGTGGAGCACTTTGTAAACAGGCTGACAAGATCTTTGTCTCCAAGAACATGCTCTCTAGTTAGGCCAAGGATGCAGCGTGCTCCTGGGAGCGGAGCAGTGTGCCCTGAGAGACGCCTGCTGACATGGCTGTCCCCACACACATCAAATTTAAATCGCTCAATTCCAGCATGTAAACTAAGCTCGAGGACAGTTGTAAGCAAGAAGGAGGAGAGCCATGCAGTGAGAGCGTGTGGTCTGACAGGTTTCACCAGCCTGTCTGGATGAGGGATGCAGCCAGTCATGGAGGAGGTCGCTGAGAAGCTTTTTTGTCATTCAGGATTGCGTGT
>NW_009259308.1:4400169-4414614 GCF_000687185.1 Egretta garzetta
CTGAAGCTACGGCAGGGTGGAGCTCCACTCACCACACTGGATGATAGTCATCTCCGTGACGCATCACCATGTTCTCAAGAGACAGCCCGATTGGTGTCCACCTCAGTCAACAGCTTTGTCTGCTGGGTACGTCACTCAGCAGCCAAGTTTCCAAGCCTGGGCACCGGGCTCTGCTCCTTTCTTCTGCATTTTACATTCAGCAACCATTGATTCAAATATAATCCCAAGAACGAAGGCCAAAATCCAGGGCTCTCTCCTGCCTAACAAACACCCTCCTCTGTGCCTGGAGTCATACCCTCCCCATCCTCCTCCACTGCCCCAGCACATCTGGAATTCTTTAGTCTTTAGCAGCCAGGCTGCAACAGGATCCTCACCATAGCCTGTGCTCCAGGAACACCTTGAGCTGGTTATGGTCTCTGAAATTAGGCAGTCAGTAAGTGGAATTTTCTTTTATTACGTTTTTAGGAATACCTAATGTGCACCTAAATAAATGCTTAAATGACACCATCTGCAGGTAGTTACGTTTTGAGTGTATCCAGCTCAGTGGTTTGGAATTTGGCCACTCATTAGGACCTACAGAGGTAAAGGAAATGCGTCTTCTAATAGCTGAAAAATACTGATTTGAATGTTGCTATCTTGCGAGATATGAATGAAAAGGTAGAATTTGCCTTCTTCTGGGGAATGCTATCAGAGTGAATCAGTGTCAGACTGTAAACAAGTACCAAAATTAAGAAAATCAATATATCTGTCTCTTTTTTGGTAATTTTTTTTAGAGTACATTCCTATCTTTTGTTTTATTACAGCTTTTACTACATTTTTATGACCTATCCCTTTTCTTTAACCCACTCCAAATAGTATCTCCTATAATCTCATCGCACCACTGTGGCTGTATATGACATCTACTTTTCTTAGGAGAATTTATTGCTGCAAAATCTTAGACTTGTATAGTTACTGCAAATTGCAGGTATCCTGTGAACAGGATTGTAAACTCTAGAGTCAGGATCACATTTAAGCATAGTAATTAATTTTTCTACCAGTAACAGTGAGAGAAATACGGGTCTGCCAATAGAAAGGTTGGAATGCACCCGAAACAATAATTTTTGTAATGTCATAAGATTAAAAAAAAAATAAAATTTTTTGTAGAGACACGTTCCAGTTTGGTGGAAAATAGCAGATAATGACACACTCACTTTAGACTTAATATTTTTTGACTGATCAACTAAATAAGTATGCCTGAACTGAAAAAAAATATTAAAAAAAAAAAAGCCATCGAAGAGAGCAGCTTTTATGTCTGCATTCAGAATGTAATTGTATATTTTAAACTACTTAGCCTACCTGTTAATTAAACAGCTCATTTATAGACTAGTTAAATAACAGTCAACACATGCACCTCTAGTACGAATCCAGAGGATCCAGTCACTTACCTGCTCTTAAGTGATTTTTCTTGACAAAACAGTGTCACTGTCAAATTTGATGACAGATCATACCTACAGACATGCTCCTCCAAAATTTGACTTGTCATTAGATGAGGCTTTGTTTTAAGTACTGCAGCTAATGAAGAAGCAGAGATGAGTGATCTCTGCATATCTGATTAACATTATATGTTACTCGATGCCTCCACGGGTTTTTTTGGCTTACTCTTTGTCCATTGCTGTTTCTTCTTTGTTATAGCAAGTACCAACAGAAAACTCCGATCCTGCCCCTATTTTACTATATTTAGAGTACACAGATACTCATCTGAAATTCTCCTCTAACCTAAAGTTAGACACATACATAAGTCATTAGAGGTTTGAAGCCTTATTTTATTAAAAATAGGCTTTTAAAAGAAAATATATAGGAACAGATTGAAATTGCGTACAATCTGTGAAGACTAAAACCTCAGACTAGAGATCATAAAACTCTGTAGTTGCTTTTTTCTTATACTCTTTGAGATTTGCTGAAGAAATCCTTTTGAAAGCTAAAACGGGTATTCTATTTTTTAAATGGAAAGCCAATAGAACAAGAAGTGAAATCTTCTCATCCACATCACTTCTCTAGTATTAGTGGTGTAAAATTCTAGTTTCATGGGAACCAGAAGTGCTGGCTAGAATAAATTTTACAAACTGGGAAGAAAGAACATTGCTGTCTTTGAAGTTCAGTGATGTTCTCTTAAGCAACATGGATCTGCAAATCAGATATTTCTTTTCTTTCCTAAATCTGTTCTCTGCTCATTCTTTTAATTTGATTATTGACATCATAATCAGAATGCAATTTGGTAGATATTTCCAGATATTTCCAAGCTGCACAACACATATAGTCGAGACTTAATTAAAGAAACAAAGAGTGAAAAATCCCAGCTGGTTTTCTTTTTCTTCTTCCATCAACAGGATTACAATACTTATCAGTTTGGCTCTGCTTTCTGATTCTTATCACAGATTTCAGCTCCACCACCTAATGAACAGCTGAGAAGTGGTAAAGAAACAGACCTTTATTTTCCGGCTATTCATGCCCTTAATCGTGAAGGTTGAATTTAACACATATGAAACAGTTCTTGTTAGGGGGTTGCATTTAAATGTCACAGGGCATTATTTGCAGTCCTTCTCAGGAGTGAAGACAAAAGTAGGGCCAGAGGGTAGACAAGAACGATAATAACATTTTAAAAGGTTCATTTAGTGGATTGGTTGGTGACAGCAAATGCAATACATAATATAATCATAGCTTGACTTGGCTTATAATTTCTCCCCACGCTGGCAGATTTTGGAAGCATGGTCAAGAGACCATGTTCACTCTGGAGGTGTTTGAAGGCCCTGGAGAACATCCTATCCAAGAAGATGGGAGTTCACCATTAAAGACAAAAACCTAGTATAAATACAAAGGTCCTCCATGGTGTTAAGGAGGAAATCAAACATTTGTAATGAATCCTTTGTTAATATGTGACTGAACTTGTCTAAAATTTTTCCATGTCTTCATTGCAGCAGGAGGAACTTCAAAGGAATGTGGTGCAACAGTAGCTATGTACTAATGGGATCACAACTCCACAGGAAAATTACAGTGATTTGGCTAGCACGTACAAGCATTGTTAGCCCTCCTGGCAAGGAACCTGTATGCATATATTGGCTCAGCATGGCCAGCAATCAGCAGGGCAACCGCTTTAACACAAGTGGCAAAACTGTATTTTGCAGTCCAAAGGGTTCCTTTCTGTAGAACGCTACTGCCATGGATGTTGAGTTGCCTTATGGCAACCATGAAGTCTAGATCAGTTGCGGGTTTGTCTCAAACCTCGCCTGAAACACTACCTTATTTCATGATGTGAATGTTTGATGCATGCTAATTAACACAGTGTCCTCCATGTGTTGAAGGAGATGATCTTTACCCTAATCAATATGAAATATTTAACATATGCAATTGTTTGGGTAGGAGTCGTTACAGAGTGGGCAGTTTCCAGGTGCCTACCTCCACCTATTTACGAATTAATAAGAAATGAATGGTAAAGTATTATGAAAATTGGTGGGGACTTTCCACAAAACCTCTTGGAAGATAACTGCTAATGATTCATAGAATCGTTTAGGTTGCAGAAGACCTTTAAGATCATCAAGTCCAACCGTTAACCTAACACTGCCATTCCACCACTAAACCATGTCCCTAAGTACCGTGTCTACGGATGGGGACCTAACCAGTTCCCAGGGCAGCCTGTTCCAATGCTTGACAACCCTTTTGGTGAAGAAATTTTCCTTAATGTCCAACCTAAACCTCCCCTGGCGCAATTTGAGGCCATTTCCCCTCATGCTATCGCTTGTTACTTGGGAGAAGATACGGACCCCCACCTCACTACACCCTCCTTTCAGGCAGTTGTAGAGGGCAATAAGGTCTCCTCTCAGTCTCCTTTTTTCCAGGCTAAACAATCCCAGTTCCCTCAGCCACTCCTGATAAGACTTGTGCTCCAGACCCTTCCCCAGCTTCGTTGCTCTCCTCTGGACACATTCCAGCAACTCAATGTCCTTCTTGTAGTGAGGGGCCCAAAACTGAATGTAGTATTCAAGGTGTGGCCTCACCAGTGCCTCAAAGATAGAGGAATACTTATAATTTATAAGATGCTCCTGATACCGTTATTGGTTAATTATACACCCATCAACGCTGCACAGCCACCATATATATTCTGCAGAATATGTTCTTACCCAACATTCTTATCGGAAGTGACTGTATCTTCAAAATGAGAGAAAAGTAGAATTCATCGTACTGGGTATATACAGCTTGTTGGACTCAAGTGGTTGCAAGGAGTCTGCATTCTTTTGATCATCTTATCACCAATGGCCCTTTAAAATGATAGACATGTGCAGCCATACCTCCTGCTGTTATAAACAAGGCAGAGATGAATGTCTTGCAAAGAAAATGGCCTTTTTTAACAGCAGCAATGAAAAGATCTCCCAGTAGACCCTTTAGTTGCTTTCCAGTGTGAATGATAAATTAAGATGGGGCCATGGATTCAACAGTCTCAGATATATCAGAGCATAGCCACAGATAACAGTCCTAGCTGGCACTTGTTTGGGTCTGAGTCTGTAAAGACATTAATTCTTTCACTTCTGGTATGTACTATTTAGCAATTAAGCAAATTTCAATTACATTCCACTCTTACAAGAAGAGTATCTGTTAAAATATAACATTGAGTCCAAGCTGCTCAGATAACAACATTGTAATATTTTCCTTAACTACAAACACACACAGATTATCCCAGGTTAAAATGCCATTTCTACAGCAGAAAATTTTAGTTTGTGCAAAGTAAGTATATTTTAAACAATTATACCAAAAGAAGACAGTTCAAATGCATCTTTACCTAGTGTAACTAGCTCTGTATTAAGGATTTGCCACAGTGATATCAACTTTAAATTGTCCAAATTATGCCAGTGCAAACTCATTAATATTCATACATATCAAGAGTCAAACTGGGTTCTTCCTCCTGCACATCATTAATCTCAAAAAACCCCTCACAAGCCTGTGGACCAGATTAACTACTCAAAGGTACCTTCACATTCCATTTCAAATTATTGTAAATTATCACAGTATCATGATTTGCTTGAATTAGTTTTGACTTATTAGTCAAATTAGTTTGAACTTATCAGTAGAGCAGTTTCTCTTTTTTTTGTTGGAGATATTAGAATTAATTTACTTACTTTTCATTTCTCTTTTGGATTATCTATGGAAAATAAATTTTTAAAAATAACAGAAAACAGAAGTGTTGAGAGCAAATCTCGCATAATCTGTTAAATTAAGTGACTGTGGCTATATAGGACCATTGCCTGGCATTTGGAGGTGCTGAGAAATGGCAATACCATGGTACCATCAGTACCTCAAATGTTATCCATCAGCAGGAGTAGCTTTAATTTATTCCTACATGCAGGTTATCCTTAGCTTTACCTCAAAAGATTAAAGTATGCAGAGATGACATTGGAAATGTTGAAAACGTGTGTAGAGACACTCAAAAGGGTCTTCACATTTTTTTCTCTAGCCATTGAAGATGAGAAATAACAAATTGGAACAAATAATAAAAATAATTTTTGTCCTAAAGTAGACGGTGTTGGGAGACAAAGGCGTATCTATGCAATTAAATGCTGTCCTGACTTGCTGAGCAGAAACAATTTAGAAATTTAAAAAGTACTTTTTGGCACACGCAGCAGTATGCAACTGCAGGAGTCAACCTGGAAGAGAGGCTGGGTGTACATGCAAACAGACAATTCACTTAAAAGAGGTGTTTAACAAACGCATGTACCAAAATGTGTATTAAAATGATGATCTCAGTCCAGTCCTCCTGTCTGGCTGCAGAGGTTTAGGGGATGGGAATTTGTACCCCTGATGTCGAAGAGACACTTCATGTAACTGGGATGACAGACAACAGGATATCGCATCCGTCTGGTTTTGCTTTTAATGTTGAAATAAGAATTTGGAGAAGGAATAAACACAACAGGGCAGGTGGAAACATGCCAGCCTGGGTCAAGGAGGATATTGTGTCTGAAGAAGGAAAGAATGTGATACAATATATAGTTTGGCAAGAAGCGCAAAAATTGTTTGGATTGAAATAAAAGATAAAAAGACCAAAGAAGGAAGATAGGAAACTATTGTAGCCCATCTGGAGCAAATAAAAAAGCAGCCTGGAATACTGATGCAGATGAAGAGCCCATGGAAAAGCCTCATGTTGGCAAAATTCTGCTACCCGGGATGTGGCGAAGAGAGAAGGGATGCTGCACAACATGGGCCCGGAGCAGGCGCAGGGTTCTCTCACCTGCTGGTTTTCAGTTATTTCACTTTTTTAAAAGCTTTTTGCACCAAAGCCAATGTTTCTCCTGCTTTATGCAGCTCTAGAGGCCGTCAGCTTGGAGGACATCAGTCTACATGCCTCTTCCTCTCCCCATGGCTCCCTGCCATGGCCACCCCACCCTGAGCCACGGCTGCAGAGGTTGTCTCAGCAATCCAGGTCCCAATTAAAACAACCCATCTAGGTTAAACTTAAACCACTGGGGGCGGGGGAAGGAGATTTAAATACTGATCAGTTCTCCAAGATGGTTCAAAGGAGATGGAAACGGAAAGAACAGCCAGGGATGGAGGCAGTAGGACCCCCTTTCTGATGGGGGCTGTGGATGATGCTCATTTAAACTGATTAAAAATATAACATTAGCAAGGGGGGCCAGAGGCTTTGCCAGCCAAGAAGAGGGGTAAGGAGCTCATGGGGATCACTCACCCTGTTCCCTCCTGGACATCTGGAGGCAATATGATAGGGAAGGTCAGCAGCTCCCACAGAACGGGGAAAGTTAATTTTAAAAGACATTAGTAAAGACACAACATTTGAAGGTATGTAGCACAGAAGGTGATATAATTTCATTAAAATGAAGACTGCATTTTGAGCTTTGGTAGCTTCAAAGCTCCCCCCCCACTGCTCTATTTTGTGGAGAGCAAAGCACCCCCCCAGGAGCCACCTCCGTGCCGGGGCATCCTGCCGACTGCCACGATGCGGTCAGGCTGGCTGCGCCTCCGACGCAGCAGGTACCAGAGATTTCCACACATTTCTGGCTCATCTGGTTTGACTGGAATAGACTGACTGGGATTATTTCTGAGTCCTGGAGCAAACAGAGCCATGGGACTGAGCAAGCCAATGGCCACAAGCTGAGCAGGGACTAGGAACACGGATGGATTCCGGGCGCTCATGCCGATGGCAACAGATGTCTTAACCCTCTGCTATGCACTGTCTCTGCAAAAAGCCACTGAACCAGAGCTTCATAACATAAAAATAACAAATTATACAGACAGTCGGGAAGGAGGAGGCAGGAAGCTACAGGCAGCTGGCAGAGGTGATTCTGCCTGGAAGAAGAGGAGAGGGGTTGTGCAGGCCCCGGGGACCCTGCGAGCTGCCAGCCTGGGCTTCCCGGGGCCATCCTGCGGGACCATGCGGGGGCTGCGGTGCTGAGCTGCAGCTCTGCCCAGGGGCTGAGCCAGGCTTCAAAGAAATCCAGGGGAGAGACTGTGCTCTGCCCTGCTCCTCGCTGCAGACAGCTGCAGGGAAACCCTGCGAGACAGCTAGAACAAGGGAAGGTTGCAAAGTGCCTTCTAATTTTCTTTTTTTTTTTTTTTTAGTCTCTATGATTTATTCGTAATATAATTTCTGATCTTGTAATCAAGGCTGCAACCCTTTGCTCTACTGGAATAAATTGGCTATTTTTATTTTTAAAAAGTGGTTTGGTATTTGAAGCAAACTCATCGAGATCTAACAAATCCAGGATGCTTTTACTTCTTTGGAGGAAAACAATCCAGCTCAATCAATCCCCCCTATGCCTCATACACACACACCATACACACACCATTTCCTATACGAAAAGGCTGTCTTGGATACACTTCCCAGGCTGAAGGGCAGAGTTCGGGCTGGGCAAGTGGCAGCGTCCATAGCAAGAACCTGCCACAGGGCGCTCTGCAGTGCTCCCTGCAACCATTTTCAACAAAACCAGCTATCAGTTGATGAGGTTTCATGACTCCCTGAAGTCATTCTCACAATCATAGAATCATTTAGGTTGCAAAAGACCCTTAAGATCATCAAGGGCCAACTGTTAACCTAGCACTGCCATTCCACCACTAAACCGTGTCCCTAAGCGCCACATCTACACGTCTTTTAAATACTTTCCAGGGATGGGGACTCAACCACTTCCCTGGCCAGCCTGTTCCAATGCTTGACAACACTTTAGTAAAGAAATTTTTCCTAATATCCAATCTAAACCTCCCCTGGCACAACTTGAGGCCATTTCCTCTTGTCCTATCACTTGCTACATGGGAAAAGAGACCAACACCCACCTCACTACAAGCTCCTTTCAGGTAGTTGTAGAGAGTGATATGGTCTCCCCTGAGCCTCCTTTCCTCTGGGCTAAACCACTTCAATTCCCTCAGCTTCTCCTCATAAGAGTTTCTCATAATCATCTTCATGGTTATAGAAAAATACATCCTGTAGAGACCATGAAAATGGGCAGGATCAAAAAAAGGCACCCACAGCACATCTGACTGAGACAGCAATGCTGCAGCAAGACGGCAATCCTGGACACCTGGGCACTGAGGGGGACCTGTGGTACAACGGATGCAATGCAAGCACATGTTAGAAAATTGCCCCATGAGGCATCCAAAGCACGGTTTTGAGCAAATACAGACTTGCCACTTGTTAATTTGTCTGACTTTTGGACAAATTGTTTACATTTTCAAATGGAAAAAAAAAACAGTGCAAACTTAGAGCAAATGATAGAAATAGACTGAATGCTGCTTGGAGAAATGTTGCTATAGGACAGTGCACATAACCATCACTGTCAGAGCTCTGGACACAGATGTGACTGCATGCAAAGCTGCAGGAGTGCTTCACGGAGGGCATAACGTCAGGCCCTCTCCAAAAAAGCCTAGAACTTCTCAAAACATCACAAGCAGGTACTGTAAGTGCATTGAAAATACTCAGCTCTAACTTGCACGAGGTCAACAGATAAAAATAGGAAGAACATCCGGAAGATGACACCCGAGGAAGGGAGCAGGAGCAGGAGAGAAGAGCTATTTGTGTTCGGGAACAATGCTGGCACAAAGAACCTACAGGCAAAAATTGACCAAAGTCATTTGGACAGGAGGTTAGACTGTCTCGAGCCACCAGGACACAGCATTTTGAAACATCCACCCAAAAGGAAGAATAGTGGGAGAAAACCATGCTTACTCGGTGCAGAACAGCAGCTGGATGATGTGGTGCCTTGCAGAACCAGGGGCTTGGCTGCCCCGAGCCAAGGAGTCCCTCCCGGTCCCAGTTCCTGCATTTCTATGGCCCTAGCAACAAACAGCAGGACAAATAAAAAATGATACACCACCACAAGGCAACCGCAATGCAGAGCTGCTATTCGCTGCCTGGGGGTGTGTGGGGTACTTTGGGGAAGTCAAATCAAAGCCTGTGTGTGGAGGGAAACCAAATTCTGGGGCAGAGCAGTGGTTGGGGTGGGTTTTGGTACAGTTTATGATTATGGGTGAGGAGTATGGATTTTATTTCTGTTTTGTTTTCGCTATGTTTGGTGTTCTATATTTCAGACCGTCTTATTACAGAGAGCTACAAACTGCTTATTTGGGGTTTTGTAAGCTGGGGCAACACCTTCTTTAAGAAGTGTCTTTGAAAAGTCAACCCTTATTAGTATGGCAAAGGGTCTGAATCTGAGTTGAGCACCATGAAGTCAGTATTGCTCCATAATATTCAGGGGCATCCTCCCAGTGCAGTGAGGAAAGGTCTGGTGCAGGTTTCCAAACTGGAGCTCAGCAAAAGCAGCCGTGGTTTGCAGAGCCATGGCAGGGAGTGTCCCTAGGCTCTCAGACATCCGTCAAGCTCACCTATCTCAGCCACACAGTGGGATTAGTGGAGTCAGCTCTTCTGTGCAAAGCACTGTAAAAATAACAGTTTTCCTTATGAAAGGAAGCTGAAGCTGTGAGCCCTCCTCTGGGGTTGGGAGATGCCATGCTGCCATCTCTTCAGTGACTTCCTTTTAGTTGGGGGAAAAAAAAAAAGTGCAGCAAATATGCCTTTAAAGATGTCACAAAGCCACATGCCAGAGACCACCTGATAAATCTCAGCAGGGATAATCCCATGCAGCCCTCATAAACTCCGTCTTCAGGAATTTCTGTTTCCCATCACATTAGACACCCTGCTCCCTTCCCTTCCCTGAGCTGCTGTTTCCCTGGCTGGCAGGGGCAGTCACACGCCAGTCAAAACACAGCACTATTCCAGCACTGGGGGAAGTTTGCTGCTGCTTTATCCCTTTATCTACCTATCTGACAGGTATGTTGTCACACATAATTAGCTAATGTTGTAAAAATACTTTAAGATCTTCAGAGGATAGATGCCATAAAAGTGCAAAATATTATTACTAACTGTCAGAAAGCTTGCAATTCCCATTTCATGTGGGGACCATTATAAATAATGAGCAAAAACTCCACCTTTATCAAATGCACTAAAAAAAAACCCAACCACTTAAGGGTTTCAAAATTTTGGTGGACTCAATAGTCTTGCCAATTCTTGTTTGTTATTACCTGTTTGAATGTTGGAGCATCACAAGCCCTCTGCAGTGCATGGTATGCGAGTAATGTATGACCTTTCATTTCTGGCTAATAAGGGACGCGTAGTTGGTGACATGAAAAGATTGTATTTGCTTCAGAAAAGCTGATTTGGTGTTGGAAAAGAAGAGGTGATTGTGCTGGACATTTCTGTAGTCATTTTCCATGGTGGGAGTTTACATACAAGTGTAGCATGGTGATGAAGAGTGATGGTGGTCATGTGCGGTGGGAGGCAGGGACATCGCTCTCAGCCCAAGTAGCTCCCCTCCATGCCCTGCTTTTACAAAGCTAACACGCTTGCCTGCGCTACAGTTACAGCTTGCTCTGGGGTGCAAATACACCCCGGCTTTCTCTGCCAAGGATGCAAACCATCCCTGCAATGCATGTTGTGGCTGCTTGTGTCAGGGCAAAGCAAATGTACAGCAACAGTAGATCAAGCTGGTTGGAATTTTGAGGTCCTCAGTGTAAGATGGAGGACAATAATGTGGAGCGTTCAGAGGGGAGAAGGACATGGGGATCATCCTGCAGAGTGCCTGGAGAGAACTGTATTTGCCTAATAAGAGCTGCCCTGCTATGGAAAAAATGTTTAGGGATGTGTTTCCATCATTTGGGTATAAGACAAGATAAAGCATCCATGGCTGCAAACTGCATCTGGTTTCTTGGCTGTTTTTGAGCATTCCTGGGGCAGGCAAGGATGGGGGCATTGGCACTGCATTCTGGCTTGTCCTGAGGACTCGATTCTTGGTTTACACTAAATCCCCTTTTGTTCAATGCCAAAGGTGGGACAAGTTGTTGTTTATTTTAAGTCATCTCCATTCAAAGGAATGCATCTTCAAAACCAGGGAGGTGGAAACTTTCATTGCCTGATGGAGTGTTTCCCTGTGTTTAATTAGGTCCCTGCAGAAGAAGTCCTCAGCTTCTTGATGCTTGACTGCATGTGGGAGGAGCTGGACCCAACTTCCCAAGCTCCGGCTGCTGCAGCCCTGCTGAGATCCTGCACTGACAAGGAAAGACTCAAGCTGCAATGCACACGTGGGTCTTGCCATAGTTTGTAGCCGAGTGTTTCATGTTATAGCACATTTGCCTTTTCCAAAGCATCAGCTTGAGAAGCTATGCAGTCAGGCCACTTTTTACCTTAACTTTCCATTAAGAGGAACGACAAAGGTCACGTATCCCACTCATAGCCTGCATACTTAACTGGGAAGCACCTCAAGGACTTAAGGGACTCTGTTAATGTCGGCAAAATCCAGGTTTATTTTATCTGATGATCCAAAGTCTCTTTTCATTTGCACCAGTAGATAACATCGCTGACATGTGCCACTATATCCAGAGGATGATCCAGATCTGTTTGTGTTTTGTGATATTCTAGTAGTAACTAATTTGACTCTACCAAATATTTTATTTTCCAGTTGAGGGGGTATTTCCCTTGACAATTAATACCATACCAGTTTCTGCCAGGCTTACCATCACTGTGTATATGAGGAAAAAGCAACCCTGAGCACTCTTTCTAGTAGTTACTTGTTTTCACTTGAGAGCCTGAACTATATTGCTGCAAGTATTTCTCTGGGAGGAACGTATCCAAAACCCAAAATTACTTCCTGGCCTCTGGGAAAAGTTCAAAATCTCTTTTTGTCCCGCAGGCTCACCTCTGCTCTCAGCTTGCTTTATAAATTACATGGCTTTGACACATAATAAGAACCTGCCCTATCACTAAGTTGTACTCCAAAGGCTGAATTTTGCAATTCTTGCTCAAGCAGCACTATCAGAGGTCACAGAGAATATTGCCCCATTAAGCACTGATTAAACACTAATGAAGGATCTCCGCTCCTCTGACTGTTTCCAAGTATCAGCAAAGCAAATATTTCAATCAACGTTCACATGGGTGACATTGGGTGGCAGCTGCTATCCGGTCACGTATACAGCTCCAGCATTATTTTATGAAGTGAAACTTTGGTGGTGCAAGCATAGAAACCAATTATGCGTTTCAATGCAAATAATCTCTTAACCCTATTTTAAAGAGGAGATCTGCACCCCCTCTGGTGGGCTGCTTCTGATATGCAAAGATTTACCCAAAACCAAATGCCAGATGAAGAGACCAGAAGCGACTGTGAGTATCTTGGCAGAGGAGGAGAGAGCTTTGCAACAGAGATCAATGGCTCATTAGTCCTGCTTTTGAGCCAGGCACAAACAGAGTATCGCTGTAATATTTATGGAAGAGCTTGGCCTGCCAAGTATTAGGAGGAATGTCGTATTTGTATTGATATAGTTATTCTGCACCCACACAACAGACAACTGGAAAAAAGTTGAGAGAAATTATAGTAGATTTCTAAAATAAGATGTATGAAGAAAGTTGGGAATTATTGACTTTGCTTTCTACAAAAAACTGAAGACAGATAAAAGACAGTAACAATCCTCATAGGTTATTTTGCGTAAGACTATAATCAACTGTTTTCCATGTCCACTAAGAATAAAACCGGAAGAAATCTGTTCAATTCACAGCAAGAGGGATTTATGTCAGATACGTAGAAAAAACAGTAATTATAATACAACTGAAGTACAGCAGTAGATAATGTAGCAGATGGGAGCTTGTGGATCCCATCACGGGTATTTAAGAGTGGATGAGACAGACATTTGTTAAAGATGATCAATAGATATCAGTAGATGTACCACTATCTTTTTTTTACTCAATAAAAAAAGAGAAAAAGTGGAGGAGAACGGCCAGACATACTGACTCACTCCCCTCCTTGTTGTAGTGATTAACTGGGCCAATTTCTAGAATATAAACGCTATGAAAATGCTAATTGATCTATACATTAATGAATCCATACATAGTTCATTCCTGTGCCCATATGGATGTATGCACATCCCAGATACATGGAACACAAGACTGTAAAAATAAGCATTCAAAGTGAAGGAAATCCCAGAACTAAGCTGTGTGCAGTCTCAGCTGAGCCCTGCTGGAGGTAGCAATTATGGCACTTAATTTATGTGACACTATAATTTCTATTTTCTCCTCAAAATACTATTGACTCATTCACTACCTAGTTTAGTCCTCATTTAACACACAGCCATTTAATACTTTATTCTATTCTTATTGTCAATCCACACTTACAGCCCCAAACTCAACACTTTTCTGGGTGTGAGAAGAAAGATTTTCCCCATGGATTTTCTTGTCATTAACTTGTCCAGGTGCTTCAAAGTGGATACAGGCTCTTCTGCCTGTTCCCTTCAGACTTGCACCATCTGACACTTCCAGCTCTGTCAAAAACCCACCTGGTCCTAGCTTGTCCCCACACTCCACGGCCATTTGCAAAGGCTCATTTGTCCTATGTACACCCAGAGCATCAGCAAATCACTTTCAAAGGGCTGATGTTCACCATGACCCCTGCTCTCACTTTATTCTGTGCTGGGCTTTGTACTCAGACTGCATCTGTTGCCAGGTACCCCAGTGTCTCCTCTCTGAAAATCCACCGGTGTGGGATGGGGGAGGCCAAACCAGGAGGACAGACATGGGAAAGACGGCAGTTCCAGCTACCAGGAGGGATCAGAGCAGTGTTTCCCAAACAAAACCTTCCTATTTTAATTTAAATTAAAACCCAAATTTTGATTTTGCTTTTAAAAATTAAGAATTACCAATGGGTAGAAAACAGGTTTTGCTGATTTGCTTACACAAGCAAAAATCTAATTTCCCGTGGAAAATATTTTAGGCAATTGACTTTGCCAACTGTAGTAAAAAAAAATCACATAAATCCCATCAAGTCACACTCTACTCCCATTTACAGTTAATTTCAATAAGAACAAAATTTCGACTCAGGCAACACTAGCAGTCACTTGAGCATGTGAAAAAAATCCTTATATTAGACAGAACCTATA
>NW_009259308.1:4414724-4485476 GCF_000687185.1 Egretta garzetta
CTTGCCTTGAGAAGCAGATGGGTGGGATGCAGCAGCACAGCTTGGTTTTTGCTCCTCTGGCTCCATGCTACTCATTTGCACGATGTCAAATTAATGTCCCTGGGGTGCCAGTGGCACCGCTCTGGTGCAACCCATGCAGGAACCCGCTGCTACCACTCTAACACAGACCCAGCATTTACTTGCTGCTGCCTCGTTATTGACTTTACTCCAAATTTTTCAAGCCACAACACTTTATTTAAAGAAGAAACTGTCAACCTAATGGTGAATGAATTTGTAACCTCCAGTTTATTTGTCATTATTTTTATTTCTTGGCTATATTTTACGTTTCGGTTCAGACGATTAGAAGCTTTGAAGTCAGCCTCATCTCAGTTTTGCTGGGGTGCAATAGCTAGTTTTTAAACAATGCGAGGGAGGAAAGCTATTATTTTATAAAATGTATCTTTACTATAATATGCAAAAAAGAGGGTACTGTTAGAATATAGCTCCTGATCACTGGCTATATTTTATAGGAATTTGGAATTAATCTAATGGACAACTGATGATTTAAATAATCTATGTTGAGCACCATGGTGGTTTTAAGTGGCAAAGTTAAAGAAAGTAGAAATGAAAAATAACTGTGTTATGTTACTTATTGTTGTAATGTGGTGCTGGTGTTCCCAGAATATACAAATAACCACATGTAAAGGGCCAGGCATCATATATATATATGAATATAGATCAAAGGATGTAGCAAAAGCCTGAATCCAAAGCGGGTACTTTACTGCAGCCAAGGAAAGAGTTTCATGATCTGTAACAGCAGAGACGCTGTTGCCATTTAGTAGAGGTCAAAGATAAATGACATTTGTGTTTGTACCTAAGCATAGCGTTTCATGTGTTTTGAATATTTGTGCTTTATTCTTTCTTGCTACAATATCATGTTTAAATCCAATTACCATTTGTTTTTTTTTTCAGAGTCCTCACAGATTAAATCTTCCAAACCATGTGGGCGAGGGCATGCACTGTGGCTCGAGCACTGCCTGATGCACTGGAGCAGAACCATGCCATGTCCCATCCTAAAGATGTGCTAGAGGAGAGAAAAGCTGCTCAGACTTGACTGTGCCTGTCCTGAGACCTTGGCACATGCAGGGAAGGGACGTGGCGTTAGCTGAAAACAATGTGGACTTGGCCAGCCAGGCCTTCATGAACTCCAGCTCATATAAAACAGCCCAGGCAACACACTGGGCTTTTTTAGATAATTTCTTTTCTGCATTAAAATGGTTATTATTTACCTGAGTACACATTTGGCAATTACAGTCAAGCTACAATAGTTTGACTTCTAAAGTGTGCTAAGAGCAATTACCCTATACATCCACGAAGGGCTTTGATGTTATTATTTGCTCCTTTAATAGGACATGTATCTTGTATTTCAATCCAGTTCTCCAGTATAGATCATAATGACAGAAATATTTGGGAGGCATATAAAGATCACACAGCAATGCAACTCATTCTAAATATTTACAGCGCATTTTAGAAAACGTCTTTGTTAGTAAGAATAAATGAAGTTATTTTGTTTACTTGGATAAGGAACCATGGTTTGCTGACAGATGTGCAGCTGAAGTATATTTCTGCTCCATAGAAGTTATTATGTGCAAGAAAATAAAACTAGATGATGAATCACAACTGTCATTGATGCTGACAAAAATAATTGAGATCACATTTTGGGTTGGGTGCATCTGCAGAAAAGCTGGGGAAAACAAACACTGTGCAATGCCCTCAGATGTTTTCCTACACTCAGGCAGTGGGACTGAGAGACAGCCCACTGGGCAGGATATGACCCAGCTAAGATGCCGTGTTGGAGCAAGGATCAATGAGGCTTCCTTATCCCCACAAGAAGGGAATAATGGCAATCTGCAGCCCGTGATCACAATTATCAACAGTGAGACAATGCCTGTAGAATCAAATCAAACAACATCCACTGGTATTTAGCTTTAACGACGCAGATATTGTGCTGGTGTAAAATAGCATCACTTTGTAAACGTGAAGGGAGCTCGGCTAACATGCACTAGCTAAAGATGCAGCCCCTGATACCCACCACACAGCTGGCAATTCGCTCCCCAGTGTCAATCCACAGCTATGGGAGAGGAATGCCATGTGCACAGCAAACCTTAGAAATGCAGACTGCAAAATCAGGGTGTCCCACCAGGCTGCAGGTCAGCCAGGGGCATAGGGGAGGGTTGGAGCTGAAGGGAAGCACCACTCAAAATTGAGCAATTGGAGGAAAGGAGAAAAACATTAATTCATCACGGATATAAGCAGAAAGCTACACTGGAGTGACTGTTTTCTTAGGGTAAAGAAAACAGCAGAGAACCTATCAGCATGGACCATCCATTAGCATTGGTCTACCTAGTGTGCAGATGGAAGGGCTCCTCCTGCCCCATCTGGGTGGAGTGCTGGGGACCCAGGCACCTCTCAACTCCCAGGGCAGCTCTGCTGCTGGCAGAGGTGATGAGCAAGATGAGACTGGATGTGGCAGCAGGAAACTTCAGGAGTTTTATTTTGCAGGGGCTGAGCCCAAGAGATGCAGAGCTGAAGAACCCATTGCTACACAGATCCCTCATTTTCCCATGTCTCTTTGCTGTCTGCTCTCTGCCTGGACCAGCCTTACAAGAACTAGGGCTAGGTATACAGTACAGTTATGGTTTGTATATATAAACCATATGTAAGTGTACGTGTGTGCATACACGCACATACATGCTATACATAAGTATAGATGTACTGGTCTATAATATCATATAATACATTAATACAAAACCAGTGTATTACATGATTAGCTACATATGCATGTCTATATAATCCAATTTTCATCATTTATAAATACTGCCTTTTGTTCTAGCAACTGCTTCTGCATGTGTTTTGAAAAAAAACATAAATAAACTGAATACTAGGATCAACTCTGATTCCAAGCTTTACTATTAAATCCTCACCAGGAGCTAAAGCCCAACAGCAGGTTTCTGAGTGGCTTAGGAGGCACGTTGGCCAGTAAGCTTCTGCTTTAACATCTACAAGAGCAGTCCAAAATTAGAGGGCAATTTTAACATTACACTACTGCACATGTACTATCCAACCTGCTCAGAACATGCCAGCCAGTGCTGTTGTGCTAACCAGCTGCGTAAACCTCTGATTATTATTTCTTCCAGATGCTCCCCTTGTGCAGAGGCTGTCTTGATGTTTTTGAACCATTAAACTTCCAGCTCAGGCCATGGCTGTGGGCTGAATCTCCCGCTTTAGTGTTCAATTTACTGTCAACATCCATTATGCAAACTCAGAGAGACCAGCACTTTTCTGACCATAGGCACCATCTTAAACACAGCAGCAGGATGAAAGGCTTGATGAATGCAAAGGACAGGAGACAGGGAAACTGGAAAGAATGGGAAAGCATACAGGAAAAGTTAAGTTTTCATTCATCACAACTGCTGCCTGCTGACAACAGCTGTATTTCTGACTTGCGTTCAGCTTTTCCCTTCCCAGGAACAACCATAGCTGAGAGGCTGCCTTTGGAAGTAGCATTAACAGATGGATGTAGCCTGGATCAGCCACGGCTGGAAAAGTCACCAGGGCAACAGCAAAGGGAGGGATGAGAAAAGGACCATGGAGGGGTGTGGGTGTAGTGCTGAAACACATTATTATTAATAATGATGGATTCCTACTGGATTCAGGCATTACAAATGATCCCCTATGTCCCATGTAATCAATATTGCAAATGCATCACTTGACTGTCTCTGGAGAGGAAGGAATAAAAGGAAGATGCAAGACTCCTGTCTGCAGGAAACACGGGCATTTTATTCACGATACTCAGACTTCCATTGCAAGCCATTCTCTTCCAGTATTCCTGTGCTTGGAGGACAACATTCCCCCAGACTCCTGGTGAATATAATTGCAACGTGTATGTACTCCATAATGGGGCTGTTTAATTCAGCTGCATCTCATGCTCTTTTAATAAGACTCTTACTGACATACTTGCTCTTGCTAATTACTATGCAATGTCAATATAAAATGCTCATCCTGCTCCAAGCCCCATCCCACTGCTGGGCTGCAGGAGACTTTGTGCTGACAAAATAGCCTGGAGAAAGCTTCAGGAAGCCAAGGGGCAGTGGTCTGGTGGGCAGACAGAGTGTGCCTGCAAGAACAACAATGTTTTCAAAGCTGTTTTCCAGGTATTTTGTTAATCCAAGACAAAGCAAGGAGATATAACCTGGTTTTAACCAGCTGGTTCCTTCAGATATTTTCTAAAACCAAGTAATGCTTCAAAATCAGGCAGAGACTCCTGGATTGCAGTTAGCTGTGATCCTCAAAAACTGCTTAAATGTTTGGAAAGTGTCTTTCCGGAGAAGAACCAAAAGATGAGAGAAGAATATTTCTCAGCCTAGTTAGATTCCACAGGGGGACTGTTCATAATACAGGCATTTCTGGTATCTTTGGGGCCACAGAGAATTTATCGATAAAGCCAATCACTTATGTGTCTGTGACTAAGCACATTCTCTGTATCTGGCTTTTCCTGTGGATGTTCAGGAATGACCTTTAAGCTTTCAGGCTGTATTTCTTTGATCCAGAAAATCAAGTTAGAGGAGAGACTTGGAATGCCTGCTCTTTGCAGTGGGTCAAAACACTCTGGTCATTTTGCGCTGGGTTCTACAAGATTCATTTATAAATATATGATTATGCAGAACTGGCCTTTTTCTTCCCAAACTTAACAAAAAAAAATCCTTCAGCTTCTGTGGGTGGTTTATACAGACTGATTCAATTTGACTTCTACTCATGATGTCCATCAGATCAGGATGTTATCAGCAGCTGCTAGAGGAAAAAGGAAAAATGCAACCCTTGTCCTGCACCCTACCTGTGCCACCCCACGTGCGGCCTTGTGCCCCAGACCCATAGTAATCTGCAGGTGCTGGGGGGAAGAGTTGAACAGCCTGACTCTGCCTTGCTTGAGCTTTGGGTTTCTTCTGTCTGAGGATAAAGGATTAGTTGTTTGTCTTGTGTCAAATCTTCCACTGAACTCTTCCACCCAGCAAACACCCTGCTCATCTCCCTCCTACGTTAACTCTTTCACTGCAGTATCCTCATTGCACAGTAGGTCAGTCTAGCTCCATAGGCAGGCTGGCAGGAACTTGATTTCTCACAAAATATCTGTGGTGGATTTTTCCAAACTTGGTTCCATGCTTATACTCTGTTTGCTTAGAATAAACATACAGAGTCTCATTTAGAGCCTGAGTGAATATCCACCAGGTTTCCCTGTGCAGGAAGCCTGTTATGTCAGGGGTCAGTGCAGACTTGTTTCCTTCAGCATAGCTTCAAGACCTTTTAATTTTCAGATCTAATTGAAAGAATTTTTGCTTTTTACTTTATTCCTTCTCCTCTTGTGAAAATTTTTAAGAGAAACTCATAGACCTCACTGCCAGCCTGTGCTTTTGTTTCCTAATGATCAGCCTAACCCATGTGGTTCCATCTCTGATATTTCTGACTATTTACATTCCTACAGCCTCCAAAATCAGTTCCTTGCCCTCTTGGGCACACATACTCTGGCAGAATTTCAGGTTGTAATTATACTGGTAAGAAGAGATGGTGGGGAAGCTGGTTAATGTCAAGGTCTGCTGGAGGGCAGAGTCCCGATTTCAAGCTATCCCACTAAATTAAAGTTTGTGGGTTTTTATTCAGAGCTCAAGCCAAGATCCTTAAGCTTCAGAAAATGAACATGCCACTGTAATGTAAACTGATTTCCAGGCAAATTCCTCCAACACCAATGCTGGGTACAGAACAGATCCCAATTTATCTTCAAGTAAGTTGTGCTTTTAAAGAGCTGGAGCTCCCAGCTGTGCTCAGC
This sequence comes from Egretta garzetta, assembly GCF_000687185.1. Lineage (NCBI taxonomy): Eukaryota > Metazoa > Chordata > Aves > Pelecaniformes > Ardeidae > Egretta > Egretta garzetta. Next base: position 4,420,585 of record NW_009259308.1, read on the forward strand.
GGTGGGTGCCACTCTGCACAGCAGCCCGGATACATACGCAAGCACTTTCTGCTCCACATTGAGCCTCTCCTGCTCTGATATAATAACGAAATCCTGCTGGCAGAGGATATTGTGAACAACAGCTCTCGCTGCCCTGTTCTACACCTGTTGCTACTTCCCAGCTTGTAACAGAAAGAAAGCGTATTTTCCCCTCCTGGGATGCATGTAGTATATTCAGAAATTCTTGTTCTGCTAGAGATGCGAATGCACCGATTTTATTTCCAAATACTAGCTGAATTAAATGTGTGATGCCTGTTTACAGGCTGATTGATTAGAGGCACATGATGTAAGGAAAGGAAGCGATGCTACTGACAGGGAGGGGTTAGGGAGGGTTTGGAAGATGACTCTCAGGGGAAAAGACTTCATTGTATTTCAGAGTGCAACTGAACACATGATAGATTTAATATATGATTATTACAAATTAACCATAAATTGAAACCCAGACAGTTTCCTGCTCATGGGGGCGGAGATGGAATATTAAGTACTTCATACAATTATGAGGAATTGTTTCCATTTGGCATAAATCATTCTCCAGTCTCCATTATCTGCCCGTAAAAAGCACAAGTGTCTTGGCTTCTCCATATAAATAACTTCCTTTAAAATTATTCTTGCAGGGTCCATGAGTGATGGGCTAATCCTGTTATGAGATTTTAATGCCAAATTACATATTCAGACTGGAATGATACTATTTAAACTACTTCACAGATGAAGAGCATAATCATAGTTTTTCATTTCATACATTTTTCCCTGTTAGTGCCTAATATAATTTACATAGACAAGGCTGTCAGTAACAGACAATGCCGACAGTAATCCATGTACAATGCTTGAGCTCCTGTAGTACCAAACTTTCCTCAGATATACCAGATTGTATTTTGATATCTATGCATATATGGAGCACAATCAGAAGTAGTGAGTAGGATACAAGATACACCAATCTAACTAGGGGATCAGCTGCAAAACGAGTCAGCTTGTTACACTGGCAAACTGTTGCTACAACCAACAGGGATATTTGTTCTTGGCCCTTACCACTATTTTTCAGCTTACAAAAGCAGACCTCAAAGTAAAGGTAAAAATGACGGTGTGCTGGGCAGAAAAATACATGGGTGCTCACTAGGAGAGAAAAGCTGTGATTTACAGTCAGAGGGATGTCCCTTAAAGTATGGTGTTTCTGGGCTAAGGAGCAAAGACAATGGTGTCAGGGCCAAGCAGCAGAAGAGATGTCTCACCTGCCCTCTCCACATGTGAAGCACACTGTTGTTAAAAGGTAAAGCATCACACTTTGTTTGTGCTGGTCTTAACAGGTAGCTGTTCCTCCAGCTGCTGCGGGATACCATGACAACAGATGATGCCACCAGTTGTGGTCCCCCCCTTCTCTGGGGCATTCAGATTCATTAGATGCTGCACTAGGGTTTGTATTCAGTCCAAACTTTCTGATGGAGCCAGGACAATCTGCTGACAAAGTGTGAATTATTTATGAAGAGTATCCGCATCACTTATGCAGGAGGCATACAATTACAGCTGGGATCGACTTGGAAGCCACTGGCATGTTAAGAAGTACAGAAGTAAGCTTATGTTCACTAGTTACCCTTTATTAGACAATTTTTGGAAGGAGAGAATATTCAAAAATAAAATGCGAGATCAAGTTCTGTACTTAATACTCATCTCTAATAATGACTTTTCGACTGTTACGGCCATGCTGTTTGTGTATTTCAAGCAGAATGTGCAGAGTAGCACATCCTGAAGTAGAGGAGTACCTTCATTAAAGTGTGTTTGTCTATATTTCTTTTGGAAAACCAAAATTACTCTTCAATTTTCTGTCATAGAGAGACTTTCAGGAAATACAATGACTCAGCTAGAAACGAAGAGAAGAGAAGAGAAGAGAAGAGAAGAGAAGAGAAGAGAAGAGAAGAGAAAAAAGAAAGCTACTCTTGGTTAAATGCTAGAAACAGTAAGATAAAATTGATAGACTGAGCTGGTCCAACTATTATTGCATGACCTAATGTGCCTTTACATTAGCTGCTAGCAAATTATTTTTATCATACTTGAGTATTTATCAAACCAAACTTTGATTTACAAGTGATAGAAAACCTACAGAAGTCAGTTTGTTCTGATAGATGTAACAAATTATACGGTGTACTAATACAGTTACAAAAGAGCCACTTAACTATCACAACAGATAATGATGATTTTTTTTTAAATCCACAATTTAAAATAAAACACAAAAATGTATTATATGTTGTACAGATTTCTCTATATGTAGCTTTATAATTAGTCTGAATATCTAGTTAAACCTATTTCTAAATAGCATTAGCTAGTACAAGATGAATGGGAATTTCTCAGCTCCCTGGCTTTCCATGCGTTTTTCTGAGTGACAATATAAAGATCACATCTCAGTTTTCACAGTAGATTATAAATCTCTTAACAAAGTCTGGAATGCTTTCAGATCTATAAATGAAAGGTATAGCTAGATAAATCTAGGGGATCTTTGAAATGACAGGCGATAGACCATGACAAAGGGCTTCCTTTTCAAGGCTTTGGGTCCCAGACAGATGGAAAACAGTGGAAATTCTTCTTCTGATTGCTCTGCAAATTTCTGTTTCAGGAGAGAGGACTGCTGGCAACATGAGGTTTTAATCAAGAGACGAATGCAGTCATGGCAAACTTGATCGGAACATATAGATATTGAACACAGACCTCAGCAATGCACAGGGGAGGCTTCAGGTTTGTGCCACCACGTCCACAGCAGCTCCAGCAGAATCACTCCCAGTTTCTGCTGATGCAAGTTTTTGGCTTCCAAAATAATATTTTACTTGGCAAAGGTGGTTTGGGTGCTAAAAAGCTAGTGTTTTCAAAGCTTGCTGTTCTCTGACTAGTTTAAGTGCCAAGAATTGCTCTCATGGGTCTGGCAATCAGTACCTTGGGGTCTGAGGTTTACAAACACATGTACTAGTTCTGGCATGTCCTCACAAATGAGTATTTTGCTTGCCTGAACCTAAATCGCATTTGTGAAGAAAGCCTAGGCACGGCAGGCATGGGGAGTCCGGACAGCAGCATTTCCAGGCTGGTTGGAGAGAGAGCTCTTCTACACTAAACCCATGAATTTCCCTTCCATTCTCCAAAAAATATGCACGTAGCAAAACATATGGCAAAACTCAGTTCATGAATCACCGCAGTGGTAAAAGATGATTTTAGCAGAGGCAGATGCACTCAGCGGCATTGTGCTATGAATAGATTGGCTTTAGAGGGGTGTCCCACAGCCGCAGTGCAATCTGCACTAGAGAAGTCCATATAAAGACTTGTTTCCCTTTCCTGGTGCAGTTCTTGCAAGCTCTTACCAAAGACAGCAGGCAATTTCCGGTAGCAATGTGGCATGTTGCCTACTTTTCAGGAAAATGTAAACTTTTAGGAGTGATCTGGAAGGAAGCTTGTCCTCTAAACTCAGCTGATAATCAGGTTTTCATCTAATGGTTTCAAAACTTCTTCCTTCTTCTTCCCTCTAATAGAACCATAGATGTACTAGTTACAGGTTTAAAAAATACAGTCCAAGTTTTTCAATCTTAATGTTAGGGTTCATGCCAGTGAACTTTTCCAATACATCAGAAAAATAAGTGTATTTTCAAGTCGCTGCTCTCATTCCAAGGCAAAGAAATAAAAGCCATTTACACCAATGTCCTTTGAATGCATTACAGAGGTGCAAAAAGCTGTTGAAGGGAAGTGACCAAAATCAGTATAGTAAAAATTTGTACTGACAAGCCTATCTTCATTACTGAAGGAATGAAAGCAACAGGATGAAATTAGATTATATTCTTTTAAATGTTAACAAAGTGCTTTATACTACTGAAAGCTGGTCATGAGATGTTTTTCTTGCAAGAGCTGGATCCACATCCTGACAGAGAAGCCTACCTCTCCAATTTAGCGTCTCCGAGCACTCCCCCCAACTTTTTTCCATTATTTCTCTTCTGTCATTTGCAGATCCTTCTCTTGCACTCTTTCATTGCCCCGTGTACTCCCCACTTCATCTCAAAGGGTGATCCCCCATCTACCTCCCTCCTATTGCCCTCACACCAATTCTGTATTCACTCAACCCTACACTGGCCCTTCAGTTCACTACTGGGACAAAAAAAACTTGCTCTCAGAAGAAAAGCAGTCTGGGTTGGATGTTTTTTTTGCTGTTATACTATTCATTTTCTGCCAGTTTAATGACCCGTGAGGTCAGATAAGCATCTGTGTCAGTACAAAAGAAGGCACAGGAGCAAGCAGCCCGATCAGAGGAGGAGAGCAGAACCAGCCCTCGTGATGGCACACAGCTATTCAACCAGCCTAGCTGAGTCAGCATGCTGTACCCACACAAACACACATGCAGGGTAGCAAGGAAATACCTTCATCTCCAGCCAGAAACACAACCACCGATTGATACAGAGCAACCAACAGTCAAAATGGCAGCTGTAATGTACTGACATGAGAACAAATTACATATATATGAAAGGTACCATAAGGTCTTAGCAATCACCCAAGGCAGAAAGGATTGCTTTTATTAGGAAAAAAATGGGCACAGACGAACCAAGTTCCTCTCACAAGAGATGAAAAAGAGCATGAACTCACAGCTAAGTGTTCAGGCCTGCTTACCTCCAGCATTAGATAATCCCTGCAAGGATCCCCCCTGTGACGATTCCTGTCTTCCAGGGAAATAAGAATAAGCTGCCTTTGGTGGGGGAGGAATGGAAATGGGAGAAAACCATCCTAGAACTTTTGCACACTAGCTTGCTCATGTAAAATGTCTCAGATCTATGCAGTTTTCTATGCTGGAAGTATAATGAAACCTAGCCCACAGATTTCCCTCCTCTAAATAAGTTTTTCTCTTGTATGATTTAAAATAATGTGGCATATAGATCGAACACCATCTTATATCCCCAGGTCTGACATTTTTACATTTACATATATGAGAGACAAGATAAGGAGCAAAAAAATATTAAAACATCAGCAAAACATGGACTGGCTCGTTCAGTGTTTTCTCTGCAAGCTCATGATGGAGTGGGGGAAAAAAAACCCCAAACCATGAGAGGTGTTATTATAACAAACCATTTAGGCAGCTCCAGACACGTACACAGCGATTTACAGACATAGGATGGGGCAGCTCTTGTCTACAGTTCTCATCATCCAACCTACGCCATAAACACAGGCCATGACAGGTCATGGAAAAATTAATAGCACAGAAAAGGAAGAGGAACTACTGTTGAAAGAATCAGCTGTTGGAGAAAGTTTTGAAGGGGGGAGAAAGACTTTGGTGGATAAAAGGCTAGCCCAGGCTACAATCTGTCCTGACATGGGAATATTACACAGCTTGCACACAAGAATTGCAGGGAACTGCCCTATTTCAACCACACTAATACACTCAAACCTTCAATTCCCTTCTCTCTCCTTTCTGTGTCATAAACGAGGCACTCAAAAGACGATTCCAGGAAGGCAGTCTCTTATTTACAGCCAACTACCTTCTTATTCAGGAAGAGAGAGGTCCTTAGTGGACATTTGGGATATTTCCTATATTTTGTGGATGAGGGTGTAACTGTTTGGTTGGGATTTTTTTGATAAAGATTCTTTAACAATCCTATAACCTCTGGCTGCAAACACTTAGCTTGTTTCATTACACATGATGTACTTTGAAAGAGTAGATGACCCTAATAGTTCTGCCAAACACAGAGACAGGTTTTCCACACCAAAAAAAGAACCAAACGCACACTGTGCAAACACCACAGACCTTCCTGAATCCAAGCAAGGTGTTTTACATAAGGAACAAGAGCCCAAACACTGACTTGGATAACATCTTTCCCATTCACACAGCAGGGCCAGAAAGATTCACCCCCATTTATAGTATACCTCGTAAGAAAATACCAACCACATAAAGGGGCTGTATTTGATTTAGAATAAACAGAAATGTTACTTCTGCCTCATGTGTATGTTTTTCTCTACTTCTTTTTCCTGCTCATTTTCCTTCTATATCTGCTAATACCTGCAAGCAGAGCTGAAGACATTCAAAATGAAATTCATCTCCCTAGAACAAGGAGATGAGCATATGGGCTTCTGGGAGCAGAGTTTGCTACCAGCCTGCCAGTTGGGTGTTATCACATCCCCCCGCCAGCTGAATGAACCTTCTTTGATTCCTTAAGTCTTTACTCAAAAGCCAATCAATCGCAATTAGCATAATATTGTCCTAATGAAGATCTGGGCCCACTGACTTTGCAGTAAGCCTTTGCAGATGTAACGATGCTGGGAACATTTTTTTACGATCCTTCTTCTCCATCAGGTATGGGCAGATCCTATCAATTTGTTCCCATGTGGGTGAGCAACTGACTGCCCCACAGCCACTGTGAATAGTCAGGCAGATCTCCAGATCCTTGGACTAAATGGCTGAGCTGAGATTTAAGCTTAATGAAACAACTTCTAAAATCTAAAGCACTTCTGTCCAGCTCTGCTCTGCTCTCCCTCCCCAGCTCCACATCAGCTCTTCTTGCAGCCCTTGCAGCTGCTGCAGACAGCCATCCTCCCCCTTGGGAGAAGTTAATCATTTAACAACAGCCTTGGCAGACTTCACCTGAGCTGTTATTTTGCCCGCAGCTCTCCCTCCCACTTTGCGCTAGCCTACTCCTTGCTGTTTTGCTCTAGAAAAAGCAGCTGGGCTTCATTACTTCTTAAATCTTATTTTGAGAAAGTGGAACAGAAATGTCTCATTTACGTGTCTTCCCTCTTCTCTGAGCTGTGTGGTTTTTTACTCTGCCTCTTGCTTTAATGGTGCGTCTGATAATGGCAATTACAGCCATCTAGCCCCCTAGGTGGCTACAGATCATCTGGATCAAAAGCCCTATCAGCACAAATGACTTTGAATCAAATGTAGTAAAGTAAGAGCCTCTCCTTCCTGGTGAGAACTGGCAAGGGCAGGGGGAGCAGAAGCCAGCTGTGGCAGGGAAGGATGTGATGCGTGAGCACCTTGCTGCTGCCAGGCACAGGGGCTTGGAGACAACGAGCCAAGGGCTGCCTGCTGAATTCTGCTGCAGATGGGCAAGAAGGACAGCACACCCCACCTAATGAGCCCCAGAAAGCTCTGGTATTCCATTTACAGGACAGTTCTCCCTGCCATGCAGTAATGATGTGGAGGGTGACTAAAGAGACCTTCTCTGTTTCCAGCTCTCAATGTACATCTGGGCACAATCTGGCTCTCATTTAACTTGATCGGACTTCAGCTGCTGATTTCAAAAAGAAAAGGTCTGTGCTTTGTCATTTACTTTTGAGTACAGGAAGATACTCTGTTCTCCTTAGGAGTCAGAGGTGCATCTTTCAAAACAGAGGGCCAGAACTGGCACTGCTCCATCCAGCTAATGCAAATACATCCATTTACACCAATTAGGATCCAGTTACTGCAATACTATACATCAATGCATTTTAAAAATAGCATACCGTTAGGTAGAGGCTAGGTTTGCATGTGTTAGTATCATTGCACAGCAAAGGAGACTGAGAGGTTTAAATATTTAATTGCCCCCTTTTTTTAGCCTTATACGGGAAGGGAAAAGTTACTGTGAGGCTGAGGTTTTCTTCTTTAATAAATTAAGCTGTCATGGTAAATCAAAAACATGTACATCAATTCACTTTTAAAATTTAACTGGTTCATTCAGTTATTTCAAAGGTCTTTGAATGAAATACCTAATAAAAACAAGCTGTACCGTGAGCAGCAGCAGAACTAACGGGGCGTTTCTAACAGGTTTGTGTCTATTGCCCTAGCCTTCCACGCAGTGCATCTCTCTGAGCTCTCTTCTCCATAGTCTTCTGCAACACTACCAGTTCCCTTCCTGCATCCTTTAAGCCTGCTCAGCTTCATTTTTGCAGCTAAATTAATGGATAAGGAGAAGGATTCTGCAAAAAATTTCATGAGTATTATCAAGTCAAACCAGAGATGTTTAGATATGGATAGCAATACAGAACTCCTTAAGTTGCAATTTTCATCCACAGCTTTTAAAGACCTCTGGGATGTCAAAGTCATTATCTCCCTTCTTACATTTGAGGAAAATGCAGTACAGAGAAGCAGGGCACCCTGCGTGGCTGCTGGCCTCTAGCAGAAGTAAGAAAAGAGCTTTCATCTTCCCAACCCCATACTCTAACCTCCAAACCATTTCTTTACATAGAAGAGAATAATTCTTTCCATTTTCTCCACCCATGTTACTCCTTGATGTGGAGGTAGTGTTGACTATGCTCAGGAGGTTTTATATAAAGAGCTTTGGAATTATATGATTTTTATTTCTTTGCTTAGTGGATCTTTTCTTTGGACTTAATCTAAGCTACCCTGTCTCTAAAGCCAGCTCAGTCCTGGTGCCAGGAGGGCCAAGAGGCTCTCCCAGGAGGCAGAGCACAAGCAGAGGATGGTGAAAAAAGACATGGAGCCACTGAGGATGGAGACAATTTGCAACTAACAGCCCTGATGGTCCTGAGTGGTTTTGTGCAGGATAATACTACTTTATTTATCTGCATTGTTCTGCTAATTGGAATATGGCAACCTCTCAACATTGTAACACAAAACTGACTGCATTCACTGAGTTTAATGCAGATTTACTAACAATTTGGGATAAGCTTAAATTGCATTTTTCAGCAAATAAATTAGTTGTGTTTGAATTTTCCATCACCTTTCTTTTCACTGCAAGCAAAAATAGTCTTCTATAACAGCATTCAATTTTAAATATTTTCAATCTATGTGTGGGGCTCTGTCATGAACACTGATCTCCTTGCTGTTAGCGCTCAGTGGCTACTCTACACAGAACTCTTTTTTGACTGCCAGACACGTACTCCTTAGAGAAAGGGGAAGACATCTGCCAAATTGGTCTCAACTACCCAGCATCTTATTTGTTTCATATTTAGGGTCACAGCCTGGCAGCTATTACCCTCCAAATCCTGTTTTACACTGATACAGTTTGGGGTACAATACTATCACTGGTGTTAGAAGCAGCAGTGTTGGTGGATGCTGCAGTCTGTCCCTGCAGGATTTAGGTAATGGTTTCTATTTCTTTCAGTGAACGTGAATAAGTTAATTCACCTCTTCTGGCTTCAGCTTTGGAGATGACGCTCTCCCTCGCAAAGCATACAATGTTTTTATGCATTGTCACTGTAAATTGCAGCTTTCACTTTGGTTTGAAACTCACAAGAGTTAATAGAGTTTTACTTAAAATCAGTTTAGAATGGTGGGCAAGGACAAAACCATGCTGGATTCAGCGCAGCACAAAGAATACCTGCCCCGAGGAGATGCTTTTGCCTGTCTTCACTCCTGCATTGTTCTTTTTATTTCACTAATCAATCACTAATGGCCATTATGTCAGCTTGGCTTCTTCTGACATACATACACTGGTATAATTCCCAGTATGAATGGATGATTGGCTGAGGAGGGGATCTGGGTGTTGTCTCTGGAGCCTGGCCTTTCTTTCTCATTGTATGTGCCTTCCTCTCTTGCCGACAGCTGATCAGACAGTGGTGTGGAATGTGCTATTTAATTTCTCTGCAATGAATCCACCAGCTCTGCCCTGTCATTGCAATTAGTCATACCCTCTCAGCGCATTATAATCCTCACATATCACATCTCACCAAGTCGTTCCTATAGTGTTAGGAACAAAGGTCGCTCACGAACATCACGAAGAGAGAAGCGTCCAGAGGAAGTGACTGCCAGGCACTGCATTTGGCAAGAAGCACCAGGAATAGGCAATTTGATCTAACGTTAACCTACAGTTAAAAATTAAGAACGTGCTGGTGTCTTTTGTGAATGCAGGACTATGCCTCTTGAGGCGAGGACAAAACCTTCCTCTGCCTGCTCTGAGCAGGGCACAAGGTATGACGTCAACAAGTAGACAGAGTGGGAGAGAGGCTCTTGCACCTCATTCCAGTTGGAGAGAAAGCAATAGTGTAAGCACAAATTTCACATCGGTATATCCCCAGCTATGCCTTACTGGGCAGACTCGATCCATACTGCATAACACTGAACTCAAGGCACGTACAGTCAAAATGAAAGCTGGCCTTAACATGCAGAACCTAGCAGTTTTCTTCTTCAAAGGCTGCCATAATAGGTATGCTTAGGGGTGTTTGCACCCCTTCTTGGTTGTATTTCCAGGACAGTTTAATTCTTCAATTCTTAACAACGTATTAAATACTACTAGGTTATTTAGTCTATGTCTACACTAAACTTTAATACCTACTCATTTGACCACTGAAAGCAGGAAAATTGGCATCTGTTAGTTGTGGGAATGTAGATTATGATTCATCACAGAGTTTTAGCCCAGAAAATGACAAGGGTAATAGTTATCACAAACCACCACGCACAGTAATGACAGACAGCTGTTGCAGTAGTAAGAGACCAATCAATAATTCATTTGATATTCCTTGTGCAATTAATCATGATAAATTAATGTGGCTTTAATGTGGCACTAACATGCATTTCCTGGGCTCTCCAATGTAATTTAACAATTAATGTGCCATCATTTTAAATTGCAGCTGTCCTTGCTCTGCAGACACACGGAAATCATCAGAGCCACAACATCCAACAAAGATGGGATAATAGTTGGAAAGCTTTCAAAGACTTGGGTTCTGGGAGGCTCATCTGCCCAGCCATGTGCATTTTGTTTTTGTCCCCCACCCTCTCCCCAGTCTGCTTGGGACTATTATTGTCTTCAGGGCAGAACAACATTGCCTGCACCCAAGGAAGGCCGATCGCCTATTTGCTGCTACTAACGACTTCTTCATTAACCACGAGGCAAATGCTTTCAGGTTGTTTAAACTACTGTACTCAAATACATTGAAGAAGCAGCATTTGCTATATCCAGAGGATGATTAAATGCAGACAAAAGCCAGAGAAGTTGTAAAGTTGTTCTTAACTCACCCATCATGCTGAAAGACTTTTTTTTCATTAACAGCAAGCACTGCAGAGGAAAGCTCTTTTGTACTCTCTGTATTTGGAGCCACTAAACTGGTCATATTAAAAGGTTCAGAGTCATCTCTTGTAGAAGTAACACACCTGTGGAAGGTATTGGGGGGGGTGTGGCTAAAAAAAAAAAGCTCAGGATGCCATACAGGTTATTACTAGGGTGTTGCTAATCAGGAGAACAGGGAATGCTATTCTCAGGAAAACAAAACATAATGACTGCCTCTCTAATCATGTCCCAAAACATAAGAAGGCCACGTGGCTCCTATAAAGCGTCTGAGGAGCATTCCCTGGCTGTCTCAGACCTATACTAAGAGTTTCCAAAATCCCTGACTCAGTGGTGTAGAAAAGCTGCAACGCAAGGATGGCTGCTCCACCTTAAAAGCAATGCAGCCCCGGCATCCTTCTGCCCTGCTGGCTGCTGTTCAGAGCAGCTGGGAGAGAGGGGCAAGGTAAGAACTGTGGTGCTGGCAGAGATTCCCCACAGGCTGGGCTTCACTTCAAGGTAAATCTTGCAGCCTTTAGGGCTATTCACACCAGCAACCAACAAAACAGGGGACCTGGCCTCGAGATCATTCCTTATTTTATTTTTTATTTAAAAAAACCAAAACAACACAAAAGAATGAGGCAGACTAGCATAAAGCACTTTGCCTTGGGCATCAATCTAATTAAGAATTTGTTCACACCTCTTTCTTATGCTTAGAGTCAAATGAAAGATTTGTTTGATTTAGCGGCTTTGCAAACAACTCTTATAAACTTCTGCCATTCTCTCACCTCCCTTTCAAGTGCTATCTTTTTGTCCTTGGATGCTCTAAATTATTAACATATTTTACAGTGTGCTCAAGATAAAAGGCATCTTTCAACTTTCATTCTCTCACCCCTCGGTTGAGCCAGTCATGTTGTTTCTCACTGGATACCTTTGATCAACCTGCTTGTCGGATGTTAAACCACAGGACACCCCTAGTGAGAAAAGAATCAGGAGGAAGCCTTTCAGCAATCCCTTGCCATCAGAATTTTCTGCTGAGCTAGGGCAGCACTTTGAAGTCACCTAAGCTTACGGCCAGGCTCTGAGAGAGGTCACCCTTAATGTTAAGAAAAGCATAATTATAAAAAGGAGTACACGTTTGTTATAAACAACTTACGAACCTAAATAAGCAGTGTAGTATGTATGGTTACAAATACTCTACCAGTGGAAGTCACTACCAGGGGTAACAAACCATTTATTGTCTTGTTTGACTCCAAGATTGGTCTCACTATGAACAAAGTCTAACTATTTTTCAACCTGCGCTTAATATGAAATGTCATTGTGTACAGAGCAAGTAGTACCTTCCTCTGCATGTAACCCTGCTGGTTTTCTCAGGATTATTTAAAGAATATTATTGAAAATGAGAATAGCATGATATAGTCCACAGAAAGTAGAGCAGACAGGAGACAAAGCACCTTGAGCTCCATGTGACCATGTCTATTGACATCACTGATCTATATTATAGACTTAAGGCAGCATATGGTCTTTGCTGTACTTCTGTGCTTATTTACCAGCACATACTTGAAGCTGTGTAACAACGTTGTCAGATATCCACATGTAAAGATAAGACACCGTGTTTCCCACTGTCACATTTATGTCCCCTTCTGTGCAGCTGCTGGGACTCATATATTTTTCCTCAGTGATCCTTTACAGTGCTCATCAGCACTGTACTCAGTTTCTTCAGGCACGATACTTTCTGAGGGGCTGCACAATGTATACACATTTAACACTTACATGGGATGGTAGCATTTGGTGAAACGTGTACACCAAAACCACGGTGACGTGCAGGGAGGCAATTCTTTCGGCATCGGCTGAGACATTTCAAAGGCAGTCTTTCTAAGGGGCTTCCCCCTCTGCTGCACTAAACACCTTCCCAGGTAAGACTACACACTGTCTGTTAAAATGCCCAGGACTTCTCGTAGACTATTATAAGCAGAACTAAACCTTTTGCCAGCTGACACTCCAACAAGGAGCTCCTGACAGCAGGCAGCAGCCCTTTCCCTGGCCGGGGAGCCGGCGGTGTGTCCCAGGCAGGGGCACGGGGCCATCTAGAGGAGAAGGAGCTTCAGAACAGGAACAGAAACCGCCCCTGGGCAGCCTTGGTGTGCATCTGCAGCAGCTTCAGCGAGGTCAGGCTTACACCCGCCGACTAAACCAGAAACAGGTCCGGGGAGTATCTGCTGTTGATTAGTTTTTCTACAGGTATTCGATAAAAAGCGAGTGAACAATCTTCTCCGTTAATGAAACCACCATGTGATAACACGCTGCTTTTTATCATAGCAGGCACACACAGTTTGAACTACTCTGCCTATAAGATGTTATACGAAGCAAAGGTCACAGAGAAGAGCCCATAAAGAAGTGTGAAATTTAAAGGACTGCAGTTCCGCGTCCCATTACCCTGCACACAGGAAAATCTGGAGCTGGATTTTCATTGGAAAAGATGCGAGGCATTTGTAGCTGGAGATAATTTTCCACACATGGTCAATAGGATTAAAGCAATAGCATCTGCATCCAGACTGAAGTACAAACTACAGCTTCACTCAGTTTTTTTATTTTTTTCAGTTTTGTTGTTTGCATTCCCAGCTGTGAGCCATTTCTAGAAAGGCACCGTGAAAGATGTGGTACCGTGACCTTCCATCCCTTCGGATGCTGCTCAGACAGGGCTGGTACCTGTTCAGACCTATTCCGTGTTCTGTGCCTGCTGATTATGAAAACCCCTTTTAGACCGAGAATATGTTTCCAGGCGTACATGTATAGGTCTATACAGGATGCAGTGTTGTCCCTTGTTTACCAAAACCCTAGTTACTGCCCAAATTAAGCAGATGGCAGAACTCAACAGAGCTTGTAATACACACAAGATACAATAGTTTCTCATGTATTGCAAGGCTAATGTGAGAATTTTCTTAGAAAAGTGAGCTTATTGCTAAATTCTGAGGCTCCTGCTTTGCTTCAGAAATAGTATGATATTTTCAGACCATAACCGGATTTGCTATGGACATTCAAGCACATCACAGAAACAAATTCTGATACAAAAATTACTACCCTCATAGGTAAGAGACAGGTCAAATGAGAAGGATGTCTCAGAAAGGTGAAATGATTTCACCATGGTCACGTTGTAGTGGCACAGCTGTGCCAGAGAGGTGCCAGATTATCTAGTCCTGTGCTCTTTTCTTAGAGACTGATGCCTGCAAGCTCTGTTGTACATGTATGTCCAATGTTTTTAGTGTTTCAGGACCATCCTCATAGGCATAAAAACCACAAGATGCTTGATACTGAGAAGAAATCTCATGGGTGTGCATTTCACACATACACAGAACAAGCTGTGGAGCAGGGTTGCTTTATGGCAGCTACTCTGTTTACTATGCCACTTAGGGAACAGGTTTCACAGGTGGTACATTCTTTTTTTTTTTATCTCTAGGTATTCAGATAATAAATAGGTTTGAAGTTTTATTACACAGCTAATGTTTTTAATGGATTCCTACAGCAAAGTGCTTGTGTCTTTCACCAGTCCTATGCGTTGGGTTTTTTTCTAAGACACAGTGTGCAAGTATAAAAGACACATCCCTCTTCAGGCAGTGTACAGACATGTTAAGAGGCCAGTGACTTGAAGAGAGAAAAACCACATCTCTCTTGTAATCTTGGAGATCTTCTGTGAATGTGGTTCTGCAGACTTTGGAACACTGTGGCTCTTGTTTACTTAATGACAGTATCTGGCTGGCTTTTGAAACCTGAGCCTGGATCCAAGCTGTAAGAATCTTTACTGTCCTGCCTACCTACATGTCATTTGCCTTTTTTATAGGTCTCAACACAGCTTTGTGAATTACCTAGTGATGGCTAAAACTGATAAGCCCAGAAGAGTTAAAAGACGTACAGTTCTTTTAGGAAAACTTCAATCCCCCACATCCATACATTTCATGTCATATTCAGTGTAAAGAGCAGAAGAACACAGGAAGTTTGGAGCACAAAATTACCACTGTTGGGTTTGCAGTTCTGAACACAACCATAAGCTGATTTTGATATAAGCAATGGCATCGTCTCACTCAGTAGATATGCTGTCCTGTGCATTCAAAACTAGATGTTTCTCCTACTTCGTGTCATTGCTCTAGGCCCAGAAGAGGTTAGAACACTTAAAAATACCAAGCTATTTAGACAGTAAGATAAAAAAAAATTACGCAGCAACAAACCACCAAGGGCAAAAGGAAGGCACAAGTCCTGGTGAAAAGCCAAGCTTGCAAGCACAAACCAGATTCTTACTCCATTCCTACTCAACCTCTAACTGAAGCCAAAAGCACCATGCTGGCAAAAATCAACCAAACAACCAACCAAATGAATAAACAAACAAAACAATCCAGCTAAGTAACGACTGAAGGTTTGCCTAGTAAGAATGGTACAAAAATCCTTAGAGTGTTTAAAAGGTAATAAAGTACTCATCCATACATGCAGTCTCCCTGATTTAATCCGGTAATCTTTCATTAGAGAGTTAGTCCAAGCTACTAGATTGTCTCCTTCCTTCCTCCTTTGGTCCTTTTGGTTGTCATGTCCATCTTCATCAGCTATCTGCCTTTCTGATAGGAGCTCGGGCACATCTGTGGTTTGAAAGAAGGAAGATCGATAACGACTGAAGGAAACAAAGTACAGCAGCAGAGAGTAGAAAGGATGCTTCTAAACAAGCCAAAACATATTTTTCATTTTAAATGCAGGCCCAAATTTGTCATAATACATGAAGCTGCATCTGCTGGGAATGCACAAGGAACATGCAGATTCACATGCACTATAAATAGAGAAGAATTTGTATAACAAGTTGCAGAATAATGTAATAAACTACATTTTTCATCTGTTTGACAGTTCTGCCTGAAATCTGGCCACTAATCCATTTAAACTTGAACTTTATAGATTCTTCCAAACTATTCTGGACAACTGCTTTTTAACCTGTCAAAAATAAAGTTTCTTTCTGAGGCTCTGAATGACAATGTTGTGTTCTGAATGAGTGAAATATCCTTTCCTCCACTCCCAGCACTATCAATATTAACAATTCTGTCAGCAGGATTCCCATTTGCTCTTTTATAGCTCTAGGACTCTGCTGTGTTAACAGTATTATAATTTGTTTTTGTCAGTTAAGTAAGCCCATATGCCTCTAATACAAACAAGGAACAGATTTATTGAGAAAATCATGCTATTTTTAAACATTTTTTCTGACTAATTTGCAGCCAGTTAGTGATGTCATCTCCTTCAAATGTTAGAAAATCACAATGCTCCAAACCACTAAACTCTTGCTTTGTATACTCTTCGGGGGGGTGGGGGTGGGGGGAAAGAGCTTAGGAAACTTACATTTTTCACATGCAAAACATGTGGCTAAAATGTTTCAGGTTATGAAACAACAGCCCATACACTTATGAAGAACATGTATGGCATTTTCCCTTTAATGTACTGAGGAAAATGTCATTTTCAGTGTGTCACCTGTTTTCTTTGCAAGCACAGGTTTACATAACAAAACTGGGCTTATAAGGAAAAAATCAATCATAAGACACTGTAATCAAGCTACAGGGTTTACTGCTCAGTTGTGTGCTCTCAAGAAACAGCTTCCCCTCTCTTGGACTGCCAACCTTAAGTCCTGCTCCTCCTCTTACTGACTATGGAAGGTCCAAGCTGCAGTGATTTGCTGTGCAGGATTTTACAGTTTTCAGTCTCTTCCATCAAAATTTGACATGGCAAGAGATCTTCATGCAACAAGTGGCTGCAGGGCCCTGAAGCTAAAGCAAGTGGGGCATTGGTGGAGTCAGCAGCTCTGTGGTGGCTACCAGAGTCCTCCAGTTACACTAGTTATATCACAGCTCTGCT
Organism: Egretta garzetta; assembly: GCF_000687185.1. Taxonomy (NCBI): domain Eukaryota; kingdom Metazoa; phylum Chordata; class Aves; order Pelecaniformes; family Ardeidae; genus Egretta; species Egretta garzetta. The sequence goes on from NW_009259308.1 coordinate 4,437,429, forward strand.
GGGGTAGGGATTTTGCTCAGCGCTGCAGACATCCCATGTGCCTGCTGACTACTGGGCTTTGCGGGGGGGGAGGGGAAAGGGAAGATTTTCCTCTTGCTGTGTAGAGGTTCAAGTACTCCTCTAGGTCTAACTCTCAATAAGAAAATCTGGTCCCAATATTCTATTTTTAAATCCCCACCCCCCCACTTTAGACATTGAGTCATTTGAAACAAATAAATCTAATGCAGTATTATCTGGGCCTCTGTTGATCAGATATCTTAGCAATCTTAGGGAGAGTTAGTTTGGGTCAAAGTAAAATATATCAGAAATACTAGGAAGATTCCCTTGTCAGCAGACAATTATAAACTTTGGAAAGCCATTAACAGTGCTCCCATGAAGTAATAAATATTTGAAATCAGTGTGTAACAGCTGTATTCCAACAGTATCTCTACATAACAACTTTACATCTGTTCTTTCTTCTCTTTTGGAAAAAAAAGAAAAAAGAAAAATGAAACCTTATGCTAATAGAAGTGTGTAACCCACCTCCTGACTTTAGATATGTAGAACCCAATTCTTCTTTCATTTATATAACTTCTATTTTGGTAAAGCTTCTACATATTTGAGTTGAGCTGATCCCAATTTCCTTTGGTTAGTAGAGAAAAATCAAACCTACAAACTCCAGCCAAGACATGATCCACTGCATGGTTCAGAGCAGGCTCCTACTCAATTCTCACTGAAGAAATAGTCACATATTGTTAACATTTACACTTCTGAATAGGTCAAAAAGTACCCTGTGACCATTACTAATATTCTGGGGATCTGCACATGTGTTTATAATGACATTGATTTTACTTCCATAGCATCTTGTTCTGTCCATAATTTCAAATGTGATTTTTTTCCCCTGGGTGGAAGCACATTTAAATCCACAAGTGACAACATTAAAATACTTGATTCAAGACTCCCAATAGCATTAAACTACAATGAAGTTGTGGCAGATTTACGCTGGTGAAAGAAAGAGAGGAAAATCATATACATATTCATAGGAAAGATTAATTTACGTGGTACTGACTCTTTACCTGGAGATGGGTAGTTGTCTAGCCCTGTGTTGTCACTTCGAACAATCCTGTAGCCATTTATTTGCTTTGCTTTCTGATGAGCAGAGATGACAGCATTGCATCTGTAAGCAAAAATCTAACATGATGGATAAAATCCATGTGTCATACACTTCTTTAAGACAGTTTTATATAATAGACGCAACGCCCACTTCAACTCTTCCTCACTTCAAACAAGTGCTTATAAAAAGCATTTGGAGGCAGAGGTGAGTAAGAGTTTTCTGAAGAAATGTGTTCAATTTTTGGTTTTGCTCTTTATTCATGAACCAAACTTGAAGGAACACATACACACTTGTTTTGACCAGGATGTCATTCCTGTTGCCATCTCTGTATCTTGATCTATCTAAACTGAAAAAGACTTCCTTCCCTTTCTGTGCCCAGCTTTCTCACCACTCTTTGGACTTGGAGTTCAAAGTCAAAGTTTATGCTTGAGTCAAAGCAGAGAATTAGACTATCAAATCCTCTATCCTAGGCCAGCAATATAGGATGTATACAGGTCTTTTTCTCTGATCTCTTCCTAAGAACATTTTTTAAATGAGAAACCTCTGGAAGATGTGAAAGCCACTTGGCTGAGCAGCTGTAGCATATAAAGAGCTGAAACCCACACAGGCTAGAGAGGCTTTGTCCTGTAAAGTGCTGAGAGCTGTGACCCAGACTCAGTAAAGCACTAACCACGCAACTAACCATACAAGCATTAGTAAGGCACTCTGAAGTTAATAGCTTGGAGTTAATTGCCAAGTTGTCAATTTTGAAGATAACTATGTGGTAATTATGAGCTTTGCTGGCTCATGACTAGATTGCTGAACATCTTTCAAGAGTGAGTCTCAGAAACATATGAAACGGACTGGAACAACTTATGTTATCCGAATGATGAGAAATGTGAAAGGTGACCATGAGAAAATACCAAAAAATGTACTCCATTGCTTGTATCCTAACATTTTTTTAAAAACAGGTGATACTAATAACATTTGTACACACAACTTTCTTCTATCACGTGATATAGTTCTTAACCTTGCCACATCCCCCCCAGTTTTAGCAAATGAAACACCCTTGCTTTCTATTTTAAATTTGTTTAAAAAAACACCACAATTCTGAACAGCAGTGGTGTACTGGGGATGAAATAATACAGGAGAGAGATTAAATAAAATTCTTAAAAATATCTCATGTCCTACACTTTCATTCCCCTGGAATCAAGTACTACTCTTCACTTCGACTTCTCATCACTACTTCTCTGCTGTGTCACAATATAACTGGAATGGAGAGAAAGTTGTTGTAAAGTAAAAAGGAATCAGAGAATAATATGTTTTAAAACATGAGCTGACCCAGTAACTTGTCTAATACTTGTTACTCTGCCTTGGCTTTTAGAGGATATTTTTTATGTCCATGCTTCCTGGAACATTTATTTTTGCAGTGGGGGAAAATGGTTCCTAAATATACTGTTCTTAATCAGATGTTTAATTTATCTCTCACAAAACGAAACCAAGGAGTCATCAAAATACAGCATCTTGTCACTGCCTTCTCTTTCCAGCCACAAGATGGCAAACTAGGTTTTAACATGCAATTAAATCACAGCACTTCTGGTTTTTAAGGAGCTTCACAAAACACATACACAAATTCTAACTGCATATTCTAAAATATTCTAAATATTCACAAATTCTAACTGTATGTTGTGAAATATTCTCATGTAAATTCTTTCCAGCCTTCTCTTAGCAGCAATGGGTTTTAGAGAGCACAGGGCAGTTGATCTATATGCTGAGAATGCCTGCTATATCAGAGAGGGAAAATGAAAAAGAAATAAAATATCTCAGTATATTTCTATTACGCACATTTTAGTTTTATGGATTTCATAGATGGTCGTGAGTAAGGAGGAGAGCTCCCAGGAAGACGTAGGCCTGCAGTGTGAATGCTTAGCTGGGAACTGAAGGCTCTTACTTGCATTCCTTTCTTGGTCACTACAACGCCTACCCTGTGGCTGTAAGCATCGCTGCTGCAGGAATATTTCAGTTAGCTGGAAACTGGCTTGTAGCACTGCCTCGAATGCCTGCAGAATAGCATGTCTGGCCACTTGAATGCCAGTTTCTCAGGCAGATTTTTCAACCTGTATTGAACTTCACATTATGATAGCCACACTTCTGAAGGTATTCCTCTCCTACTGTACACAATTCTGGCACAGACTATAGTCACTGCAATAGAGACATGCTCACTACCAGTTCCCTTGCTGGTCCCTTCTGTTCGTTCAACAAGTTCTCTGAAAACATGTTTTTGGTTTTATTCTTTTTGTCCCTGCACTGTTAAGTACCACTTCTGTCCTTCACCATCAGAAAACAAACCCCGCAGCCTCTATTGTGACTGCTTAAGTGCTACTTCAAGACCTGCTCTGCTTCTTGCCTTACGATTCCTGAAGCTCACCAAATTATAATCACATTTTTATACCTTGCACCTCCACATTTCCTTGCATTTCACCATCATTTCTTTAACAATATTCAGTTCTTCCTAAGGATGATGTGCAACAAACTGCTCATTACACCAGGACAAATCACTAGTCCCTGAAGGTTTACACTGATTTAATGATGTAAAAATTGACTCAGTGCCACCGTAATTAGTGAACATGTAAAAACTCAACAGGGGCAAACTGCTCACAGTAATGTGAACAGCATATTATACAAACCCAAGCTGTATTTAAAATCTCTTTTATGGAAGTAATTGAATTTAGAAATCCAATTTTATGAAGAAAACACATTTAAGTATGAACATTTGCCTTATTATATAACTGAAATTAAGATTTCTGCTGCCGCACTTATGTCAGCAAATTTTTGGCCTCTTTCCTCTCTAATCCCATGCCAGGATTTAAGAACAGACTGCAAGCTTTTAAAAAACAAGGATGTTTTGTGAGCTGTTTGCAATTGAGGAAAAAAAAATACAAAATGAGAGGCAACCCTGTGTTTGAACCTGCAGCTGAATGCTTGGACCTGTCTTTGATCTATCAGACCCAGCAGTTCAAAGGCAAGAAGAAATCTGTTAAAAGCCCATTATCTGCTGCCACCAGGTGGCACCGAGATGTCCCTATTCCCCATCACCAGGCATCTGGCCCTCAAACCTCCCCCCCACCATCAGAAAGTTCACTTTTGCAATTTCCTCTCTAGTTCTTATGAATTTAAAGGGGGGGAGGAATCACTACAACAGGCGATGAAGACACCACCCTAAAACAACTCCAGGTTGCTGTATGCACAAATAGGGACATTTGTGGCATTTTCTACAGTCTCATAGGATGGTGTGCCACTGCATAATGAAACAATTATCAAACATATAAAACAAAGGAGTTCTGTTAAAGGACATAAAAACAAGGAAGCCATGTCAAAGGAAAATTAACCCTATATTCTAGGGGCTTCTTGTGAAAGAAAAAAATACTCTTAATTTGAATTCAGGACTTGCTGTCCTTCAAATTCAATGAAGCAGTCCTTTCTTTTCTAATTGATGTTGAAAAAAAATCAGAATGGGATTCAAAGGGAAAAGGGATGTTTTTAAACTGTTACAGAGTTACCACATAAGGAATAAGAGGGAAGAAAACTCCAGTCACCTCTGAGACACAGGCAGCATCCTGGCTTTGCAACTTCCCTAATTTTTTTCTACTAACTAAGCCACAGGAGAATTCACAAGTAAAATTTAAGAACCTTGATTGCATCTTCAGCTGACCTTAAGTGTGTGTAACTCCACAGTTACAACAAGGAATTTGTTCCAGTAAGTCAGAGCTGTGATTGGTATAGAGAGTCTCATTTCTGAGGAGTGAAGCTGCTGGTTTGGACAAGTACCCTCACAGCTACCACGTGTCCTTCCCTCCCCAACTTGTCCCCTCCATAGATGGACCTTACAGGGAACGTTTGACTTAGGAGTTGAAATTTAAGATAAGGTGAGAGCTGCTATATTGGACAAACATCCAGAATCTGAAAATACCATGATACTAAAATATTGCCACTGCACTTATAAGAACCTTCAGGTGTAAATGTTCAGCAGTTTAAACTTACATATCCTCATCCTAGATGTCTGTTCTTTTCACATGTTCTGCCTTCCAGTCATGGTAGATCCCCATGAATTCCAGGTCTTCCAAAACTAAAATGGCAAAATTATAAAAAATTACATTTGGAGAGAATTACACATCAACCATTAAATTCTCCAAAACTAGTGACTACATAAGTCCTGCTGATATTCGCAGTGCTCATAACAAAATCCCTTTTTTATTATACTTTGCAATACATATTTTATTTTGTTGTAAGTCACTATGAATTTTCCTCTACATTTCAATGAGGCTTGTTCAGAACCTAATTGATTCACAGCTGAGTACTGGTATTAAACATGGACCACCATGCTGATCTCTCATTCACGGGTGGCAAATTAAAAGGAACTCTATCAAAATCATCTTGTCACTTTCTAGCATAATTTAGATTTGAATTTGACCACTTACACATAAGGGGGTGGCAAAACAAAGCACAGTCTCATCTGCATATGAAGGGATTATTTGGGTTGCAAAAATTATTCCACAGGTACAGAAACACTTGCACTTGCTCTGTGTTGGCCAGAACGGCCTACACTCCTTAGCTTGGGCACTGGATCATGAAAATGCATCTCTGCTACTTCTGAAGACACCATCGGATGAGAGGAAGGGCATCTGCCTTGGAAATTGTGTCCCTCAACAAGCTCTGCAGAATCTGTGCTTCCAACAGAGTTTGGGCTCTCTCCATCAGTCTGGCACAAATAAACTCTTCCAAAGACAGTATGGACACTGAGCAAGCGTGTGCAGGGAAAGGCAAGGGTTGAACAGCCTTTGCCCTCCACTGTACTTGCACTGGGATACAGTGCTCCTGCATCCCTGCTGGCTCTGTTGGTAAGTTTTCCTGGAACCAAACGCACTGGGGACTTCAGCACCAGAGGCAGCTTTTTTAGGAACTACCTGGGTCTAGCAGCAGTAGTGCTACTTACGGGTTTTGCTTTAGTTGTGCTGCTTTGGCACCCTTTATCACCCCCAGTCTCCTGAATAACAGAGAACTGGCTAACTTTGTGTTCACGATGGGATCAAGTAGCACTGAGTTGCTTGGCAGGAGGAAAACAGAAAATGGGGACTGCCTGCTATTTGTTTTCCATACAGTACAACAAATAATAATAAAATCCTCATGCTTCAAACCCAGATTAGTAGTGAGCCCATACAAAACCGTTGTAAGACACTAGTAATTACTCAATTTGGTTAGTAATTTAGGAACAGCAAAATCCAGCAGTAGAGTGTTGGTCTTCACAAAGGCTTAGCTGACATGAACACTTCTCTTATTACCTCTCAATGCTTTAATACTTGTAATTAATGACTTCTCAATAGGATGGTGCCCAATTCAAATTCAGACTTCCAAGACTGTCCCCAGCCAACGAGGTCATTCTCTGACTGGAAGGTCTTTGAGGTAAGGATCATCCTTTGTGCTGGGTTTGTACAATGCCAGCACATCACCTGACACCAAATCAATACTGAAGGCTGGATCTCCAGGAGGTGTAAACTGGTATGGCTGTCCTGAGACACATGAGCTCATGTCAACACATCATCTTGACTGCAAGTTTTGGCCACCTGGCTAAACCAGCCTGACTATACACACTATCGTAGTAACACTAGGATAAATCTGGCATGAGGACAGCATAAAGACCATTATGTTCAATTTTGCTAAACCAGGCATGCCATCTTACATGAATCTTTAAAATGCTCTCTTGTTTTTGATGTAGCTATTCTAGACCATGTCCTGTAGTAATCTTCAAAGGAAATGCTGCTAATCCCTCTGACAACATAAATACAGAACAAGGGAGGAGTTTCTGGCAATTACAGAATTTGTTAGTTAACACAGGCACTTGTATAACTTTCACAAAAGAAGATCATCAATTAAGTGGATTTAAAACCTTTACAGTATTAATAGTTGACAAATGGCAGAAAGAAATACATACACAAAGCTCCAACAAACCCAAGAGGAATGACTTCCACAAGAAATTAGTATGTCTGTTCCTTACTGTGGTTAAAAGCAAAAGCAAATATTATTTTAATATTCTGTCCTTCCCTTCTACTCAGAGAAAAATAAAATATTGTTTAAAATAATTTATAAAGCCAACCTGAAGCCAAGGGAAGAAATACTTTTGCTTTTAGGTAGAGTTTTGTAAAATCCATTTGGTATTCTTGCATAAGTTTTCTGCTTTAGTTTCAAAGTTACTACACAAACATTGAAAATAAATGAAGAAAAGTGCCTATTTAACTATAATTCCTTCATGGTTCATCACATTGCTGCGTGGGCTATTCTTCTGTAGGCCTTGTTCCTGCCTTGGATATACTCTATACCTACGTTATCTTTTATTAAACCAAGTGAGAGAAATCGAACCTAAGCAAGGTAAGAATATTTCTAGTTTCATGACAGCTTAAAAGAGCCCAAGCTGGTGCTGCCATGACCCCATCGTCTCTTCTGCTTTTGTCCACACATTCCTATCCCTCCCCAGGGTTCATCTGATCCTGCTCTGAACTGAGAGGGAAGCCATCAGAAAACCAATAAAATAAAATAAAAAAAGGATCATTTTCTCCTAGTTTGGCTTCCTGAGCCAGGACACCACAGGGTCAGGCAGGCACCAGTGCTGGGGTTAGGGAGGGGGCAGGACCACAGATGCTTTAGGGAGGTTTAAACTCCCATGGACCATCATCTTTAATCAGAAAGTCTCCGGCAGCACACTTCCATTCCCCTCAGGCCCAGTTCTGGCATCCGCGGGATATTTCTGTCAGCTCATGCAGTCCACAGGCAAAGCAGGGAATGAGCCACTTCCTTCTCTGGGCTTGGGAATGGGATGGTCAGCAAGCAGATGTGGTTCATGGGAGGGTGTGCCTTGCAAGAGTGCTGGTATGGGCACACAGCGGGGCTGCTGCGTATCTGGGAATGGGAAGAGAAATGAGCCCTCCTCTTTTTGGCAGAAGTCACATTGGCTCATCTGATCTCATCTGGAACAACCGTCCTTGCCACCACCCCAGCTGTGTGTAGTTTAATGTCACAGTTTTGCCATTGACGTCATGAGATGAGATTTTTGATTAGGTGTGTGTCTATTCTAGAGTAAGGCAAGAAAGAAGTTCCTGAGGCCCAGCATGCCCACGAGAGCACAGGCAACACTTGTCCTCCTACACTGCTCAGAGGACTCTTACATCAGTGGGTCTGGTTGAAGACTGTGGCTCTGTGGCTCCATCACCATAAAACTAATGGCTGTCAAGAGTGCTGGAAGTCAGCATCGATCACTTTCCTAAATTACATCTTAGGATGCTTATTCTGAAACAACTCAGAATACCGAAGATTTCTTTAGCAAGATGTTTTTATGGGAAGGAAGAAAATTAAAAATTGCATCCCCTTTACCGGCCTCCACCAGAAACCTGGCAAGCTTGCATGAGACTCTTGTCTACTTGCGGCTAGCCAGCATTGTCTGACTTGGCGCCCTCCTAAAGCTCTGCATTATCTCATTCTTATTTCTCCTGCTTCTATAAAAATAATTGATTGGGGGGGGCAGATTAAATTGTAAACAAAACTTATTGGGCCAATGCAATTTTATACATAACAAAACATTGAATCACCCACTGCCTGAATTATGAAATCCCCTGTGATCCCACTACTGTCTATTATCTCTCAGGAAGTAACAATGAAAGTGAGAGGAAGACACCAGTTATGAAAAAACATGGGCTCTTGAGCTCAGTGATCAACATTATTTTTGTCTCTTTGATATCCTTCCAACCTTCCTTGCCATTGTAGTCCTGTAAAATGTCAAAAGCTGCTTGCCAGAGGCCTTTTGCTTTTAGCAATATTTAAAGCTGTGTCCATAAAAGGAAACAATTTCATTACAGATCTCAATTTCCTTCCATTCCACACTTGGAATTTGTGATGAAACCAGTGGAAGTTGTACCTGAGCATCAAAGGAAGAACTAGATCAACTTTGAAGACAAACTGAAGATATTTGTTTCAGGTTTGCAATCAACCTGATTCTGTACTTGAACGAAAATTCTACAAATGAAATGCTGTTTCCACCAGCGTGGATTAGAATTTAACTTCAGCAGAGCCGTGATTTTATCCTTCATGTCCCAGACACATCCCCATTGCTAGGGTCCGGAAATAGAATGAGTTAGGAATCCACTGCACTAGTATTACCGGGGATGAGAACTTCTTGTCCTTAAGAAAACTGTCAGCAGGCCAAGTACTGCCAAATTCTGGAGGGAAGCAAAGGCAACTGAACTGAGAAAAAGAATCTGGCTCCATCTGCTAGTTTGAAAGTTAGCTTCAGAAATATTTCAGCAGTGATGCCATGTACAACCCTAGCAGTACAAAACAAAATACATCATAAAAATGATCCAGGGTTTGGTTGGGGTTTTTTTTTAGAGTGAATTCACTGGTTTCCCTATGCTATTTATTAATATAAATGACCTTAAAATATGTATTGCCTGAAATAAATGTCATTGATTAGGTTAAATAAAAATATCACTTGGCCTAACAATGACAAATTTCCTGGCTATGCTCCTGTAGGCCAAGAACTTGTTTCATTTAGGAGCAAGAGTTGCTGGCAGTAGCTGGGAAGGAAACTGCTTGCCAAATGTCTCCATAGGAAATTAAATAATTGAGAATATTCACTAACAGGAAAAAGAAAATAATTGCTCTCTTTAGTATACATACCCAAATATCCCAGACTTCTGTTGCTTTTTCTGAAATAGTGGCAGTGAAAGCAGAATGTGTATTGTAATGTCTTACCTGGCAAAGCTGAGACAAGACCCTTTAGCTGGCTGGTAAATCGTCAGAGGAGAAACAGAGTCCTTCTCAATATCAGGAAGTTCTGCAATGGAAAACAGAGTCTTTTAAAGCATTTCTCATCTAGATCCTACTGGTATAAACTGAAGCTGTGCTGACTTTATAACAGAGGATGAACTTGCCCTCCTTCCCTACTTTTAATGGTCATGTAGGCTAGAACTGGCTATGCATGCATTTGCATAGATTGGGCTTGATGCATGTTTGCATGTGGTGTATCTCAACCCAGCAGTGCAATAAAAGAGTAAGGGAAATGGCAGAACATGGAGAGGCAGCTGACCCATGATTCTGATGGCCTTCTGAAAGCACAGCTTTCCTGCCTTCAGGCTAATGGGAACTTATAATCACGAGGCTCTGGATGCTTTCTGCCACTGTAATGGGCTAAAGCATCTGATTTGTTGAGTAGAAAAAAATTTACAGGATCCATACCTGCACCCTCCCTCTCCCTACTTCCTAAGCAAACTGAGAGAAGTTCTGCCACAAGTCTTACCCTCCAGGCAATCAATTCTGGCAGCTGGTCACTGTACAATGGAAGCACTGGGCTTAATCAGCCCCCGTGCTGTGAGTATGACACACACATCCTTTAAAAAGCCTGGAGAAGAGCTTGCCCCACTGTGTTGAGAACCAGCATGCCGCTGCTGGGAATCACTAAGGAACAGGATTCCTGGCTAAAGGACTTGTTTAAGGGCCAGCCAGGAAGGAATGGCAGAAATTGGCTTCTCTGGAGGTATTCCATTCCAGAAATATCTGAGCAGGGGAGGAAAGAGAGACATGAATGAGGGTTTCTGGCTGCTTTTGCTGGATGGTTTGAATGGACAGAATGTTGTTTTCTGTTTGTTTCCTTGAAATAAAGCCAATATTTGTTGAGCGGCTGTGCTGTGCTTAGACTGGAGGGTAGAGAAACCAGCTGGTGTGTCAGAGAGAAAATATCAGCACTTCCCATCTCCCTGTTTTATCTCAGCTGCGTTCACCAGAACACATTAATTTCCCTGGGCCTCATTCACCACTACACCATTTGTGAGACCAGGCCACATACTTGCTTTCAAAACTTTACTTCTTGTTCATTAAAATTAAATCAGCATTCAAATTTACTTGTTAAGCAGGTTTCAGAATGGCTTAAAAAATTTCTAATATTCTTAACATTTATTTATGAATAATACCAAAAAAAAGAGACAGTGTTACCTTCTGGGTACAGGCTCTTTCTAACACACTGCAAAACCATTTGCCTATATACAGTTATATTGGTTTTCACCACTGCTGCTGCGTCCATGTTCACTGCATTTTTTGTTACTGGATTTGAAAACATCACCTAAAGAAACATGAACACACACATGCTGTAAAGCATAAGTTATCAAAACCGCGATTTCACACTTATTTAGTAAAATTACACAACTCTCTTCTGTTAAACTGGTTGCTTTGTGGCCAGAATAATCACAGAAGCATTTTAATTTTGAGATTTTGAAAAAAAAGGACACAACCTTCATGCTCTTTTCAATTTTCCCCTTCATTCTTTTATAAATCCCAGCAGACAGCTGTAAATGATACATGACTTTACCATTTGTTTTAGTCATAATCAATACAAAGTTTTCTGGAAAAACCATGCGCACACCTGGGGGACATATTCAGCTATGAGAGGAGAGTATAGCATCATTTAAAATGATGGCAGACAATGAGGCTGGAAATGAGGACAGAAAGAAGGGCAAAGAGTGTTCCAAGAAAAAAAATCTCGATTAATTTGTCTTAAAAAACCAACCAAACAAGAAAAACAGAGGGGGAAGTAAATCTGAAACAGAGAGGCCCATGTGGCAAAATGAAAAAACCCTTTAAGTTATCACTGATCTTAAGGCTCATCTGAACACTCTTGATCAAGACTGACAATATGATAGCCCAGAAAACTTAAAAGTAAAATTATCAGCCTCTTTAAAGCATTTTTCTGAAGTGCAGAGAGCTGGGTGGATACATGCCTCTTGAGCAGTTGACTTACACAAGATAAAAGAGTGTAAATCCTAAAGATCAAAGGAACCAGTTAGCCTGGTCTATCTAAAAATTAGCATTGGTAACAACTCCAACGATAGTTATTCATTTCATCATCTGTTTTCATCAGAGTTAAGGAGCTGCCAAAAGAGCCACTGGTGAAGAAATGCAGAAGTGAACAGAAATTATTCCTGTTTGCAAAGAGGAACGTGCAACAGATCCCACTTACCCCAGCTTGGGAGTCATCTGGGAGTTTGTATTTTAAAATTCACAACCACTGCATAAAGCATATTTTAATACTTTCTGACAGAGAAGACACGTAAACCTCCATCTTTTTCCTTACCTGGATAGCAAGGAAAAAGGTTACTTTTCTTTCCACTTCTCAGGGTTGGCAAGGCAGTCTCTACATGGCCTCCCAGATTACCAATCCATTGCATGAAGGGAAAACATTCAGATCGTAGAATCATAGAATCATTTTGTTGGAAAAGACCTTTAAGATCATCGAGTCCAACCGTACCTGTCCACTACTAAACCATGTCTCTAAGCACCTCATTTACCCGTCTTTTAAATACCTCCAGGGATGGTGACTCAACCACCTTTCTGGGTAGCTCGTTCTAATGGGAACTTATAATCACGAGGCTCTGGATGCTTTCTGCCACTGTAATGGGCTAAAGCATCTGATTTGTTGAGTAGAAAAAAATTTACAGGATCCATACCTGCACCCTCCCTCTCCCTACTTCCTAAGCAAACTGAGAGAAGTTCTGCCACAAGTCTTACCCTCCAGGCAATCAATTCTGGCATGAGCAGGGGAGGAAAGAGAGACATGAATGAGGGTTTCTGGCTGCTTTTGCTGGATGGTTTGAATGGACAGAATGTTGTTTTCTGTTTGTTTCCTTGAAATAAAGCCAATATTTGTTGAGCGGCTGTGCTGTGCTTAGACTGGAGGGTAGAGAAACCAGCTGGTGTGTCAGAGAGAAAATATCAGCACTTCCCATCTCCCTGTTTTATCTCAGCTGCGTTCACCAGAACACATTAATTTCCCTGGGCCTCATTCACCACTACACCATTTGTGAGACCAGGCCACATACTTGCTTTCAAAACTTTACTTCTTGTTCATTAAAATTAAATCAGCATTCAAATTTACTTGTTAAGCAGGTTTCAGAATGGCTTAAAAAATTTCTAATATTCTTAACATTTATTTATGAATAATACCAAAAAAAAGAGACAGTGTTACCTTCTGGGTACAGGCTCTTTCTAACACACTGCAAAACCATTTGCCTATATACAGTTATATTGGTTTTCACCACTGCTGCTGCGTCCATGTTCACTGCATTTTTTGTTACTGGATTTGAAAACATCACCTAAAGAAACATGAACACACACATGCTGTAAAGCATAAGTTATCAAAACCGCGATTTCACACTTATTTAGTAAAATTACACAACTCTCTTCTGTTAAACTGGTTGCTTTGTGGCCAGAATAATCACAGAAGCATTTTAATTTTGAGATTTTGAAAAAAAAGGACACAACCTTCATGCTCTTTTCAATTTTCCCCTTCATTCTTTTATAAATCCCAGCAGACAGCTGTAAATGATACATGACTTTACCATTTGTTTTAGTCATAATCAATACAAAGTTTTCTGGAAAAACCATGCGCACACCTGGGGGACATATTCAGCTATGAGAGGAGAGTATAGCATCATTTAAAATGATGGCAGACAATGAGGCTGGAAATGAGGACAGAAAGAAGGGCAAAGAGTGTTCCAAGAAAAAAAATCTCGATTAATTTGTCTTAAAAAACCAACCAAACAAGAAAAACAGAGGGGGAAGTAAATCTGAAACAGAGAGGCCCATGTGGCAAAATGAAAAAACCCTTTAAGTTATCACTGATCTTAAGGCTCATCTGAACACTCTTGATCAAGACTGACAATATGATAGCCCAGAAAACTTAAAAGTAAAATTATCAGCCTCTTTAAAGCATTTTTCTGAAGTGCAGAGAGCTGGGTGGATACATGCCTCTTGAGCAGTTGACTTACACAAGATAAAAGAGTGTAAATCCTAAAGATCAAAGGAACCAGTTAGCCTGGTCTATCTAAAAATTAGCATTGGTAACAACTCCAACGATAGTTATTCATTTCATCATCTGTTTTCATCAGAGTTAAGGAGCTGCCAAAAGAGCCACTGGTGAAGAAATGCAGAAGTGAACAGAAATTATTCCTGTTTGCAAAGAGGAACGTGCAACAGATCCCACTTACCCCAGCTTGGGAGTCATCTGGGAGTTTGTATTTTAAAATTCACAACCACTGCATAAAGCATATTTTAATACTTTCTGACAGAGAAGACACGTAAACCTCCATCTTTTTCCTTACCTGGATAGCAAGGAAAAAGGTTACTTTTCTTTCCACTTCTCAGGGTTGGCAAGGCAGTCTCTACATGGCCTCCCAGATTACCAATCCATTGCATGAAGGGAAAACATTCAGATCGTAGAATCATAGAATCATTTTGTTGGAAAAGACCTTTAAGATCATCGAGTCCAACCGTACCTGTCCACTACTAAACCATGTCTCTAAGCACCTCATTTACCCGTCTTTTAAATACCTCCAGGGATGGTGACTCAACCACCTTTCTGGGTAGCTCGTTCCAGTGCCTGATAACCCTTTCAGTGAAGAAATTTTTCCTAATATCCAACCTAAACCTCCCCTGGCACAACTTGAGGCCATTTCCTTTTGCCCTATTGCTTGTTGCTACAACCTGGTTTCAGGCAGTTGTAGAGAGTGGTAAGGTCTCCCCTCAGCCTCCTCTTCTCCAGGCTAAACCACCCTGCTGTATAACTTCAAGATAGGACAGCTTTGTTGCTAGGCACTAAAGGAACTAGAGATCATTACTGTTTGCCCTGTATATCTTGTGTTTTTAAATTACTCAAAAACCTATCTACAGACTTCCTACGTATGGGACTATTTGCATGGTTTCACAGATATGTTCTCATTTTTCTACCCAGAAAAATCTGTCCTGGCAAAAACTGTTAAAATTTCTATATTTGTCCAAGACTTTTGGACATTTAGTGGCCAGGCTAGAACAACAGCTCAAAAGTTCCTACCAGCCTGTTCTATTTCAGCCCTGCAAATTTTGATGACAAATGCATGGATAAAATGAACAGCGGTATGCGGCAAGTCCTACCTGGAAGGTGTCCCTGCTTCTTATCCTGGAGAGAGATACGGCAGCACTCCCCAGGTGACTGTTATCTTCTCTGTTCTCCTCTGTTCTTTCTGTTTTTTCAAGAATTCACGCATTCCTCTCAGTTTCTAGTTAACAGCATGTCTATATGGTCACTGCTATAGCAATTTGGTGGTTCTGTCCTCCTCTCCTTGGTAACAAAGAGCTGTTAGGTTGACAGCGTCCACTTCACGTTAATGACAACCTGTTTTGAATCACTGCAGGATCAAACCAAGAGCTGGAAGCTACCATCAGCTGGGTTCCTGCCACCCTCCACAAGTCACATGGAACAGCATCATTTTTAGGAGCTGAACAACCCCTCATGAAGCAGCCAGCAGTGAATAAATACAACTGCCTTACAGCAGCAAGGTGAAAAACAACGACATGCAAACCAGGCTCTCCCCATATCCCTGCCAGCTGCTGCAATAGCAGAATATGGGAGAAGCAGCACATGACCCTTCTTTCTGCACCAGCTTGGAACAATCCAGCATTTGCACCATCGACAGCTATCACACCATGCACCGCGGCAGCTTTTGTAGGATACAAACCAATAATAGTGTTAAGTCTTGATCCTACTCTGTTAAGTGGTCTGCATATTTTCAGGACTGAGACTAACTACCAGATAAGAAAATAAATACATAAATTATATTGCAAAGAAATTGCCTACAAAGCAATGCCTGAAAGGAGTATTATTTATGCTGCAATGATGAGGACTCGGAAATGAGGAAATGCCAGATTTATGGCTTCTTGTGCAATCTTCATGGCTTGGCTACTTAGGAAGGCTAGCTTCCTTAGGACTGGAGATTTTTTCAGCATAAACTAACTTGTGTCCACATGCAAAAGTAATTTTAACTTTTTTATCAAATGTCTAATCCATTTGATGCCAACTATCTTTGGATACAGCTTATGTGAATCTACTTTGGAGTAATTATTCAATTTCTAGCACTGTTTCCTGCTATACCATAATATAGTGTCCAGACCATCTGTTTATTTGTGTCTTCTCTAGTGCTCCTAAGTTAGTTTGGCTGCATTTGACCTCTTTGAAATTCTAGCACGCAAGGCACGTACACCCCTTTACAGCTGGGACTACTGGTGGTTTACATACTCAGCATCCCACCCACCTTCAGCATGGCAGCTGGGTCACAGGGTTTTTGCTGTTCCCACTGGGACCTGCTGCTCTCTGCACAGCCTGAACTCCTAACAGGAGTTACTGGAATTATCAGGCTCTGCAAGCAGCTCTCAGAGTGCCAAGTGAGAAGAGGCAATGACCTTCCAGAGGAAGAAGAGCACTCGCATTGCTCCTGCTCACCACTGAACTCTGTAGAGATCTCTCTGAATATATGACTGTCCACAGCCACGGCTGTTTGTCTGACTGGGGACCTTACACTTCTGTATCCCCCTCATCTTCCAGAATTCAGCAACACTGTGTGGAGTCATGTTAAAAACCTAATTGTTCAGAATCCTCCTTCTCCTTATCTAACAATATCCTTACTGCATTGTTTTCAAGGCAACCATGTCCATCCAACAAAGTAGCTGCCCAAATGTACAGAAAAGCATATTCACAGTAAACAAGAGCTAGTTTCGCACCGCCCAGCAATTTTCTTCCTATACCTCTTCCATAGAAGTCCAAATGAATCATGGCATGATGTGAGATGAATTACAGGAATGTGGTGGTTTAAGCCAGTGCCCAGACCCTGACAGTCCTGGTAGATTCTGTCAAGACAGGGAGGATTCCTGCTCTGGAGACTGCATGCTTAGCCTGAAAATGTGTAGAGCCAGGTAAGCCATCATATGGGAGGAGTGGCTGAGGTGGAGTAGCAAAAGTTTAGATGAAAACTGTTGGGACTGTCACACCAGCAGAAACCTGGAGTTCAGCATGGGATACTCAGCAGAGCTTTTACTAATCGCCTGTATTGCCTTTAAGTACAGATTTGCCTTTTTTAAAAAAAAATAAAAGAATATCTAAAGCATTCTAAGGTGCATAAAAGTACTTCAGAGACAAGAAAACATGTTATAAATTGTAACAGCAAATATGATTTCTAAGGTGGCTCCCTGAGCTAAGCTGACTTCCCGCCTTGTAGCCCTGTGCAAGCAAGGTAAGACTAACCAGAACCAGCGCTGAGCCAAGATGCAGACACCTTCAGACACCGATCACCTTTCCCACAGCTCACAACGAAACCTGAGAACAAGCCAGAGAGGAACCATGTACAGTGAAGTTTGTTTACACAAGATTGGTTCAGCATAATGATTTTGGGCAATACCAACGCAAAACAGAGATGGCAGTCTTCACTGAAAACACTCTGCAGCCTTCACAGACCACTATTTTGTTTCATTTGCTGGAAAGCTGGGTGTGAGAAGGTGAATTTAACCAGAACGGGGGAGCCACAGGCCTTGGCTGGGAAGTACTGCATTAGCCTCTCAGCTCATCGGTTATGGAGAGCTCGGGAGAGGGCTTGGGAGCCGGCACTGTGGAGAAGTCCCATACAAGGGCTGTGTGGGGCAAATTAGTTGGTGCCTCCACAGCAGCCTCCTCGTGGGGCAGCCTCCCTGAGGTAACCCACCCTGGGGCACTGCCAAGGGGGGCCATGTTCCCTGTGACCAGGCCCGGGGGGGTCCCTCTCTCCAGAATGGGGAGCCCTCGCTCTCTTCCTTGGTTGTGGCAGTCTCCCACCTTTGTTTCCCGTCCCCTCACATCTGCCCTCCTGGCTCCTACCTCAGCCCTCACCACCTCCTTCCGGCCTCCCCGGCCCCTCCAGCCCACCTTGCCTCCCTCAGACATCCATCTCATTTGCCCAGATCCAGACTTAGCCCAACTTCTCCTGTGCCATACCTCCCTGGCACGAGGCGCACATCGCAGAGGGACTGTCACTCTTCTGCAGCTCCGCAGGACCCGGCTCCCCCAGGAGCTGCCCATGCCCCCAGGAACCATGGTGGCAGCGGCTGCTCTGTCCAGTGCGGAGGAAGAGGATGCACACAGGCCATTGCTGCCTGGTGCAAGGTAACTCATACCTTGTCAGCGAGCCAAATAAAGCATAGCTCAGGCCACGTGGGATCCACCAGCCGTGCGTCGTACAGCCCTGCTCGAAAGGAGACACTCTGCCTCAAGCAGCGCTTCGGGCTCGGTGTGAGAAGGGCTAAATATGATGTCCGGTGTTTGGAAGCACTTGTCCTTTTCTGCGTCTTCTAGCCTTAAAATGTAGGAAGATGTCTGTGAGGGCGGCTGAGCTCACATTAAAGGCTATTTTTTCCAAGGGTGAGGTGTTTTGCTCCTTCTCCCCGTGGCTCTGGCTGCCTGGCTCCTCATCTGGCTGGTGGCTGAATCATCCCGCAGCTGCGCTGAGAGCGAGCACCCACATGCAAGTCACCTGGCAGTGCTCCTTCTATAGGGACCCATCAGTTATGGACCACACCATAACGGCAGCACTTTCTGCCTTCCACAGCTCGGGACTGACCCAAATAAACTCGCTTGTGTTTACACTGAGGGTGACTGGAAGTAAGTGTTACCCTACCTCCTGTAGTTACTGTTAGAAAATGTTACTGGATTTTTTTTTTTTAGACCACAGAAATACATTCCAAAACCATTTGAGTGTGTATAGATACACATACCCACATATGTAAACAAATATATGTGCATTGTACAAGCATGAGTTGTGGTTTCAACACTCATGTGCTTCTTATGAATCTAATAGATATTTATGTTTTGTTTTAAATTCCTCAGATGAGCAAAAAAAACCAAACCAACTTCTTCATATAGGCTATAGGTTGCAGTGTTGGAAAATGTTCCTTTGTGCCTTAAGGTCAAAAC
Organism: Egretta garzetta; assembly: GCF_000687185.1. NCBI lineage: Eukaryota > Metazoa > Chordata > Aves > Pelecaniformes > Ardeidae > Egretta > Egretta garzetta. Next base: position 4,456,346 of record NW_009259308.1, read on the forward strand.
TCATTAACCAACAGTTGCTGTTCCCCTCTGCAGGAGCAGATGAACCACGGGGTTTAGGGTACAAATAAGAAAATTAAGGCAGTACCAGGTTGCCAGTTTGAAACAGTTAGACACTATTCCAAAATGTGTTGCGCTGTTAAATGGAAAATAAAGGATACCACAGATGCTTCTAATAATTGCAGTTTTAAGTCAATTTTCCCTCCTTTGTCTTAAAGAGCTTTTGATGTGTAGTCACAATATTGTCTCTTTCTCTGTTTTTAATAATTTTATATTACCTCAGCAATATAACTGTCCTGAAATATACTGAACTTTAATCTTTCAGAGATCAAACAGGAAGAAATATGATGGGATAGAGAGTGACTGACTTGGGGGCAATATTCTCTCCTCTTATAAAAGACAGCCCACAGCAAGATAAAAATTGCTTCTCAGATTCCATGAACATCACATCTTTAAGAGAGGCTTTCAGGCCCAAGGAGAGAACAGACTTGGGGCCACAAAAAAAACCCATCGCCATTGAAGATGCAGCCAAAAGAAAGCATGCTCTCACAGAACTCGAGGATGTGGTTTGGGTGACTACATGCTTTAAGATTGGTCCCAGCACCCTCAGACCTCCTCGATTTAGCCATGCTCTGCAAGTCTAACAGCTGAGAATCGTTCGGCTACCAACTTTTCGCTGGAATAAATGTGCTGGCTCTGTCTCAAGCAAAATAAATAACGGGGACAAAGGTGCAAGTTTGCATACCATGAAGACATCATGGTATCTGGGGAGTGAATTTAGGAATCAGTACGCAGATCTTATGGACACAAAGGAGGTGCTCTTTCAAAACGCAACTAGTGCTTCCTCTCCACAAGATGTTTGTTCTCCATCAGCTTAACCTAGTTTCCTCGTTTTTTCACTGACGTTCTCAAGCAGAACCAGAGGTGGTGAAACTCAGCTTAGCATAGCTGCTCATTCCATTCCCTGACCACAGAACGACGATGAATTCATATTCTAAAGAAATACTGGTTAAAATATTGTAACATACAGTAAAGATGCTGGAATTTTTTCTGGCAAATAAAAAAAATGACCTTTTTTGGTTTATTGTACATTGGAACACAAGTCAGTTTTTGAACAAAATTGTTCTTTTGAACAAATGTGTTAACGTCTCTTTTTGCTGGCTTGGGAACCTGCTTTAAAACAAACTCTGTGCATGCATCGGAACTGTTTGTGAACTTGTGCTGCAAGATCAAATTTCTCATAGGTACAGATTGAAGGTACAGGGTTTCACAAAGTTCATTAAAACTCCTAATGACTCTCCAGAAGGTAGAAAGCCTGATTCAGACACCACTAAAATCAGTGCAAAGACTCCTGGGGATTTCATTGTGGTTTATGTCAAGCCATAAGAACAATGAGATGAATATTTTTCACAAAACTGGCCTTCCTATGAGATTACCATCTTTACCACATGTAGACAGCCCTCTCTCCTAACCTGCAGCTTTATCGTGCTCATGAATTTTTAAGCAACATATAACTTATAGCCAGTTATTTTATAGCCACCCTCCTACGCTTGTATGGGGAGGGTGGATGATAAAGTCATAGCTACCTTAGTGCTTTGGTGTACCTAATACCCAGCATGACACGCCGTGCAAGGGCAGAGGGTGGCTTAGCCCATCACCCTCTTCCTACCAGCACTCCCCAGCGCCTCCTGAAAGGCAGTCCTGGCTACGTAGCTCCTCTCTTTAGCCTGAGCTGCGCCTAGCCTACCTTGACCAAGCTAGGCCTAATGGTATGAAACCGAAGAAAATAGGTATCCTTTGGTCAAATGACTCCACTTTGTGAGGATGCAAAGACAACGTTCAGACATACTGAAAAGAGTGAATCCTGCCAATGAGCCAAATACCTTCTGACAAATACAATAACCAGAGGCAACAGACCTTGAAGCTACCCATTTCATAGAATTGGGTCCATAAGGAAGAGCATGTGTTTGTACTTGAGATAAGTTTTTGTATTGCCTGCCTTACCTTCAGGAGTGTTTTGAGTTAGGTGGACATTTTAAAGTTCTCCTGGTGAATGTAGATTACAGAACAGTACTAGAACAACAGGCAAACATAGTAGAGTATTTCCAAGACTGCAACCTTCTTGGATACCCTTGTTCATGCAAAGCAAACAGTAGACTCCTTTTTGACAATTTCTCATGCCCTGGATAAATGTGCTGGTATTTCTGAGTTTTCCAGCCCAAATTTCTGCACGAGTAGTTCTCTGCTTTACCTTCTGCTTTCAATCCAGAGAATGCAGAAATCCACTATAACCACTCCTCTGTGGGAACAAAGGACACAAATCTCCATTTCAGTCTCTGCATTTTGGTCTTTAAATCGGCAAATATTTATTCTCTTTTACAGAAATATAAGCTAACCTGGAGAGAATGAGATTCTCCAGAATGAAGGCTTACTAAAAAGTGTTTATTCAGAGTTTTATTTCCAAACCTCTAGAGCTTCTCAATCCATTACTGCATTTCCAACAGTCTTGGCTGTCCTCTCTCTTTGAAGGAAGAAGGGATGATGATTCTAGCATGTAGCATCAGGAATCTGGGCAATTCCCTCTTCCGTCATTTGCCACAAAAATAGCTATCATCTGTATGTCTGCATTCCCACCTAAGGAATAATTCCTTAATTTCTGGCAACATTTATTTTCCACATTATCTAATTGGTTTTTAGAAGATTTTTTCTGTCTAATCTCTCCCTGATGAATTCCTGCCTCTCTGCATTAGCATTTGTTCCCTAAGCATCGGTTGTGAGCCAGACTGTGATTTCAGCCTCACAGTTCACAAACTTCACCCACTGAGAGAGGGAGAGAAGGGCAGGAAGAGGTCTTTGCAAGTTTTCAGGTGTATTGTTCAGTGCTGGTTTACATCTCTGAGTCTAAAAATATTTTAACCTTAAGGACCCAGCTTACTTTGAAATAAAGGAAAAAACCCTAAATTGAGCTGTGAGTGGGCTTGCACTGTAGCTCCTGTTTTTTTAACATAAAACCACAAAGTGTTTGAGGGACTATTTTATGACTCACACTGCTGCTCCATTAAGAATTAGGTTACTGCTTTCCTATCAGGGTGATTAAAGCTAAGCATGCAAATTCACAGCTAAGCTTACCTGGGTACAACGGCAGTCCCGTGGGAGTGAAGCGTGTATAGTACTGATGTGAGGGTGGTTGGCCTCGAGCGTGGCTCATGCTTGTCTTTACAGAATTGAACTGAATTGTGGCATTATGACTCGTATGTTCAGATTTGACCTGGTGGGACTTGTATCACTTGTCATTCCAACCGGCAGAGACCATCTGTCCAGATGTCTCATGAGCTGGTTCCATGGTTGCCTTTTCCAGACGGTGTAGGTGAAAAGAGAGCCTCCTGAAGATACTTCCATTTTCTTCACACATTCACTCACTGAAGGCTGTTGCTTGGTGGTAATGAACAAATACTTTGATATCACTGATCACAATACCTCAGTATCTTTTTCAGCCATGTTTTTACACAAATGTGGGTGTCAACTGTGATGCAAAGATTCTTATTTCTCCACTGACTTCATTTACAGCATGTTCTTTACTGAAGATTTTGCAGTAACAGTATAACCTAAGGACCACAGACTTGTTTGGCCGCATATAGTTTCTTTCTTCTTACATATATGTTTGTGACACCATATACTTATTAAGGGGCAGACTGTCTTTAAACGGGCACTGTTGAAATTTCAAGCCCTTAATGGTACAGGCTAAGAAATCCCATAGGAAAAATTGTTGAAAAAAAAAGGCATCTTCCTTCTCAGTGCGCTTGATGCTTAAGATACAAAAGAATTTGTTGCACTGATGCAACGACTCGAAAAAGTATGCAGGGGCAGATGAGAGAAAAGATGGATCAAGAACGACAATACAGTTACTGTTTGTTGAACAAGATGCTAAGCGAGCGCTGCAAAGCTGTGTATGTATATAAGTCAGAAAGAGCAATTCCCTAGTCTCTGGTTATATTAATAGCTATGGCTTAGAGAGAAACACCTCATCCATTCCTGTAAGACACCTCTGTTCAAAAGTAATTTTTTAGCATTTGAGTCCGATAACCTGACACAGATATAGAAGTTAATAAAATGCAATTTTTGCCTGAATCTTCAGTCAAAACTAAATTATAGCTGACGTGTAACATTTTCGTTACTGATCCAGACGTAAATTCAATCCACATGGAAGCTGACATCTCAGATTCATAAAGTATCTCAGAAGTCATAAAAGTCCTTACCATATAATTACTGATTGTTCTTAATCTGCAAGTACAGTTTCACACCTGTGCAATGGAGAGGAAGCTTGACAGCTCCGGATGCAGCTGCAATAAAACGTACCATGAAAGCTCATATGATGCAGCAGGACGTAAAACTTAAACGAGGGGCTGCAAGGGCAGTGCTGGCCCTTGGTACGCAGCTAAACAGCACCGATGAGATCACAGCAAAGACTGCATCATTCTCACAGGGTAGTTATGCCATCCTGCTGCTTTTGTGTGCTCTACAAATATTTGCACAGTCAAATATGCGTTTAAGCCTCTGTATGTTACCCCTAAGTAATCTGTCCGCAAATATTATTTGCAGCACTCTCATGTCCCATTCACGGCAGCATTTCAACAGACTCCCTACATGCGCGGAGTGATCGGCTTTTAGCTGTCTGTTAAATATGAAACTTTTCAAATATCTTATATCGAGATGGACGAAATACCGCTATGCTTATGTTAAAACAATGTTTTAATAAACAGCAGCATAAAATAATCAGTGTTTAATATCATCTCTGGCATGTGAAATACAAAAACGCACATATCAATTATAAAATAGCCTTTGCTATTACATTTCCATGCTTGCCTAATTGAAATGCCCATAATTAATAAATCAATCATCAAGTAATACAGTGATTAAACGCATGCAGTGAAAACAAAGAAAAATATTTGTATAAGGTAGTGGCTGAATATCACCATAATATATTTCAAGAACATCTACATCAGGTTAAAAATAAAAAGAAACAGACCAAGACATAAAATGCAGAGATGTATTTTCACTTCTGCTGTACAAAACATTATCACACTTTTGTGCAAAAAGATAAAAATAAAGTCATATTATACAACACTGTCAACTGAGCAAAAGATTGTTTTCGTTCTGTGTACAATAAAAATACTATTCAGTACAAAAAAGTCTGTGAAAAACTGTAATGCACACAGCACTTTTGTAACTCATTAAAGTGGTTTCAAATGAATAATCTAGATTGCTTATACCTGAATGAATTTTTAGTAATTATACAAATGTCATATTTCTAAGTTGAAAGTTAACGCTAATTCACATTATTAGAATTGATAGACAAAATTTCTATCAATGGATTTGCTGCCTGATGGAATGTGAGTTTCCCTTTTTTTCAGGGTTACTGGAGTCATAGTCACTGAAATTACACATTGATCTGCAACAATAAATATTCCTGGGAAAACTGATTGTCATATATAAAATTGCGGTTTGGAGTCTTTCCATTAAACAGTTGCATAGCAACAAAAGGATATAAAATTTCTGCTTTAACTACTAGATTATGAAATGTTATCTTTGAATAAGTTGATTCAGGTTCTGAAATTAAAATACTTTAATTTCATTTCCTTTAAGGCAATTTCTTAGAACTCCAGCCATCTTTAGCAGCCAATAGCAGATGATTTTTGTAGACTGCAAGTTGATAACTCAAGCTATTGTGCTGTCATAGAAATGACTTTTTTTTTTTGGTCAGAATCTGAACTCAGACTCCCAACTTAACAAAAGACCAAAATCCTACCTGAAGTAATTTATCCAGCTCTCAGATCACATATTTGAAACATAATCCTTGACTGCAAAATTTACAAATATTTTAACTAGCTATTGGAACCAAAATTGCACACCCAGTAGACTTCCGAATATTTGCATCTCCTAAAAAAAGAGACAAATATTAAAATATGTTTTCAGTATAAAAAAGTTTCTGTGATTTAAACCACATTTGAGGTTTAAAAAGCTGTGAAAACGCATATGATAAAATGTTTTTATTTTAAAAAAAAAAATCCCCCTTCCCCTTTTTGAATTGTTGCTGGCACTTAGAGAAACGATGCGTCCATTGACAAAGCTCAGTATTCATACCACAATGATCTTTGTCTGGTTGAGTCTGCCCATCCTGTTAAGCAGTTAAACTTCACAGAAGATACTTGCTGCAATGTCTGTTAAACAACCAGAAGAATCTTTAATAAAATATTTGATATAAATCTTTTCTACGACTTTCTAGTTTGTATTGTAAATAGTTATATGTACAAAGGCCTCGCTTATTTACAATTCAGCTGAAATCATAGATTCATTAGGTCCATGGATGCTGGAGTCTCCTAATAAGGACGACTGCTTTGAGTCAATTTTGTACGGTTTTTGAGTTTTATTTCCAAAAACTGTAATACCTATTCCCCCCGGATGACTAGGAATTGACATATGAGATAGCAACGGAATATTTGCTTCCTGGTTGGATCCCGAAGACGGCAAACTAGTGACATGACCTGTGCTAGTTGATCCACTGGCGCTGCTTGGAGAACGACTCTTTGGAGGAGGACAGTGCTGGATTACCCTGGGTGGACCTTGCGGTTGGTAGTGGGCAGCTGGGAAAGCAGCATATCCTGGTGGAATTGGGTACCCATTGATTGGGATATATCGCTGGTTTTGAGGTATTGGTGGTCCAATGAACCCGGCAATTTGGCCTTGTGGTATACCTTGTGCTGGAAACATGTAGTTAGGGTACCTAGGATTACTGAGATTACTAACTGGACTTGCGCTGAGGGAAGTTGTTTGAGTGGTGGCATTCCCACCGGAGGGGGTAGTAGAACTAGTGTGACTTGAAAGACCCTCCCAGGAGCGCAGCCTGGCATGGATTTCTTTAAATCGTGGCCTCCGGGATGGCAGATCATGCCAGCACTCTGTCATCAGGCTATACATTCTGGGAGGACAGTCTTCAGAGCATGGCAACAGTTGCCTTTTCCTGATCATCTCTATGACTTCTTGATTACTAAATCCATAATACGGTTGAAGTCCAAAGCTGAATATTTCCCATAAAACAACTCCAAATGACCAAATATCTGAATCGGAAGAAAACTTGCCGTACATAATTGCCTCCGGTGGCATCCAGCGAATTGGCAAGAGAGACTTGTTTTGAACCCTGTAATAATCTGCCGAGTAGATTTCTCTTGAGAGTCCAAGGTCTGAAATTTTCACATGAAGTTGTTCGCCAATTAAAATGTTACGAGCGGCAAGATCTTTATGGACAAAAAAATGACTTGATAAGTACTCCATCCCTGCTGCAATCTGGACTGCAATATGCAGGAAATCCCCATGGTCCAGGCTGGATTTTACAGTCCCATCCTCATCGCTGCTGCATCCAACATCTGAATGTGGCGATCGCATGATGAGAAACTCATGGAGGTCTCCTTGGTTCATGTACTCAAAAAGCATGCAGACAGGCTGTTCCTGGGTCACAACACCTAAGAGGCAAACAATGTTAGGGTGATGCAGCTCAGCCATGAGAGATGCTTCTTGCTGGAACTCTGCCCACTGCTGGGGGTTGTTAAAGTCTTTGAGTGTCTTGATAGCAACAAGCTGAGCGTGATCCATGCCTGGAAGGTAGAGATGTCCCTTGTAGATCTTGCCGAAAGCACATTCACCCAGTTCTTCCATGAAACGAACAGCAGACAGAGGCAACTCCTTAGCCTTACTCTGTTAAAGAAACGACAGCAAAAACATGTCAGAAAAACAGGACTGAAAACATATTTTTAAGAAAAATATCTTTTCGCACAGAAGTCTGAAAGCCAAGCAGACTGACCCAGGAACTCCCTCGTCGCATACTCATTTGGCAACGACCCTGTGAGACGTGGCACTGGTGAGAGGGTACCAGCCCCAGGCCAGATACAGCCCGAGGGACACTGGTATCCCAACATCGGCAAAGCTCAGGGCTGAGTGCCACCTAATCTCTGTGCGCCCTGCTCCAAAACTAAATTTAGAATTACTTTTTAACCTCTACACAAGATCAGAGAGCAGTAATAAGTATTAGATCTAAATATATGCAGGAACCATCAGCATTTCAGCAAAGGCATTCATATACTTGGGCTTGGGCATTTGTATTTTTAAAATTGAATCTGACTAATTTCAGGAATTGAGGCAATTCACATAGTAAGTACATGCTGAAGTGTTTTCTGGGCCAGGGCCTAAAGTTTTAGCAGAAAACTTTTTTATAAAACTATGTCTTTGTATCCAATTCTTCCTCAACTTTGCTATTAACCCTGCACTGTACAGTAGAGACCATTTCTGTTCACACTTCACTGAATGTTCAATCCTGAAACATGCAGGACAGAGTCAGCTGGAAAAAATGAGATAGTGGTCAAAGAAGAAAGGCAAACTTTTTAAAAACTCCGCTGTTATTCCGGGTGCATATGTTCACTCTTAGGCCATAAAGAAGTCGTATTATTTTCAGACGTTAACTTCCACATGTGCTTGTAACACCTACACCCAAACCCACTCATTTAGGGTCCTCAGTATAGCCATGCGTAGTAATTTGAGGCTAATGAGTTTGGGATCTGTGTTTCGTAAATTAGTGTAAACATTTAGCATTTGAATTCCTGAAATAATATAACAGCAGCTTTACAGTGGCAATAAAGGAAAAGAACTGACATTCTAAAAAATAATTTAAAAAATTACATTTTAAACTAAACGAATTCTAATCGTATTGACCACTTACAACTTTTAGACAAAAACTGTAATAATAATAATAATAACAATAATAATAATAATAATGCCACTTAAGGCAGTCAGTCAGTGGTACGGTGATGGCAGGAAATTAGCTATATTGTTGAGGAACAGATGGTTTATATTATACAAATCCTTTAGGCTAAAACTTGTTTAGGTCTGGCATATTGTAAATTATATTTTAGTAATGAAAGTGAAATGACCTCTGTCTGACCTGAGGCTGGGTTCGTCTGTTTGAACCAACATAGTGGAAAACTATGAAAGAAAATGAAGTCATAAAGTTTTGGCAGGAAGGGCTCATTTCAAGTTAAGCTGTTATAAATCTGCTTAGTTTTTGTTTGACAAGTATTTGTCATACATCGGTGTACAAAATGTAAAGAAGTGTAAAATACATATGAGGCAGCACGCCAAAGTAAACCGAGTACAAAGGGAGGGGAGCAAGAGTGAAGCCCACCACCTCTATCTCTTTATCGGCTCCTTCCATTAGGTGAATGACAAGATGAGCTTAGTTTATGATACTTTTTTGAAAGCAATTAAAATCCCTTAAAACTGAAACAGGCTTTTGGATGAAATGCTAACGTTTTTATTTGTACGAGCACACACACCTCAGTTGGAGCTTGAAGTCTAAGTCTGTTTTTACCCAAAGTTGACATTAATACTGGATACAGTATTTAAAAATAGGATTCGACTTCCTTTCTTTTAAAATTTTGTTTGAAAGGCAATCAAAACATTTGAGGTGGGGAGAGCTGGGTTTCCCAGTGGGAAAATATAGAATTAGCATAAATAAGATGGAAAGCGTTTTGCAGCATATGACTCTGAACATAAAAAGAAAACAGAGCAGTCTGCATTTGCAAACACTTCTGGGCAAGTTGGTTTCCTATGTTGTGTGAGTAAGGCATCTGCGCATCAGCAGTCTAGGTGGAAATTGTGACCTCATTGAAATGATGCTGACATTCCTATTATCTTCAGTTTAGCCAGGAATGTACCCCAAATACCTGGTAGAATGGGGACCAAGAAGCAAATCCAAATTTAACAAAATATTCGATGGAGGTACTTTTGACACTTAACTAATTAAATGGGTTTTGCACTACGACCAACATTTTGACATACAGCTACTCTTAAGCTGTACATGAAAGCTGAAATTAAGAACTTCTTTAAAGTAAAATCAAGATAAATTCACTGGGCCAGTGTGGCGGGGGGCTGAGAAGGTAAAAGATAACAATAGACCAGACTCTGTCTGACCACCCTGAACAGATACCCTGCACAACAGTCCCGCTGGCATCATGACCTCGGCACCCAGTGCGGGCAGCACTGTTTAAAACAGGAATCCTAGTGTTAGCACTACGCCATGTAAAAACTTCTCTGTACGCAGTCTGTATTACTAATGGGCAAAAGCAGCACTGCATTTTCCAGCACAGCCGCACAGTGGGTTTGCTTTTATCGCTGACTTAAAAAGACTCTCCTGCTCTTTCTGTGAGCTGGTGGTGAGCTGGAATTTTCCTCTGCAACAACTTTCTGTGTCTGTTCCTGCCGCACTGAGACTGCGCCTCCAAAGACATGTGGGGCAGCACCCCGGAAAGAGCAACTACAGCCTGGGTGGCACAGCTCCATCCATCCCTGCCCCTTGTAGTTCACTCCCTGTATCTCACAGGATGCAGCTACTTAACTCATTTTCCCTAGGCTGCTGCAATTAACTCTTTCTAACCTAATTCTAGAAACTTGACATTTAAAAGCAAGCAATGGCAGCATCCCATAGCTGCTTTATTGAACTTAAGAACAAAACTATTCATGAATTTACTCAGAGATGGAGAACACAGCTCCTGAAATACAAAGGGTAACCATTGCTGATGCTGAGTGACTAGCTCTGTTGGAAGAATACCTACATCACCAATATTTGAAGATTAGAGGTCTCACATTGCTGAAACTCAATAAAATCATAATTTGGATTCATTTCGCTATGTCATTTTCTAACAAAAATAACAGCTTACTCAAAGGCATGACTGAATGTTTCAGATACTACAGGCTACACCGTTTCTATTCTAATAACTTGCAGAAGTGGATTTTCACTCTGAAATGCTTCAAAAGAACAATCTTCCCCAAGTTGCTGAAGGGAATTGGCATGGTGTGAGAAACAAAGCAAATCCTCTTTTCAGGGCACCATTCTGCCTGTAGGTGGCAGAAGGCAGTTACAACCCTGAAGTGGGTGATACATACGGGTTTGCAAATTGGCTGCCCTGTCAATAAACAAGGAACTCAAGGTTAATCACATTTAAATCTTATATGAGTTTAAAAATGCTTCATGAACCTGGGACTACAGTGAAGCAAAACAATACCAGCAACAAGATCTGCTATGCATCAGCTGTGCTGGCCAGAACTGCAGGAAGATTTTTGAGGGTCTGTTTTGGTAATTTCTCTTTTTAACTGAGAGAATGGGTAAGCCTGAAAAAACAAGGAACAAATCTTTCCAAAGTGATTTCAGCTGAGTGAAAGATGACATATGACTACAGCAGACCCATGAAAAAACTATCTTGAGAAAATGCTGAATCACATCTTCATCTGCACTTTCTAACTTAAATGAGGCAATTTAGACATGTTTCAGTAACGGGTTGCTTGCTTTTTTACAAAAAGACTCCAGCTCCTATATATGCAGATCCATGGACACACAGGAATTACCTCCACAGGTCCAGCACACTTGCTATGCTGCTGATGAAAAAGGTCCTTACGAAATTACAGCTAAAGACACCAGCAGAAACTGCAAGCTGGAAATCAGCTTAATATTTCAGCGCCAAGTTAATGAAAGCATTTCACTCCCTGCCCTTACAGACAGCAAATGTCGAAGCAGAAATGGGGGATTACCTTTGGTTTATAGGCGTTGAGCATTGACATCTCCACATTTTGTCCTCTTACGTGTTTAGGCTGTCTTTGAACGGGAGGGGAGGATGACTTCTGATTGTTGCGACAGATGCAGATGAAGAAGAAGAGTAAGGCTATGGCCAGGGGAATAGTGACACTTGGCACCAGGATATACAGGATTTCCATTTTATTCTTTTCCTTGGAATCCTTATAATCTGGTTCAGAAAAAAAAAACAAAAAATGAATGAAGTATCCCACAGAGTCAAATACATCCCTGGGTCAACTAGAAGTATTAAGAAGAATAACATCCAGGTAATACTACTGCAATCCACTTTGAATGCTGTTTTATTTCCTTAATATTAACAGAGCAATTAGTTTTGCTCAGTAACATTTCTATAAGAACACAGAATAGACAGGGACAATTTCCCTGCAGCATGTCAGTTCAAATCTACTTATGGTCATGAAATAGCTGAATACTGTGAGGTGGCTGTTACCTGGGGTGAAATGAAGTCACGGTCTAATACAGGTCCACAGAAAAGTTAATTCCTAAACTAGCTTATGGAAGAAAGGCTCTGGTAGGATTATGAACTCCTTTTTTTAATATGTTTATTAGGTTTTGGTGCTATAGTTTCCTTAATCCAACAAAAAGGTGGGGAGCCCTTTTAAAAGGATAGTTTTATCACCCTATTTATTTCCAGCCTCCTGTTCTCAACATCTCCTAGCACTGGCCAAAGCATTTATGTGGCCACTCAGGGTACTGGAACAAACAACATGTGCAAATAAAAATTTATTTTCTAGTTAGTTTTAGGTGCAGGAGCGGGACAAGTAGGGACTCTAGAGCAGAAGAAGCAGAGAACACCTGGGAAACTGGAGGAAATGGATGGAAATGGCAAGGAATAGAGAAAACAGTCCTGGTTTTTATCCCAGGAAGTCAGGAAAGGGGTTCAAAAAGTCTGAACACAGACAAAAGCTGTAGCATAATCTGAAAAAAAAATCTTACATACCGAGGACTTGGTCTTAATAGGATTATCGGGCTAACGGGAAAACCCACCCCTTTACCAACTATATACTAAAAGGATGTCATCTGAGCAGGGTGGCAAATGCTGGCACAAAGGACACAGCAATGAAGTTTGAAAGGAAAGCCAGAGCATGGATAAAGAAGAAGGATCCGGAAGAGGCTGGGAAACTGGTTTATTTAACATAGTGTGAATGCTAGCTGCAATATTTGCTCCCTCTGCACACAGATCTCTTCACAGCTAGGGAGCGAGTGATTAATTTTAGAAACATGAAACCCTCTTCTACCACTGCCCAGCAAGGCATAGCTGGGACATCAGACACTCACCTCCCTCCAGCTGGCTCTGGTTTCACAGGGCACATTGCTTAGAGGAAAGGTGCAGTGGGAGAGGAGAGAGAGGCTTCGGGAAGGAGCTCACGGTCCTCGTGTTCACGCGGCACCCGCTTGCGCTGACAAGGACATACCTTCCAGCTGGACTGCTCTGAGCACGGGGACGCTGAAGCCTGCTTTGCTCTGCTATTTCCCAGAAGCATTCATAAAGTTTAGGGTATAATTACGCACAGATTAACACACTAACTATAGGGCACCCCAAGAACTTTGAGGATCACCTTGAGCTGCAGGACTGGTGGCCATTGCCTGGTTGTTTCCAAGGGAGATGGTGAATGTCTGAGGCAGAATCAGGCTTAGTGGTTTCTGGCAGAACAGGGAATCTTTTATTATTCCTACAGGGTCATTTCAGTTTGTTTGTCTGTGTTTTCCAGGCTGGATTTGTAGAAGTGCTTAGCAGCCCACACAGATATCTTTTATGCACTTAATTAAACATGAACTTGATCTGAAGCTTGGGTTTGACTCAAATTGTGACAGAGGCAAAGTTCAAATGCTTCTGGATGTCACTTTGCATAACCCCTCTCCTCTTACAGGCTCATGCTGTCCTTCTGCTCCCCCCACGCTCCTTTTTGACCATTCTTTTTAGACTAAATTGTGCCATCTGTTTTTTAATTCAGAGGAGAGGTAGTCCAAATATTTCTACAGCCTTTGGGAAAAAAGAGAGGACTAAAGCACCATCCCCGTTACAGTCTCCCTGTGCCCAGCAAAAGGGCAGTGTGTGCTCTCGCCCCATCTTCAGTGAACGTCCAGCTCTACAGCGTGCACCCACTGCAGGTTTCCTTCATGAGTTGCTGCCCTCTAGCATGGACACAGAGTCAGCCTTCCCCTCTCCTTCAAGACCTTCTTACATTTGTATTTGCTAAGCCTCATGCTCTAATTGCTCCATGTTTCACATCTTCCTGTATTCAGGTTGACAAACTTCTATGAAACAGATCTATAGGAGCTTGTGAGACAACTGAAAGATACAGTTGAAGAAAGAAAAAGAAAGCATCAGCACGAGGCAGACGGAGACCTGGGCACTAGTTCATCACCTGAGCTATTCCAGTCAAAGGGAATTATTATTCTTATTAAGTAGCAGCCCCTGCCGTGAAGCCTCATTAGGTTAATAGGTTTCTTGGGAGCCACACTAATTAAATCCATTTCCCATCTAGGCATGTCTTGGTGAGGCAGAATGCACAATACTTATTAAAATGTGCCTGAAATGGCTCTTTCAGCCAGTGCAAAACCAGCAGAATGCAAGTCCCACATGGTATTTTGGTTTTAATATGCAGATTAGCATTTAACAATTAAATTACTGCTCACCTGATATAGCTCTATTTGTCTGTATTTAGAATAATAATGCCATGTAACCCAGCTGTATAGCAAGTACCATTTAAGGCAGTGGTGAGAAGTAATTAAAACCCTTGTCAGGAATTCTTCAAGCCAGCCAGCCTATCTCATTTATTATCTAGTAGAACATTCAAATCAGAGACTTTTGCAACACATCCAAAAGCGTCCTGCTTTCAGCTATTTCAGATCAAAAGACTGAGTCAGTCCTGGGATCTCAGAGCCAATCTAGAAGGGGCCTGGCAAGCAGCCCCCCCATCAACTCTTAATTACCCAATTATCTGGAATTTGTGGAAAACACAAAACGCACATGGCTGAAAGGTCGTACAGCAACAGTGCGGTGGAGTACACAAAGCTCAGCAGCATCGCTGGTGGTGGACATGCAGCAACCCCTGAGCTTGCCCAAACCGAGCTGCCCAAACCCCCTGGGGCTGAGCTACACCTCCTCACCCAGACCAGCCCAGGCATCTGCGCCTGCAGCCATGCAGCTCCCGGAGTGGAGAGCCAAGAGCCGACAGTACAGTAAGGGGAGTCCCACTGACTTCTACTTAGACCCAGATTTTTGTACCGAAGGGCTGAAAAAGGTCTTTGGAACAGTTTATATAGATTGAACCAGTCTTGTGTAGTCAAGTCTATCACTGTCCCTAATTAACAAGAAAAATAACAGAAGTTAAATGGGCTGAAATAATAGCAAAAGAGATACAGGACTCTAAGAAGCGTACATGAATGTTAGAGAGGGTTTGAGATGCATGTGACATAGCCCAGACTGTCTGCCTTTCCCCTGATCTACTCTTTCAGTAAGAACATAATTTAGATCCCATTTTGGCATCGATTCCCATCTTTCCATTAATTGAAAAAGACTTTGGAGCAGGCTCAGAACATGTCTCACTGCAGGAATGTTCATAACCATAACCAGAAATAATTTAATTTGGTTCTGGCTATCAAACAGTAACATCAAAAAGTATCTCCTTTCCAAGGGGAAAGGTAATGTTACTGTGACAACTTGTAGGCAACATAAAATTTTGCGTGAAACTTTCTACAGTGAATTTCCAGAACATTACTGGGTGCATTTCTGGCATGTCCATGCAAATAGCTGTATTTCTTTCTTGGCACGCTATCAATATTGTTATTTTTAAAAGCAGATAAAAAAATTAGGAAACATTTGGTCAGGTCTTCCAAGCACTTCCTCCGTGTCTCAGGAAGGCAGAATAAAATGAGAGCTGAATCTCCATTTCTGCTCATTTTGCAAAACCAAAATGGAGCCAGGGCAGCTCTGTAAACACAAACTTAAAATACAGCTAAGAGAATCTGGCAAGATCACTGCTATTTTTAAACAAGGCCTGAGCTCTGTTAAGTGAGGTTTGCATTTATTAAAATGGCTCTTAATAAACTAAGCAAAACAGAGAACATTCTACAACCACTTTGTGGATCAGCATCAACAGTGCAACTTCTGTGATCTGATTTAATTTGGACTTAGGAGTTTTATTGATCGCAACAGCAACCTGGAAAGCCTGGGATGCTCAGGCTGGCAATGTGCTGCTGCTTCACCACCTTCTGGGGAGTGCTCAGATATTGTCTAGTAAAATATTTTCATGCCACCACTTTGCCAGCTGCACGGGCAGTAAGTGCTTGAAGGTCTCCTCGGGGCAGGGATGCTGTGGCTTTAGTTACAAACACTGAAGTTAGCCTTTCCTGCAGCTCTCTCTCCAGGGATTCAAAAAATGACACTTGGGGCACAGCTCCCCTAAGCTCCTGTTTTGCAGGTTGGCTGTATGGATGTGACAGAACGGTTCCCCTTTTCGTTCCAAAATGAAATGTAAAAAAGGTCAGTAATTACCACATGCCGGGACGTCACAAAGCTCAGACTTAAAGTTCTCATCTAAGGTGAAGCACCATGGGGCATCCTTCTGGTTCCCTGGGTTGCGGCAGTAGGAGTGGCCCCCGTTGAGCTCGGGGTACCTGATGGCAGTGAAGGTGTGGGTGTGGGGGTACTGTGAGTTCCATGGCTGGCACTGCCGCCCTGACCTGGTCACACTCACTGTCCCCCGGTAATCTACTCCTGTGCTGTTGTAGCATTTGTGATCTGAAAAAAAAAAAAAAAAAAAATCCAAAGGAATAGTTGGTGGCAGCAAGGCAGATGGATGCAGCACCCAGGGGTGGTGAGCTGCTGGAATCCCCCAGCCCCAGCACACTGCTTCTGGCCTGGGGCCGGTAAATCAAGTTTGGGAGCACGGGCTCCCAATTTGCTGCGGCTGTAACGCAGGCCTGCTTTGCATTCACATTCCTGGGAGGATTTAAAGCTTATGCTTCTGTAATGAAAACAGCTTATGCCAAGCGTTTTTAATATAAGATACACAAAAGAAATAAAAACTACAGTGGGAACCTGAATTGCAGTCATTATTTTCATATGAAGGTGGAGAATTTGTGGGAGCCACATTTTATATTTGCCTATTCAGATGTATAAGGGTTGTGAACAGGCTGCAGTCCAGCCTGATCAAAGAGTGAGCTCAGCCGATGCCTAAAATTAGGCTGTAGTAGGCAGGGACAGCCACGGACCCAGCACCTACGAACGGTCCTGCTGATAAGCACCCTATGCTACATGCACGGTCTCACTGGAGCACATCGGGCTGCTGTAGGAGGACAGGGCAGCTGAAGCTACTGACGTTCCCCAGTGCTTGAATGCTTACACCGTCATTGTTTCCTAGTTCATATTAGAAAAGACCTGAAGTCAATAAACAACATTTGGTGTGAACTCAGGGGCAGCTAGAGAAATAACTGAAAAAATATTTCTGAATTTCTACCTACTCTGGGCTAGCTAGGGGATAAGTGTTGGACTGGGGTAATTTGAGAGCACAGCGTCTGCGAGATTTCAAAGCCCAGCATTAGGTCCCACTCTGATGCACAAGCCCTTACAGCCAACCTTTTTACAAAAGTACTTTTTGCATGGAGGCACAGACAGTTTTCACTTACTTTTATTTATAGGATCTGCCATTGGAATCCCAATCCGGATACAATTGACAGCTTCAGGGCTATCTGGCTGGGGAAGATCTTCGCAGTTGGGCAGCTTTAATCTCATCAGAATCATGGGATTAGATCTTGCAAAAATATACTCTGTCTGACACAGGACATTTTCCAGAATTTCACATTCATCGCGGCACAAGTCTCGTGGCTTGGGAGCTGACGAAGTCTCATCGCAGTAGGGGAAGGCGTAATGGCACAGCGAAGGAATAGCAAACTGGGAGCATTTATCCGACAAATGGCTGGAAGTGCCAATCATGGTGAAAGCAGCTGTAAAATATACAAAAGGATTTTACTTAACCTGGTGGGAATTTTATTCCTGTGCTCTTGCCTTCCCAGTATAACCCTCACTTCCCATTGCGACTATTATTTTCAGATGTTCAGGTGATGAACGGGCCTTCCAGAAACACAGAGCACTAATTACATTAAAAGTTATTAACGATGCTGATTTCGCTGACAGAGAAAATACATCTGGTTTTCAACATGGGATTAATGTTAAGCGTGTTACCAAACCCCCAAACCTTATTAGATTTTTTTTCCCAAAAAATAATTTATAATAGTTTGCAAAGTCATAAAATATTTGGATGCCTTTTGCCTAACAGGTAAAAAACAAAGTTCCTGCAGGCTGCCGGATGACAGTACCCGTATCTTGATGGGAAATGACAGCTTTCATGCTATCCCAAATGACTTTTCAAACAAAATGGTGTAAGATTATGAACTGTTGGCTGTATAGAAGAAATTGGCCTGTACTGTGAGCAATGCAAAAGCCTTTTTCGCAATGCTGGCAGTGTTTGGAGACAAAGGAAGAATGTTCTAGGGGAAGAGAAATTCAGAATATTCTGACAGCAAGAGAAAATGTGAATATAGAGAAAATTATTACCATGGCTAGGATCTGGCCTTTTAAAAAATAGAGAAGTATCATGATAACTACGAGGCCTCAGTTTGAGTTCAGCACTCCCATCAGCACAGCATCTCCCACAAAAATAATGAAAACCAGTTCTTTGCTAAATCTAAAGGAAAAACACTACCTGCTGTATTATTTATGCAACCTCTTCCAGCACCTAAATGATCTCAACCACGTAAAAAATCAACTAAGTCTGGTCTCCCTTCACTTTTAAAATTTACTTGGGTAGCACCAGCACAAGGTAGCATGGCTATAAGACTCCCAGAAGCTGTACATACATGGCCTCTTCTCCTTGGAAAATAATTTTTTAGTTTCTTTTGGGGGGCTGGATGAGCAGAGACATGAAGGCTGCTCAGATTGTGACTCTTCAGATGACTCCCTCCACTGACACCACACAATGCAGGAGTCCTGTGGTGGGAAGCTCACAGCAAGAGAGGATAAAAAGCAAATAAAAATAGCATCGCAGTTTATAAAACTTTAGCAGCTTTATTGGAAAAGAGCTTTGTGGGGAAGAAGCAAGCACATTTTTTACCCACCTGTAATCTGATTTTCTATTTCACCTTGCATATGCAAAGACTCCATATAAATGGTTCGATTTCCAATAAACCGTGCACAAGCAATCCCCCTGTAGGGCTGGCAAAAACCGTCCTCTTCATACTCGTCACTGAAATCAATCATACACACAAAGGGGTGAAACATTTCACATGCGACTTTGCAACAAAATGTCACTACGGGGAGCTGGCACTTGTATTATTAGAGGCCGATGCGAGGGGCTTACTGTGTTTGTCTTGCACTCTGCGATTCGTTCTGGGTGATGCTTACCCAGCGCAGGAGCCCACATGCCGCCTTCCCCTCCATTAAGAGCCTGTGATAAGGGATTATATGGTCTTTAGGTAGTGCAGGGGGCATGGCACGGGCTTTGTGCCCTGGGTGATTTTAACCTTAAAAGATTCCCACAGTGCTGCAGGTAGTTTTCAGTATCTCACAAACAATCCCAAAGTGAATATAAAGATTATATCCTTATATTCAACAAGATCTTGAATATTTTTAAAAAAATCTTCAGATGCCTGGTTAAAACAGGTAGTGGCATTTTAGGTTAGACAGAACGGGCGTTAGTGTTGTATGAAATGAATGCTTTTTGCATGAGGGGGAAGGCTATATTCAGGAACACACCCAGCCTTGACTAGAAGAGAAAACATAAACCGCCTGAAAAAAACCCCATTTATGTTTATTTAAAGCAGCTAACATACTGCTTTCTATTTCTGAATCAAACTTGTACTTAATATTGATAAACATAGCAGGAAGAGTCATGCTAGCAGAGACAGAATTTAAAGTGTATGTAGAAAATCAAATCACTCCCAGCACTGATATCCTTGAAATAGGAAATGTTTCTTTGGTCTTCTGTGAGTGTGGTAACAAGTTATTGCTAAAACAGAACCAAAGCTAAGACAGGAGTTAAATAGACAGATTTCTTTCATTAGGTGCTTTGTTTTATGCAATATAGGAGACATTTAATACATAAATCCAGATGTGAAATTATTTGCCAATATTCTTCAAACAAAGCAAAGAAAGGAAATTACTAAACCTCTGAAGACCAGAGCAGTCACTGCTTATTTTGAACAGATAATCAACAGCTAAGCTCTGGCACACTACAGATAGTTTTATGGATGTTTTGAGGAGGGGTTTGCATACGTGATCACTGAAACATGCACCCAACTGCATGAATCAGCCCTTTTACCTTCTTGCTTTGAGAATCCAGCTAAGAGATATTAGGGACACGTTTTCTGGAAAGACAGACACCTCAGCTTTGCTGAGGCCCCAGCAAAGGGGGATGCTTAATGAAAATCTGCTGATAATTTCTTTGTTATTCATGCTGGTACCCACTCAAGACAGCTACTACATGGCTCTCAAATTAGGAAGAATGATATTGGAATATCCCCAAGTATGATCACAGCTGGGTAGGCAACAGGTTACTTCCTTTGTGCACTTTTTTTTAGAATTCATCCTCCCCCAGATGCCAAAAGCCTAACTGTGGAATCAGACTAGGCCATTAATGAGGAAAAATCAGAGCTTTTTTAATCAACTCTGCCATTAAGTTTAACAAAAGACACTTTCATCCCCTCCTGAAGACCTTGGCTGTGAGAGCTTGGAAATGCAAATTACATTTAGCCTCTTTGAAGTCACCCTTTCATTGTGTGCATGGCTTAGAGCAAGCGGCCAACCTCGCAGCCAGGCTCCCCAGCGCCTTGTCACAGCGGCCAGGGCGAGCTAATGGGATTAGCGGGAAGAAGTGCCAGGATAGCCTTCCAGGACACCCCAAACATCTCCTGCCCTCCTCAGCTACCACCTCCAGAGCACCGGCCCAGGAGTCATGCAGAGCTGTTTTCCAGTTCACAGAGAAAAGCGAGACACCATGAATTAACTGCAGTAATTTATGACTGTGAAGACCGGGGGGTGGGAAAGAAGGATGGTACAGATGGAAACCTCCTTCCACAGACATCTCGCTTCAGTTGAGAAATCAACGGGAAGGAGTCCAGGCTTCCTTGGATGATGGTCCCAAGATGTTCCTAAATACATTGAAAACTGGATTGCAAAAGCACAATCTTTAAACTGCCAATTAAACTCTTCATTAACTAGAGCGATGGTAGGCTGCGATGCCTCGGATAATAGATAGTACCAGCCAACAGAGATAGTCTGAGATGTAAACAGAGACACACAACCACATCCATGTGTTTCCGCATGGAGTCAGCTCTGGAGAAAGTATTTTTACTCTGTTGGGTTTTTAAGAGAAGGCAAAACAGCTGAAATCTGAGCTGAAAAAACGTAATAGCTCCTGCAGACTCTGGAGGTCAATTCTCCGTCTTCTAATCAATAAATCCTGCAACAGGATATAATTTATAATTAATTTACTATTTATTATGATTTATTATGGAATTTAACTCAGGGACTACACCTAACAGCAACTGCTCTTGAAGGCGATCAAGCATTGCAAGGTAAGCACACAACTAGACAGAGAAGTCAAAACCAGGAGGAATGCGATTAACATATCAACAAAGCAAACTCACCTCACTCTGATGCTCACCTTTGAACTAAAGACTTAACTGCAATAGTTGCATGCAGCAAGGACTGCAAGTGAGAGGGGACACCAGTTCACCTGGATGGAAATGCCCCGAGGAACAGGATTTTGGAGGTAATCTCAGAAGGTGAAGATTAGAGTGAAGAGGAGAGCCTGAATCCCACCACCTCTGTCCCTGGGGCTGCATGCCAGCCTTGAATTCACAGAGGTAAAACATGAGATTAGCAGCTCAAACAGAGCAGGCACCACTTTGAATTGTTTTGGAAATCATCTCCATAATGGGGCAGAAAGATAAATGAAAGGAACAGGAGCATCAGAGTATGACAGAAGTACCCCTGAGACACAAGATGACACGGTCCCCTGGTCTCCGCTCCCAGAGCTGCTCTGCAGCAGCATGGTGATAAAGAAGGGAAGTACTGGGCTGTGAGGTTCATCTATTGCTCCTGACAGCTATCAGGAGCTCAAAATAGCAGCTCCCCCCATAGGAGCCCTGATCATAGGCTGGTAACACATCATTGTGGTTACTGGCACATGCTTGTCAATGAACAAGTTGCCACATCCACTCCCTGGCTCCGTTTCTGTGTCATCCTTCGTCAGCCGTTCAGGGTCACACAAAATCCCCTCTTGCCTCTCTGCATCTCTTCATGATGTCTCTTCCCCTCCCTCACTCCTGCAGCTCATTCCTATGAGATGGCTCAGGATGGAAATGTTTACATCTAGTATCTAGGGTCTCAGTAGGCATCCCTTTGGTCCTTGATGGGCAATCAGAGATGTACCCAGCAACATCCAGGGCAACCCTGGAGACAACACTGATGCTAATGCAGCTGCAGCTCTGCCAGATAGACACTCCCTGAGCCATCGCTCCCCACAAGACAGCATTTTGGGGGGGTGGCTGCCAGCTTTCCATCTAAGACCATTTCCCACTGAACAGATTGCTGCCGAGGCTGAAAACCCTCTGCTCGCCAGACGTTTCATCCAAAACCAGAGCCATAGCCTGACACGGAGCCCACAATAGCATGCAGAGCTCCTACGCGGCTTAAACACATTCTCCACCTCCTGCTGCCAACTGGCAGCCGCTTCAGCGGCTGGCTTTAAAACACAGCTATCAGTTTCTTGGGATCAAGGTTGAGATCGCCAATTCCTTTTACACAGTTCACGTTTTGCATACCTCATGCTTTTTGTAAGCAAATCACAGCATCACTGCTCAAATCTGTACCTGCTTCATGGTCCTGATCCAATTCTACCCAAGAGAAAGGATGGGTCCCTTTGGCTTAAACAGGAGGTAAATCAGGCCTGATTAAGTAATTAATGTGTTAAAATTTACAGTCAAGCTTAAGTCCTAGTGAAATGGAAGACAATCTAAGCCCTAAGTATTGCTGACTGGAGGATGGACTTAATCACTTGTGCAAATTCTCCGCTGAACTAGACAGGCAAACAGTCAGCAGGTGAAAACCACAGATGCCAGCTTGCAGGAGCAACTTCAGCACTAATCGCAGCACAGCTTTCGGGATCTGGGTGCTGCCCCCTGCCCTGACTCACTCTTCTTCCACTGCCAGCACCCCACAAGGCCCTGGTGATCATTCAGTGAAGACTACACAAGAAAAGGGAAAGCGCTGGATTTTAATGACAGACGATGATACAGATGATACAGCAATGCAGTGTTTTAAGATTATTTATTTTCAGATTTGGTTTCCACTCTGTTTTCTGTTTGGGTCTTAAATACTTCTAGCATTGATGTTTATCTTGGAGCTTGCCCATTTAAATCCTGCTGCAGTTCCCTCTGTGACAATACTTCTGGCTTCATGTTACAATAGTACCACAGATTAAATTTACACTATACTCAGGTGTCTTTAAGTATCTGATTGCACAAAGTTTACAGAAGACTGAGAAAGAGCTTTGAAGGGCGTCCACACCAATTCACTACCATAATCTGACCTAACCTGGAGCCTGCATCAACATGGGATGCATTGGGTCTTCATGAAGCCCAACCTGACTACAGATTACAGATGCTGCATAAAAAGATCAGCACCGTAATAAGGTACTTCATGTCTCTCTGGGTACATCTGAATATGAGTAAGTGCCTGTATGAGTAAAAGGACCCTGTCCTTCACATACAGTTTAAGATGACAAAGGTCTCGACAAAGGTCACCTAGATGGAGCCAGAAAGAGAGACCAAGTCACAGCACACAAAAAAATTTGCAAACAACTGACAAAGAATTCACTGTCACCGCTTGGGTTCATTTTCCTCTCTTTAATTTTCTTTTATTTCGTGCTAGCAATATTTACATCTGTCAACCCAGGGTCACCAGAAGCTTTTCACAGACAGAAACAGTAACAAAATAATAAACCAACCCTAAACCAAAGTTCACGTTTCTCTTCCTTCCCTTTGCTTCTCACTCAGACCCTCCTAATGGCTTTCTCAGTGTCACCTAACTTCATAGCAAGATCCTTTTCTTCTTTCTGAGATATTGTCTTTCTCCCCATCTGACTCTGGCATATTGAAAAGGTAAACATGAAAGCAAAAGAGTGCTTATGGCTCCATGTGCAGAGATCTTGTGGTGAGTGAAAAAGCACATTCAGAAAAGGCAGAGTGGTTTGAGACTTGAACGCCATCCATTGCTGGGTCTGGCACTGCTGCAGCACTGCTGCATTGCTGCAGTGTTGAAATGCAGGGGTGCTTCGTACGTGCAATGGAGGTGCTGCTCTCCATAAAGGTCACCCTGTTACTGATGTCTGCCGCTTCCCACATGCCACAAACTCCCTGGCCCTTTCCCAGGCGAATGCAGGATCAGCAACAGGCAGCAGGAGTGAGCACAGCAGGCACTCCCGAGACAGCGATTCATTAATAGAAGCTCCCCAGAGGGTTCTTTTTTTATGGGAGATGCAATAATGCATAAAAATGTGAAAGGAAAGGAAGGGAGGACTAAAATCTCTGACTTTGCACTGGGATCCCAGAGGAGGTAGATACAAGGGCTCAAGGGCTGTATCAGGAGAGATCTCTATCGCTTCTGCTCATGGTGTGATGGCTCCAGTGAATTGAAAGGTTGATTTGCCTCCCAGCGCAGCACCTTTCTGTTGCAGCCTGAAACCAGGGAGAATTTCTAATTGCCTCTGACTTGAAATAGCAGCAGTTAGGTTAGGTTGGAAAAGACCTTTAAAATGATCAAGTCCAACCATTAACCTAATACTGTCATTCCACCACTAAACCATGTCCCTAAGCAATAGAATCATAGAATCATTTAGGTTGGAAAAGACCTTTAAGATGATGAAGATGCTTAGGTCTGTTAGTTAGCTGGCTAGATGGGATCACTGGATTACCATTATTTTGGTAACCAAATCTCTAACTGACAGCAATGTAAACAGGGGAGTGTACATAGAGGCAGTGAGGATTAATAAAAGCAGCAGGGGAAAGGACATCATAACGTTCAAGTGACACGGGAAGACAGCCACGTAAAGCCAGCACGGGATTAAGGTGTGCATGCAAAGCCAGACTGATTTATGAAGATTTACCGATCTGAAGAGCAAAAGCAAATAAATGCTGTATTATCTCTGAGATCTACCAAGTGGAGATGGAATGGCTTTGGCTCTGTGTGAAGACTGTCCAGCATTTTTTTCACTTATAAAGTGAAAGGCATTTTGTCTTGCTTAAAAAAAAAAAATGTTCTACCATAGCACTAAACTAGTCAGAGTTGTTTATCTAAATAATTTATGACCAACAGCAGAGTACTGATGGGAAAATGCAGCCAAGGTTGCCTAGTTCAGACAACCAAGTGCTTTATACCCTTCTCTTCCAAGGAAAAACTGCTGCTTGCTGCAGCTGGACAACAGGAGTACAGCGGATGGCTCAGCTCCTGTCACCCTGGCACGAGCAAGTGCCCTGGCACAGCCAGGGATGCGCACAGTGCCTGAGGACACTCTTCTGCCCTCTCAAGAGCTGCACCAAAAGGGTCCTGCTTAATGCTTGAATCATGTGCTTACAAATTAGCAGCCTAAAACTGGGGTTACAGAGGGTGTTGCTTTTGGGCAGCTGAGCTCATAATGAATGCTGATAGGTGACAGCACGGAGGGAAGAAACACGCTCTAGAAAACTTTGCAGTTAATTAAAAGTTGTAACAAATTATTTTTATTATTACATATATCAAATACACCCTCTGTACATCCACTAATGCTGTATAAATTATTTGTATATTGTTGAATAAATTGTATTTTGCTCTGTACTCATTTTCCAGCTTCACACAGAATAAAATGAAACGAGTTTTTACTTGGCAGGTATCCCTTAAAGCAAACAGATGAATAATATTCTGTCATACTTTCCGAAAAGCAAACCCTACTTGCTTGTGTCTTCATTTTGAAAATGGGAACATATTGGCTCTATTTCATAACAATATTTCAGAAATGTGAGGGCTGCATTTTACTTTGCAAAAAGAAGAGAATTGCCCAGACTTGCACGTCACTGTGTAATTTAAGGAAAAGTTCTGTGTAATATAAGCTATTGCTGTTTTCACACCCCTTTAAAGTCGCAGGGCAGCTAGGGTTTAAATGGTTCACTAGAAAAGCATAGGCATAAAATAAAAAACTAATAACGCTGTCCTTTGACATCATTAAATTTACAGAGTCCCATAGCACCACTGATACACCTGGTTCCTAAAAATAGTAATAATAATAAAAAATCAGTAAGCAAATATGATCTGTAAGTAACTACTTCACTTAGTCGTTATCCCACATTCTAGACTGATAGCTGGTTTAACATGATGCCTCTGATCCAGAGACAGATAAAAGCATCCAATCTTAATGTGAGGCTGGGATGCAGTTTTGCACAGCTCAGCACATGGGGTGGCACCGAGTGGCCCAGGCCAGTGCCAAGGCCACATTATGGCCATTCTCCACTAAAACTGGGACAGACAGAATTTGCTGACCCCCCCCAAAATCTTACAATTACCCAAACATATTGGTCTGAGCGTTTCTCAGGGCTGCATATCGTTGCACTCCCCTCCCCCAGTCACTTCTCGTTAGAGGATTTCGGTGCTGAAAGGAGGCAGGGTTGTGCAGAGACATAAACATTACTGGTGAGAGCTGACATGTGTTTTCTACTAACCTCATCTGGGCAGTGCGGCAGCATCCACAGTTTTGGAAGCTTAATAAAATACATCTCTCATGCAATTAATCCCTTGGCAAGGATGCACCAAAGCTATTATTGTGCGTTTTTCTTTGTCATCCTAAGAAAGTTTTGCAGTGTCTTTATCAAAATGACTCATTTTGGGGAAGCAAAAGCTGCCTAGAAAAGCTCAATAGTGGTGGCCATGAATTTGATCTAAATATTGACCATAAATAAATAAATTAGCTGGGATGTTAGCCTCTGAGATTCACTCTTTTTCTCTTCTTAAACACTTTACAACAATCCCTTCTCTACCAAAACTCCTTCTGTAAAGTCAATAGGCATTCTTGCAAGCAAGGGTGCAAGCCGGACGCGCGCTCACTCGGCAGCTGCAGCTGGTTAGGAAACAGTCCTGGTAACAGCGTTTGGATCTTTCCTGGCAGATTTCTTACATCATTATTCAAGATGAACTGCAAATCATATGCTCGTAGTTATGGAAATGGCAGGAAACTTCTTGCACTTATGTTTTGTTTGACAAAGCTATTTTAAGGTTATGTTTGGAAGGTCGGTTTGTCCAAGTTTCTAGATGCAGAGGAAAAAAATGTAAAATGTTTTTGAAGAGCAGTCAAGCAGGATAAGATTACAAGTGCCAAACGTTGCCTCTTCTATCAAACCTTTGTAGTGCACAGAAAAACACACTCCCTCCTCCTGGATTCCCTCATGGAGCTGCAATGATCTCACACACACGTTCCTTATCCACCTCTCATCAGGCATTAACCTTCAGATAAGGAGTTTTTGATGGAACAATCATCAGCTTCTCCCCATAAATCGGCTGCAGCCGCTCTGCCCTGAGTGATACCAGACTCCCTCTCTGCCCCACAGGGGGCTCAGGCCATTGGTCTGATGGCCCTCAGGAGCGGACAGATGGGACTGGACCATATCACATCCACATCCATCTCCTACACAGTGAGAGAGCAACCCTTGGGCACTGTGCCAGGAAGCTGGATATGAAATAAGACAGGCAAAGGGAAGAGACTTCCTTTAAGTGCCATGGCCCCATCCTTCAGACTTTTGTCCAAATCCCTAATAACTGGGACCTTTTCGAATGCACATTTTGTAAGCAGCCTCAAAGTGTACTACAGCACAACTGCCACATCTCCATCAGCCACCCACGCCCAACCATCATGACTTGGTGCGGCTCTATTTGTACAGGTGGTATCAAGCCACAAGACCTAATGGAGCTCCTTAGTCAAACATCTCATTGCTTTCATATGCACGAAAAGTATTTAAGTGACCTATGTGACCAGGAAGCTGATATTCCCCAGAGACTGTTCCCCATCTATAGCATTGCCATATGGGAAAGTCACTTCAGGTTTGCTTGGTGCTGCATGAGGCTGGCACTTTTCCACTTAGGAACGGGAGAACAACACACCCTTCTGCCTCTTGGGGCCTGCCAGGAGGATATACATAGGGCTACAAATAGGTCATATCACAAGGGACATACTCTAGATTGTATTCAGTCTCTAGGCAGATAAAAATCCCCAATACTAAGGAATTTATCCATTATTCAGTCACATGGAGTTATGGTGGTTGTTCAGATTTCATTGAGCAATAAAATAAGTTGCAGATTACATTGTGCGTCTCCCTCACAAATTTGATTTTTCCCCTCTCATAATATACAGAAAAGTGCACCTCTGTGATATATTAACAAAAAGAAACTTTGAAGATGAGAAATACAGTCAAGGTTGAGTCACCTTTCGAATGGCTTGATCTGGACATTAAGGGCTTTATTCCCAAATATTTTACTGCCTCTTTACAGGCATAACAGGGTCTCAGAGCGAGCGTTCATTCAACTGACACCTCATGAGAAGGTCTCTTTACACCAAAAGCGTGGCATAACCGGGCTTTAATGCATAAGGAGCTGGGTCCTTCGAGGAGCATTGGTTTGAGAAAACAGCAGGGACAAGGGTACTTTGAACCTCTGTGATTAGAATAGGGTGAGAATAATAACAAGGTTTTAGGTAACACCTTTCTGTTTGCCTTACATTAAATATCTTCTGCCAGATGTCCTTTTTTTAAGGAAAAATTAACATTTTAAATTTTTCAGTTAGCATTGCTAATGATTCCTGTCTCTCTCACAAGTGCTTATTCACTGCTGAGGACTGAAACTGCTAAAGTGTTCAGCAGAAGAGATTTTGCTTGCTGCTGTTTGACACACCCACCTTTGCAACAGGATAGTTAAGTTTTCTGGAATACATAGGAAATAACACACATCCATAAATGAGACCAAAAAGAAAACATTTAGTCTAAAGCAAAACAAATCTGGGGGGGAATTAACACATAAACTATTTCATTAACATGGGAAAGTATCTTCATTTTCAAGCTATTTTTCCATCCTATGCACTTTTTTTCTTTCTCTCCTATGGAAGGACACCAAACTTCCCATTCTCCAGCAACGTGTCTTAAAGACCTGGTTTACTCCCTGATAAAACTGTTGCAGATTGTTCTTTGCCCGGGAGGGACTTCTGTAAGAAGGCAGTATCCCGCTCCTTCCTGGGCCTTGGGACCCTGCAAATACAGCTTTGAACTATTCCTAACCAATACAAAAACCTCCAAGCACCACGGGTCAATACTGAGAACTACACAATGAGTTTCAGAACTTCTGCAGCCTATTTTATCTCCCAC
>NW_009259308.1:4485509-4498574 GCF_000687185.1 Egretta garzetta
TTCTGCTCCTCCCTCCCCTCTCCTTCCTTCTAACATTTAATTTGTCTTATGTGACTCAAATAGGTCTTTCTTCTGGTGACCTAATATTTTAACCTTAGGCATGATGAAAAACAGACTTCACAAATCTGACACTTGAATTAAAATTGAAACACATGCCTCAGCACAAGTTAATTAAAAATAATATGTATAATGTTAGCTTGTTTAAACTATTATTTCACCAAACATTTGCACCCATCAATAACTACTAGAGTTCACAATTGCTACAAAAATAACAGCAACCACCATAAGCTCAAACTCACTGCAAAAATTAGCTATATTACTTCTTTTATTTGTCAAAAGGTTTCACAGATCCTGCCGAAGCTGCTGAGCCAAATTGCTGAGCTCCTCCCAAAGAGATGCTGGTGCACACAGCACGTGCGAGGGCTGTCTGAACACAGGGGCATGAGTACGGACTTCAGCACACCGGTACCCCAACGCTTGAGTCCTGTACCTGCTCAGCATTGTGCATTGCTGGTAGATACCCTAATACTAATTCATAAACAAATAGTTAGTTGCAAATAACTAGTTTTACAGGCATGGAGACTTGTTCCTTTCAATGTGGTAACTTTCGCCCTGAAGCATATATCTGTGGTTCCCTTTGATGGGACAGGGGAGAGGCCAGGCACTACAAAGTAAGGACAGTGGATGGAGAGCAACTACATGGAAAAAGATGATCTGAAATTCCAGACTCCTTTAAAAGATCTAGCAGAAAACAAATTTTTCTAAACAGCCTTCCTAGGAATTATGTGGAGGTAGCAATACAGCACTTGTCTCCGCTGACAAACAGTCTGGGGGTTGCTGGGTTTATGAGCACAATACTCATACTTTGGCTGAGGTAGCTGGTAAATCCAAAACCATTTTAAGCAGTTAGTCTTATTGAAATAGTTGGGCAAGTTTAACAACTGTGAAAACATTTAAAGTTCACATAACTTGCAGGTCTATCATAAATTCTGCTCCTGACAGACACACATAAATAGAGGCTCCTCAGCTGGGAATAGCCAGTCTGCTTTAAAGGGTATCATGAGTTATATTAAACTGAGAATGTCTTGTGAAAAAGATTGCTTTTGAGATAAGAAACTCATTCTTAAGACAACAAACATGAGTGAAAATATGCTTCAGTGAAAATTAAGATCTGTCCATCCATTCCTTAATGGTAATCGGATAAGGCAAGGAGAACTTGTTTGTTTTCTTTAAAAGCATTTTTTCCTCTCTACGTAGGCTGCACAGACCAGCGTGAAGCAACCACACTTCAGTAACCAGGCTGGGGACCAGGCGATTCATATTTCGGTTAGTCTTGAGAAGGATGCCCAGCCCTAAATTCTGAAAATCCTGATTTGAACGAAGAGCCATGTAAAAATGGCAGCTTTCTACTCAGAAATGGGCCAAATCCCTTCTAAAACTTTTGTTCTTAGAAAGAAAGGCAGTCACTGCCTTTTCCTCCTGCTACCCCAAAGGGTGAACATGTTGCAACACGCCTTCCTGCCTATTTTCTGGCAGCAGCAGTAAAAGAATTAAGTAAATTCTGAACTCCAGTTTTTCTATTTCTTGTTGTGGTAAATAAAGATGGAAACGCCTAATTTCGCAAGGCCAACCAGTTTGAAACACTACAAGCCTAAAGAGTTTGTCTGAGCAACTCGAAGAAAAGCCCAGCTTGTTTGCAGCCAGGTGTTTGCAGAAAACACAAGCTAATACCACTTTGCAGCTCATTTACAGCCAATAATTGGTATTCAAGGTGAAAAAACCACTTCACTACCCCCATAACCAGCACCATGTTTTTTTATGATTCAAGTGGCAGAAAATCTGAAGGAAGAAGGAAAAGGTACACATTTTTCTGGAGTTGTCCAAGTTTGCACGATAAGCAATTTATTGATATTTACCACCACCACAAAACCCCTATACCAATTGTTTTATTTAATTTTGTTATTCCAGTGTGTCAGCAATTGAGAACAGTAATTCAATCGAATTTTGCATTAGAAGTCATTATGCTAACTTGCCACTACGAATGGATCACAAATTCCTAAGATATTTTACACGTCATTATGCGTGTACTTTGATGCAAACTACGTTCAAGGTACTCGTAACTATTCACGTACCATTTCTCAGTAAGAAAGCCCAGCCGTGTCTGCCAGACTTCCTATCTGCCTCCATGGCATGATGGGCTGAGCTGCGTGACACCAAAATTTTAGCTGTGATTCTGAAATTAATTGGTATTGATAAGGTTATATGCATGTTATGTATTATATTAATGCATTCCCTCACTGGAAAAATATTATTTAAGATAATAGATCTGTTTCTAGAACCTTGTTTTAATAAAGTCTGTCCTGGCATACTTTCGCAGTTGTACTTTATCAAGTCTAAAAGCTGGTTTTTATCTCTGAGAGGGTGAAATGCTGTTTTGTATCAATACTAACTCTTATCGTGGTCTGGTAATATAAAACATGTATTTTACAACTGCATAAAAAAATTAAATGGGGATTAAGCCAAACATCATTTTAAAAGGCGTCCACACATACCATCCATGCAGCAAAGCGATTTATGCACAGTGTGTGTGAGGTGAAAATCAAAGGAAACAGTGGTATTTATATACCATTGCTCTTTTTATCCAGCCGAGGAACTTTATTTTGGCAAGACCACGATTACCCATTTTGTCTCACAAAAACGCCTTATATGCCAAGGATGGAGTAACATTCCTGTGTTATTCACACTGAGGCAAAATACAGAGCAGCTCCACAGGAACCCATGGAGTTCCTCTGGGTTTATCCCCATACAGCTGAGATCAGACTCTGAAACAGTCACAGCTCCTGATGCCAACTATTGCCCCAAACACAGCTCCCAGCGCACAACATTGTCCAGATAATTCCTTCACATTTTTCATTGCTAAAATAGTATTTTCTCTCATTATCTTTTGTTTCTTTCAAATCTGCAAAAGACAGTACACTCACAGAACGTCAAATCCTCACCTGCTACTTGTGCCTGGACTAATTTGCATCTGTTGAGGAGGAAAAACTGACAACACCAAATTTTAAATAAATGCTAAAAAATTATCTTGAGAAGCAAAAGTCAGACAGGGAGATTTCTGAAACTAGCATAGCTGCAAACAGTACAGAAGAGGCTTTTACTATGCTTTTAAGTCCAAGATTAAGAGATCTGCTATAATTCATATTTCTTTTTTGCAAGATGGAAATGGTAGAACTGCCAACAATTATCATATATATACAACAAAATAGTTTCTGTTCCAAAAGTGACTAAAGAAGACATTAGATAGCACCTACCAAACCCAGATCTTTTAAACATATTCAGGTTGAGACAGCTTGCATCCAAAAATTGTAAAAGACAATGTCTCCATGATCTCTTCACAGCTGTCAACTTAACTGACCGCCTGGCAGCCCTTGCATTCCCGGTACTCACACACATTGTGGAAAGACCAAAGTGACTCCACATCTGCCGGCCTTACACCGTCCAAGACAAAACAGCGGAACAGCTGAAATGAAGCCCAAACAACACAGGATCTGAGGCGGTAACAGAGCTAGTGGCAATTCCCAGGAGCTTACAGAAAAGAAACCTCTCAGACGCGCTTTGGCAAAGTCAAGAGTTGGCTTGTAAAGATAACAATGTTTGTATATTTAGAATCTTAGAAAGGCATTTGACTTGACACAGCACAAGGATGTTCAGAAGTTAAAGACAGATAAAATCAACATGACACTTTTTTTTTTTTTTTCTTCCAAGGATGTGTCCTACTTAATTCAAACCCACCTGATTTGGAACATAACACACTCGAGAGAAGCACTACAGCCTGTGCTGTCCCCAGCATGGTTAGATGGAGGACTGGAACAGTCTCTTCTCACCTTGAAAACTTCCAAATCTCTAAACTAGCTGTGAACCTTGAAAGGGGACCGGCTTGCTAAGTGTTCTTGGTGCTAATTGCTGGGCAGAACTGTGGCAAAAGAATGTGCCCATTCATCTCGAGCAAAATCAGGACCGAGAGAGAATTTATTTATTTAAAGTAAATTTACTGACACGAGAAATTTGCCTGGAAAACTATGGCAGGGTAACATTTGTGATTAATTTTTGCTTAACATGGATCTTTGTTGGCTCAGGCATCAATAATGGCATCCAACTAATAACCGGTCAGATGATAACTGCTTTCCTTCCCCACCGAGGTACCCACACATATTTTCCTGTTAACAAGATCAATAAACTTGACACATTCTGAAATCAATGATTAACTCCTTTTACAGTATTTGAAGTTGCCCAGGGTTATTGCTTTGAATGGCCAAAGCTAGTGTCACGCATGTTTTTAATTATCAGGATAAATAATGTAACACCTTATAATCTTCTTCCTCACACTTAATGATTTTGTGATGAAGTAACACAAATTGCGATTGAGTAGGTAACTACATACAGACGGGCTATGCAATGATGTTATCTTTATAGGAGAACTCATTCTGAAGGTTTTACACCATATTACAGTAGTGAAAGCAGCTTGGGTCAATACAGATTTATTCCTGTTTTTTATGTTTTTACTAGACTGAATAAACACTTGCCCCAAGACCGAAACCACTGGTTCTCCTGAAGGCTGCGGAAGCCCAGGGTAAACTCTTAAGTCAAGCTCGGTGTGATTGACACGTCCGTGCAACAAGGAGCCACACTGTTAGTTCAGGGCGAGGATTGTTCCCTCCAGCTTCATGCGGGCTTTCACAGCCCCTTTGTCACAGGGCTCTTGCTCGCAACACTCCTGATGCTGGCTGATTGCAGCGTGGCTGCCAATGGCAGTGGGTGGCCCTTCTAAGTTGCTGGTTTTCAGGTGGTTTTCACAAGAGAGACCCACTTGAGCATAGGGATGCCTGAAGCATGCCTGTACTTATCCTTCCCCAGGAGTGGAGAAGCTTGCTCCCGGCAGGCACACTGGGCCAGCCCAAGGGAGGTAGGACACTATTCAAGGTGGAAGGAGAAACACCCGATAATCACTGAACCATTTACGAAATCAGAAGAGCTAAAGATACATGGGGGGTGATTAAGGAAGGAAATTTAGCAGCTGCCCAGCTCCCGGCCGGGGCAGCAATTTTGAAGGACAAGCAGTGATCCAGCACATGGCTCCAGGTCCCAGTCCTGGGATGTCTCATTAGGAAAAAAGCAAAGGCACAGTGCCAAGTCCATCTGAAGGGGGAGGACAAGCAGAAAGTGCCCATGGAAAGGGGGCCAGGAAGAAGGGGGCTATGTATGGACAGAGACAACTTTTCATCTGGGTGAAAGAGAGCCTAGGACAGGAAACAAATCCATCGCACAGAGGCCACAGATACCGCCTCTCCCCCTTTCAGTACCCATGTTTTGTTTGCAATACTGCAATTATTATTAGTATTTTTTGTTCTCTTGAATAATTCCTACCACAAGCAACCAGAGCTTTCACTACCCTAATGTTTAACATGTTTCATCTTAATTCACTTTTCAGCCTGCTGGTAGTAGATAATACAAAAACCTGCTTGAAGTTGTGGCCAGAGTTGAGCCATTGAAGGACGTGGAACAGTTGGAGCGGGTCCAGAGGAGGGCCACAAAAATGATCCGAGGGCTGGAGCACCTCTCCTATGAGGACAGGTCTGAGTGAGTTGGGCTTGTTCAGCCTGGAAAAAAGAAGGCTGCGGGGAGACCTGATTACAGCCTTTCAATACCTAAAGGGGGCCTACAGGAAAGAGGGGGAAAATCTTTTTAGTAGGGCCAGCTGTGACAGGACAAGGGGTAATGGTTTTAAACTAAACCAGGGTAGGTTAGACTAGATGTAAGGAAGAAATTCTTTACAATGAGGGTAGTGAAACAGGTTGCCCAAAGAGGTAGTGGAGGCCCCATCCCTGGAAGCATTCAAGGCCAGGTTGGATGTGGCTCTGAGCAACCTGATCTGGTTAAAGATGTCCCTGCTCACTGTAGGGGGGTTGGACTAGATGACCTCTAGGGGTCCCTTCCAACCCAAAACATTCTATGATTCTATGATTGCATGCCATTACAATCTGATGAACCTCCAAGAAACCTCTCCATCGCTCCTCCTTTTCTTGGTTCCCCATCAACACACAGTGAAAATAGCAGAAGAGGATTTGTTTAAGGAATGTCAACAACAGCTGGGCACTAAAGTAAAAGAAGAGCAAAATGAGAAAGAGATTGAGATTTGCCCACTGAGATTTTACTACCTGTTTCTGCAGGATATATTATTATAACCACAGAAACATTATAGGTTTTTAAATAGGATTTCCCTCATAATTAAAGGCATTACAGCGTAAAAGAATCTCACTGTACCTTGGAGATGACCTCAGACATTAACTGGTTTCTGAAATGTTTGACTATTTCTTTACTTCATCTCTTACACCTGATCAACTCCCATGGCTGTGCAAACTGCCAGAAGCCCAGGAAAGTGACGTAAAGACATTTGACCACCAGAAGTTGCAGGGTTTTATGCAAAATAAGACCATGCTTGACAGAAGTTCAATTTTCTCTTTCAGAAAATCATAACAAAGATGACTGATTCACAATTTCATGTCAGTTTTCTGAATTAGTTACATCTAACTCATTCCATGACAGCTAGAAATCATTTTATACCATAAGTACCTGACACGTTGTACGATTATTTCCCTTCTTTCCTCCTACATTTAAAGCCCTTTACACTCATCTCCCCAGAAATAACACCTGTACACATGGGCAATAGCGCTAATGAGACAATAGCCAGACAAGAGGAACTCAAGTAATGTATTCTGCAACACCAAAGCCTTATGTTGACTGTTATCCCACCGCAGGCTGGTAGGGAGGGAAATCAAGGAGGTTGGTTTCCAGTCTCTCAGCTTTTTGTTGTGGTTTTTTTTTTTAATTGCTTAAGATAGACCAGCAAACCCCCAAAATATAACAGAAAGCTCCAAAAGCCTGGGACTGGGATGGAGGAGACTCTGGCGCTTGGGCTACGATATAAAACACGCCCCTCCTCCTCAAAACAACAGTATTCATCTCTATTTTAGCAACTCCTAGATGAAGAGCCATTAAAGAATGTACTGTGTTGTAAATATATGCAAATAAAACAACAGAGCAACGATCTGCCAGAAACTTTAAGATACTGTGTTGTCCGAGCATAACACAAATAGGGTCTAATACCATGCCAATCAGAGACACTCCAAAACATAATTTTTTATTTGCCCTTTTTGAGGACAAGACATATATTCAGGGCAAGTCCTTTCCAAAATAAAGCAGCACAAAGACAGGCTCTGTTTAGCCAGTACTGTAACCTGACCCAGTTCAGGAAGGGTGAAATTAATTGTAATATTGTCAGATCTTGCCTCACAGCCTTCGGGCTCAAAGAAATCCTTGTAAGTCATTTAAATTGCTCTTATGATTAGAGCTAAATGAGAATTTTTTTGATGAAAATTGTCTTAGAGAGAAAACATCATCTTCTGAAAACTGGAATGTTCCACAAAAACACAGTGGTTTGGACAAAATTGCTGCTGCAATCTTTGAGCAGCTCCAGAAGGAATTTTTGGGTTGGCTTCAAAACAACTGTTATCTGGAATGACCACATGAGATACGGGAAAACCAGGTTATACCTCTGCTCTAAAGCAGAGCCAGCATCTTCCTCCTATCAAGTGAGAATAAGATGGGCTAGGGGCTATGTAACGTTTATTTTCTGAGAAAAATGTCTAATGGTCTCAGATTCATTTCAACATGGAATAAAACCACATATTGAAGGCTCAATACTTTTAATCAAATCCAATACTACTTTCCAATCAGCCTTAGCTGCAGCCTTAATGTGGAGCTTAGTAGTACGGGTCCTCTGTCATGGGGTGGACTGAACTCCTACCCAGACAACTTCTGCCAGGGAGTTCAGTGGGAAAAAGGCCTCTGTGTGACATTAAGGATATATAGCCTTAATAGGAACAATACTTGGCAGGTCTGACTATTTGGTTTAACTCACAAGACTCAGGTTTATTATTAGTCAGACACAGATTGCCAACTGTGCGTAATGATCTTTTTTTTTTTTTGCAACAGTTAAAGAATATCTCCATGAACACAATACCCTGAAGGCTGCAGGAGATGATCAGGGTAAGTAATGCAACTTTCCAGCCTTTCCTCATTTTTTTTGTCCTTTCTGTTGCCAAAGAAAAGAAACTTCAAAATGATCCTCACTCTGCTCCTTTTTAAAGAAATCATGAAAATACGTACACAGTCTACAGACTCATAGTCAAATTATAGAATTACAGGATTTCTTTAAGTGCTTATACAAATACTGACAATTGAGATCACCAATTAGAGAAGGGAAAATCTATCCTCTACCCACACTTTAGGTGTCAGCTCCCCCAGGTTCCTGCATGGAATTTGAAATGTTCCTAGACCCACAGTGTTAAAAAATGACAATAAGGTATCTAAGCGTCATTTATAGCGACAGCATAAATTCACCTTTCAGCATTATCCTCAGCATTTTTTTCAGGCTGAGAGAGCTGGGCTCAGGCTGAGAGTTGGGGTTGTTCAGCCTGGAGAAGAGAAGGCTGCGGGGAGACCTGATTGCGGCCTTTCAGTACTTAAAAGGGGCCTATAGGAAAGATGGGGACAATCTTTTTCGTAGGGCCAGCTGTGACAAGACACGGGGTAATGGTTTTAAACTAAACCAGGGTAGGTTTAGACTGGATATAAGGAAGAAATTCTTTACAATGAGGGTAGTAAAACACTGGAACGGGTTGCCCAGAGAGGTGGTAGAAGGCCCCATCCCTGGTAACATTCAAGGCCAGGTTGGACGGGGCTCTGAGCAACCTGATCTGGTTAAAGATGTCCCTGCTCACTGCAGGGGGGTTGGACTAGATGACCTCTAGGGGTCCCTTCCAACCCAAAACATTCTATGATTCTATGGTTTATCAAACTTGGTCAAACAAGCTCAGCATAACAGGGCTAATGCAGCAAGGCTAAATTAACATGCTAAAAAGCAGCTAAATATAAGAAGGCACAAGATCTCATCCAGTATTTCCAAAATGCTGAAAGCTGAGCGCTTCCCTAAGCAAATAAAAGCAATTTCATCTTTTCATCCTCACTTCCACTGTGGGTTGTAATACACGCACAATCCACATTGCCTGCCTCCTTCTGACCTCTGTGGGCACGTCGAGAAACTCTCTCACTGTATAAAATGCACCGTACACTTTTTTTCCCCCTCTGTTTGGATGTGCAGTAGAATTAGCACAAGAACTGTGTTAGCACTTCTTGAGGAAAGCCACCACACAGAGCAGAGAACTGATTTTGCCAAGAAATGAAACAGCAGTGCTTGTGTTCCATCCCTAGGTACCACAGAGCAGCTGCTGAAGTGAGCTGGGTGTAGCAGTGTTGCTCAAAAAATTAACAGGATGCTGAGCTAAGCTGCCTGTGTAGATTTGTGCTTGAAAGCGATGTGGCGAGCAGGCAACAGTGCCGCTCATAAACGGACAAGTTGGCTTCAGGATGAGGGGAACAAAATGCTGGGGTCAAGTTTTCAACTCCCCCAGTCTCCTGGGGTCTTGCTACAAATCCTGTCTGCAATTTCAGGGGTTACTGACTATGCAACTGGGTCATATTAAAGCCTCATAGAAATAAAAGTACAAACACTCTTCAAATACTGGCTGTAGCATTCCACAAAGGCCATTTCTATACCAAACATTTATTTGCATATGTAGTTGCTATGGGTGATCCTGTGCAGAATGAAAACAAGTCCAGTTCTTAATAGCACATTGTCTTTTCCCTTGTATTATAAAAACGCATGGCTCCCAATTTCCAACTCATAATGTACTTTACTAATTTTTCCTTCCGCTCTTAAAAAAATACGGACAACAGTGTAATTAATTTGTTTTCAGATAATACAACTATGTCTTCACATTGTGTCGTACCTTTCCTTTGTGCTGCATGAAGACAGAAGGGCTTTCTGTTTGCACAACAGGCAGATAAGGGTGGAACACTTCAGCTAAAATTTGTAAAAATATTTATCAGATACCCTTTCAAAAATGAAAGGCACTTTTTAACGTCAATCTTGATCTAAACCACAGGCCAGTTTATTTTCTGTAAATTTACCACAGCATAATAAAATACAATATAACCTTACTTCATTAGTAAGAGCTGGGGTAAGAGCTCTGTGGCAAAGAACTGGGATTTTTGCAGTGTTGCTCACATGAAAACCAGTGGACAATGCATGGCCACAGCAGACAAGAACAATAATCCAGTAGCACAGGTTTTGGCATGCATCTCTAGAGACAGAGCTCAATTCTCTATTTTGTTACAGGCTACACATGCAATAGCTTCAGCAAACCAACTGAGGGTGTCAAAGCTAGTCAAGGTGACCAGGGTGACTTCAGCTGCATCTGCAGTAGCACAAGCAGCTGCAGTTAAGGCAACTGAAACACACCTTTAATCTTACTCTGGCTCAGTTTCCCGTATGTGGTCTGGAAGATAGGAGAAGATGAAGAGGCAAAGGATCCTGGAATTCTCAGATAATGTGTATATTCAGCTATGTAAGTACCTTGAGGTAGATAAAATGTACTAGAATATTGTCTATAACCAATTCAAGGCACAAATATGGCTTTCTAAATTCTGTACCACATTTACACAGGCGTTTTCATTTATTTTTGCTTGCTTGGGAAAAGTCCCAAGAGCATGCCTCCTCCTAAACCATACACCCTGATGCCTCAGCAGTCACCTTACTGCCTGTGACACTACAGGAATGTCACAAAGAAAATCACAGCAGAATAATCAGAACATGGCAAAAGGTGAGCCAGTGGCATAACAAATAAGTGTGCACCAGATCAAAGACCCAGTGAAGAGGACAAGTCCAGCTCTCCATGGAAACATTTTAATTCCATGACTGGCATGCTCGCAGAAGATAATCTGACTCTCAGACCCTGGCAAAACTAAGGGAGTATTACTTTCACTCGAATGAAGTAATGCAACAGAACATAACATGGTTTCTGTCAGCATCAGCCACTCAAACTTCATCTTCATACTGCGTCATTTTTTTGCACAAATATATTTATATTGGCCTCCAGATAGAATATCCCACTTCAAGTTTGTGTCTGAGATCCTATATGCCGCATGTACAAGCTGTTGTACCAACACGCAGTGGGGCTATAAAAAATCCCACGCCAAAACTCGTGGGACTTGCCTTCAGTCCTCATTCAAAATTTCCACCGTCACTAAGCAACACTGAAGTAGTTTCTGTGACAGCCACAAAACATGTTACAGGACTTGGAAATCAATATACCTCCTTCACCATGATCCTGGGGGTCATGCCTGGTGCCTAGCACTCTGGGGTGCCGGATGCTGGGGTCTGGCCGCGGGCAGCAGCAGGGAGGTTGGTCTCAGGATGCTGCTGGAATCGCTCTCCAGTGAATTTACTCTTGCCTCTTTATCAGCAATTTTTTTCTATAAAATGTAGCTTCTATGGCCAAAAGGGGAAAGTCTCTCTGTTACTCTTTGAAATCCACAATCAAATACACAGTTGGCCAAGCCTCACCTGGATGCTGGCCAGCGGTTATGTGTTTTCTCATTGAAGGAACCATGCTGACATCCAGCCACACAGAGCCACTGTATAAAAGATCTGTTTTACTAAAAAACCCAGATGTGTTTAACTAAAAAAAAAAAAAAAAAGAAAAATCTTAATCACTGAAAAAGAGGATGGGAGAATCTTGTGGGGTTTGTGGTTTCACAAGCTATTTCTGGGGATCACAAACCCCATTTGATTTTATGAATAAAATGCCCCTTAAAATTACAGTCTTCTCTCCTCTTCTCTTCCTCTCTTCTCCTCATCCCAGTGGTTAAATAAAGAACAAAACAATAACATATTTAGGTTATATATATAGAAAATGCTCTGTTAAGAATAAAAGGGCTGTTCAAGAGCAATACTGACACAAGGACTGTACACACTCTACTCAGGAGGTGCCAGCCTGTGGTATACACATCCAGTCTGATTTACATTCATGCCAT
Organism: Egretta garzetta; assembly: GCF_000687185.1. NCBI lineage: Eukaryota > Metazoa > Chordata > Aves > Pelecaniformes > Ardeidae > Egretta > Egretta garzetta. Next base: position 4,497,504 of record NW_009259308.1, read on the forward strand.
TGTCTCTCTGCCATACAATAACCACTGCACATCCAAGAGCAGTAATACTTATGAGCTAGTAATTTTTCTTCTTTAAAACCTAAAACACCGCGTTTGCAAACTTACAGTACACTTCTAAGAGGTGCCATGCTGTTCTGCCAATGCTTCCGCTGTAATAAAGTCAAAAGTCTGCATTGTTGAGTGAAATATTTCACATGCAGGTTAAGTCTTTTTGAAATGTACTCACAACACAATAAATTGCATGTGGGTCTTGTACAGCTCCGACACAGAATATACAGAGCATTTTCAGGAACGATTGGCACTGATCTGCACTCCAGCGGGGTTTCTCTAGCTCATTTTTAGATTGGACCATGTAAAATGGCGTTTTTGTTTTCTTTCCCACTATAGCTCTTGCGGCAGTTCTTGAGTGCAAGAGTGCTCCACCTCTCCTCTAATTTCAGTGACTTGCACCTAGGATTTCTCCCTGAGTAGGTGAAGTTCAGGGCAAACACAAGGACATCGCTCCCGGTAGTGGAAACAATACAGAATGAGAAAAAAAAGACAGTAATAATGGAAAAGATTGGGCACATTTTCCAGGCCAAAGTATCTCTACTGTTATATTAAATTCTCTCATCTCCAGGAATCTGCTGTGCTCTGACCTCAGCCCTTTCTGATTTCGATCTCTATAGCAACCAGGGAGACCTGAGGTTAAGATACACACTTGTACGTCCTTAAAGGACTAAACCTTGCCATAGATGATGGATAAAAAGTGAGTTTCAAAGTGACATGAAGCATGGGAACTTCAAAAATCATGTTCAAGTTATGGTCTTTCAGAAAATTTTTAGAAGCAATGGCTACAGCCATTAATATATCTATGTGCACAACACATATACACACACAGAAATATGCAACACACAAGTATACACTGACACGTGCTGGAAAACAGTTAACTAGCAAAATGCTCCCTTTGATCTTCCTCAAATTATTCAACTAATTAAATGAGTTTGCATTCATAAACTCCATGGAAAAAAGAAAGAACTAAATTAGCTGGTGGTGGCCTTTTAGACCAAGACCCAGCAGGGCCTGACTTGT
>NW_009259308.1:4498749-4507460 GCF_000687185.1 Egretta garzetta
GACTTGTGTGCCAGAAGAGGCCCCCCCCCCCAACTCCTGCCTGTTGTGGAGGTGCCCTTGACACCATCCCCTTTATGGAAACTATTCCAGTAGTCCGAGAGCCGGAGCCAGCGCGGCTGCCCAGCTCCTGGGCATGCATCCGGACTGCGGGACAGGCGCATTGGCACTCTCCCCGCAGCTCACTGAGCTGCTTGTACTTGGTGCTTGTATCTGTAGCACCTTCTGGCAAAACGAAAGATAAAATAATGATTTATTTATAATGCAGGAGCGTGGGTTGGTTGTTTTTTTTTTAAAAACAAAAGAAGCTTCTTCAAGCTATGCCAGAGACACAGAGCAGCAGAACACATTAATGGAATGTAACTCCATGGCCTCGCAGATAAGAGCTTTAAAGCTGACCTTTGCCAAACACAAGAGGGTTAAAGGAAGGACGTTCAGGTCAGCCAGTGCTTTACACTGCAGCAGTACCTTGGGTTCTTGATTTCCTTGTGGACCGCAGTGGTATGTTTCTGCTGGAGTTTCTTTCATTCGCTGCAGACTGATTTGCAAATCAGGCATTTGGCTCTAGCTAACTATAACAATGCTTAAGGAAAGCAGAAAGAATAAGGATATAATACATATGTGAATTATGATGTTATCTAGCATTGCCTGTCTTCTTGTACAGAAGTCATCCATTTAACCTTTTTATTTTTAAGCTACAGTTGGCCCATCTATTTTTCTGCCATCACATCAGTGCACAACTCTGCACCTATAAATTACGTGAAGAAAAAGTGCTGAGCATATGGATTTTTTTAAAAAACACGATCCTCAAATTAAATCCTTAAATGAACAGAACCTTCCACTCACGGTAGATTGATAAAGACAACATGGGAAAAGCATGCCTACTGAGCAAGGCTGCTACTTGCCATCGATTTTGTTTATTGCCTTATCATAGAAGAAACTCATGCTGATAAGGCACAAACACTACCCAAGTACAAGTTTTCATTTCCACAATATCCTTCAAAGTGCTTCCATATTTAGCCTTCATTTAACCACTGTGAAATAGTATGACATGTCCCTATGATGATGTACAGTAAGTGTCCATTTGCTCAGAGCAACACCAGTGGTCAGCCTGCGCAGCAGGGGAAGAGACATGGGTTCCCATGAATGTCTTTTGAGGAATCAAAATCATCTGAACCCACAGACCCACAGCCAGTTTAGCCAAAGTACCAGGACCAACACCCTAACATTTGAGAAAATGGCAGGAAGATATTTTCTGACCCAGCTTCCAGGACTACTCCTTGAAGAAAGTGTTTCCCCATAGGACTCCCATGAGTCTCAAATGATGGGGAGGAAAGTCGACCATGGGGTACACCTATCACTCTGGAACTTGAAAACTGATGCTGGCATAGATGGGGTTGGTTTTCACAGATTAAAATCAGGTGTCTCTCATGACTATTGCTTATCTAATACCAAAGAAGAGCCCTACAATGGCATCAAGACTATGAAACAATGATGTAACAGTCTGAGGGCTGATGCATTGGAAAGGTCTCACAGGGAGCAGGCTCCAAGTTCTCTTCATGTTTGAAGAGATTTGCATTCAAAATACCAGAAAAATGAGGTATTAATCTCTAGAACAACTTAAATAAATTTGTTTTTCAGACAAGAATATTTAGCAGAGCTGTACAAAATGTTCTGTACCTCTGTGCTGAAGAGTAGCGCTGCCTTTAGCCAGTACTTCTTCAAACGATTTTTTGTGACACTTACCTACGTAATGTGGGCTCACTCTTACCACAGACACTTTCACCAAATTTTCATTAATTTCATAGCTACAAATTTGTTTGCCAGCTTGTACAATGGGGAGAAGGCTATGCATGAGTAGGCTATACAATACTCAAGATACTGTTTGCATGGAAAGAAGAGCAAACAGCAAGGAACAGATTTCAAGGCACTTTCCCTCCTGCATTCCACAGCGTGCAATTTCTCTTTGCAACTTCACTTCACACTGCTGGACCCAACCCAACTGCTGCTATCTATAAGGCTCTTGCACTCATGCCACTGGCAGCAGATATGAACTAGGTACGCTGACCTTTTTTTTTTTACTCTAATTTAGTATGAGTTCCAAGTTTATCATTTCTTTGTCATAAGCTCCTTCCTGATTCTCTTATTTCATAGATTAAATCTGGTTAGCTTCTACAGGAATGAAAATGTTCTCCATTCAGTAAAAAGGAGATCCCTCTCCACATTTCTTTGGATATGTTTCTCTCCAACGTTTAGTAAAATGTGACCTTACTAGACAGAGCCCGCAACCTCCCAGGGTAATGAAATGTGATTAAATATCTTTTTTTGGTTACAAAATTATAAGGCACAGTTATAAAGTCAACTATTAAAGAGGACTATTAAAGAGGATTTCTCTTTTCTCACTTTTTTTTTTAAACTTTTTCCCATTCTTGGTGTTTGTACACATGTATACCAATGGGCAGTGAATGCTGAAAACAAAATGAGAATCTTGGATTAAGTCACTTTAAAGGCAATTTAATGGTTGATATGGTGCATATAGAAAGCAGTGATTGTTTGTTCCCTGGATATATGGGCTTTGCACGCAGAATAAGACAGGGCCTTGTTAAGCTAGAAGAGTGCTTAAGTGCTTAGCTCAGGCAGAGCCTAATACTCCTAAGTCTCCAAACCAGCACTCATGACACTAGCTTGTTTTTTCCTCATGGTCTGGATGATGCTGTGTAGACATCACCTTACAGCTCAGCCCAACACTCACTGAATTAGAGGGACCATGTGCTGTTACTTCTTCATAACTGGATGAGGCTTTTAGGTAGTTAAGTTGTGGTCTTTTTTTTTTTTTTTCAGGGGGGCAAAAAAACCCCCAAAACCCTGCCAGAAAGAAAAATGGGAAAAAGTTTCCCAAATGTATTTTTTTTAAAAACAGTGGGACAGTCTTGAGTGGCCTAGACAGTGGAATTCCAGCACAGCACTCTGTTTTCTGTACTCACGCTGCTCTCCCGTAGGTTTCTAACCACCAAGGACATGTTGCTTAACTTTACAAATTTCAGAAACCCCAAACTAGGTGGAAGCAAACACAAGATACACATATTCCCAACTCATTAATTAAGTCTCCAAACTGCTAAAGAGCACAACAGCCCCCACTTCCCACAGCACCACGGAGCTTTCCTTCCCAGGATACCGCAATCACAAACCGGAGCCTAAGTCCAAGCAAAGAGCTCCCCTTTCAAAACAAACTCAGTAGCTTCAAAAGGGAAGACAAAACCACATTTGATGATGTTCCATTAGAGGGCATCCTAGCATGTCCTTTTGTGGTCAGATGCTTCTCCCAATTTATATCCTCTGGAATATTTTGTGAACGATCTTCTATATGGACAGTCAGGAACATTCACATCCCCAAGCTTTTGCATCCCTTGTAATCGCATTAATAGTTTCATTTTATGTTTTAGTTGGTACTGTATTTCTCTTCTAATGGTGCAGCTTCCCTCACCAGGAGAGGTGGGTTTTCAGTATTGTTCCACACATGTAAGATGTGAATAAGCTGGACACGCTATCACAAAACTGATTTCAAACTTCAGAACAGTTGAAGATCATACTTGAAAATAGTAAGGGACTACAAAAGGTGAGCAAGTTTGACCATGTGTCTTGAAACTAGAGGGGAAGATAAATGTATGTTCTCAAAAGGTACCAAAGACAGAAGCTTCACTGCCAAAATACAACAACGTGGCAACTGCTCAGACCCAGCAGCAGGAACCAAACTTGAGCTCCAGGATACAGGGAGCTGTGGTAAAAATAGCCACTACTCTCACCCACGTACTAGATCTTTAAAAACTCAGTTTTAAGAGAGTTTACTAATACAGGTACAGATAGATACCGATAGAGCTCATGACCATCCCCTTTAAATCAGTAAGAACTTCCTAGGTAGTAAAACCTACTTATAGTGATAAATATTTTCCAGATTGGGCCGTGACATGTATGAAGATCAGTTTCTACTCATATCGGTAGGTACACTGAAATCAGTTCAAAGACTGAAGGCACCAGAGGATCTAAAGGTAATAATATTAGAAATTAAGAAGTCTAGGGTAAGAAATAGGAGTTGACATGATAACATGAAAATATACCTGCGAGACAGATAATTCAGTTATAATAAATTACCATACTATCTGACTTAAAGTGGAATGTAAAAGTTCTCCTGTCACACAAAATGAAAAATGAACTTTTGACTGCTGAGATGCAAGATTAAGGAATTGACATAACAGACATGAAACAACTTACGATGATCCTGGACTTGCTGTTGGCGGGGGACCTGGAAAAGTGACAGAAGAAAAACAGTGTGATGACTTACGGTGAGGTAGCAAGTAGGAAGCTTTTGAAAACCTTTTAAAAGATATAAGTAACAGTCTGTCATGTTGGATGTGGTTTATGTAGTTTAAGAGACAAGTCGCAGTTTCTCAGTACCAAAGACAAGACTGTATCCTGTAGCAATGACTGTCAGAACAATATTTGCAGAGAACAATAAACAGGTGAGGCACTCATCCTAGGAACGCGTTCTAGGCCTGATTCAGATGCATTGATCAAATTTGTTCTGACCTCAGTGGGCTTTGGCTTGGAGGGTTTAATTTTTACTGCCCTTGGTGCTTATAATTTGGCAGCTACTGGAGGGGCTGAGTGGGCTGGCGTGCATGTTCACCGGCACAGCACAGATTGAATAGTCGGCTGCAGCAGACTTGAGGGAAGTTCTTACTAATGAGTATTTGCTCTAGAAACTGGATTCTGACATTAAATACTGCTCCAGTCAGAAAAAAGAAAAATACTTACTGTTTTCTACAGGACCGCTCAGATAAAAATCTCCTACATTTCAGATACAGGCTAAAGGACAACAACTGCCTTATAAGAGAACATCTAATGATTAATTTCTTATTAGAATGTAGAAAATGTGGGAGATTTATGAAAAAAGACTATGAAACTCATCGCATACGTCATTCATTGTGTGTTATTTGTCCAGTTCCTAAGAGGATTAATTGGGACTCTGCAAACATCTTCATCTCAATGAATTATTTCCCTCTGAAATGTGGAGGTGGAGGAGAAGACGCACAAAACCTGTTTCTTGTTTGGAATCTTCTCAGTCGTAAGATCAGCTTTGAAGGCAATTATTTCAATATAAACTTTGAAGTAAAAGTGCTTACTTTACCTGACAGGTGTATATATATATCACTAACATGCCTCCAATCTATACTGCAAGCTGAAATTTCTCACTTACTAGAGACAAAGGAGGTCACTCAGGCACTTGAGAATAAAATATTTTTTCTCATCTGGACTGAATCCATTCAGGTAGCATATTAGTGAACATTGCTATTTAGTGACCCCTCTGTTTCAGTCCTGCTTCCAGTAGGCTTTTATATAGTAAAATCCACTGTTACAGCTGGCAACACAGGCATTTCAGCTGAGCAAAGAGAAAACAGGCAGAGAGGATAAGCTGCCATCCCAGAGACGCTCCCAGAAATAGGCTGAATCAGACCGGCTGATACTACTACATCAGCCCATTCATTTGCAGTGGATAAACACACCTTTCTCCAGAGCTGTTTTTTTAAGTAACAGTTTGAACAGCTTAAAAGGAGAAAAACTTACCAAATTTCACAAACAGCACACCAGTTGTAGAAACAGTCTTTCTGCCGTTAGTCGCAACGCACTGGAAGTAGCCGGTATCTGTAGTGTCAAGGTTCCTTATTCGCAGTCGAGACCCATAGCTTGTGGCACGGAAGGAGATCCTCCGGGGTTCTTGCACAACCGGAGCATCGTTTTTCAGCCAACGGACAGTCGGAGGAGGATTGCCAGAGACTTTACAGTGCAGCTCTGCAGTCTGGCCAAGGGTGGTAGTTATGTTATTCATAGGTTCATCAAGCGTCAAGAAGTAGTCTGTTACGTAAAAAGAAAAAAGGGTGAAAAAATATTTCCAGCTCAGGAAGTGTCATTTTAAAGAAAGCTCATGCTTGTCTTTGAAAGGGAAACAAAAGAAGTGGCTATCAGGTTTAGCAGAAAACAAAAATACTTATTAACTGATGTTTCAGGGCAGGCAATAGGTCCCACATAGCTTTGCATGGTAAAAAAAGGAACAAATTTTGGAATTTCCATTGCACTATAGTAATGCTGTATTTCTTCAAAACTTCTCTTCATTCATACACCCAAGAATTCCCTCTACTTTCTCAACATCATCCTATTTGGCTTCATTCAACACAGAAAAAGGATAAACATAGCTTCTCTTTTTTCTTTTGTTTTTCCTTTTTGCTAACCAATAAATATCAAAAACATGTATCAGAAATCTGGCTGCTCATTTTCATGCCTCCACCTATGCAGATCTGCCTCTGCTCATGTTAGGATCCACAAAATACAGGAATATATGAAATTAATTGCTCAGAAGTGACAATCTCAGAGACATTTTTAATAGATTCATAGAGCAGTGTAGACAGTATGTTGTCAATGATTTTGTAAGCATTAACTGCATAGATAAGGAATAAGGATCATATCTAGGAAATGGAGACTTTGTTCTCACTCAATATTTCCCTTGCTAAGAGTACTGAAGTTTATCTTAAATTTGAAATAGGTCTCATTATAGGTGCAAGCAGAAGATCAAGAATTCTTTTGTTAAGATAGAGAATGTTAAAACAAAATTTAGCAAAATTAATCTCTTCTAATCCATTTGTGAGCGTTGCCTTCTCCTGTCAAGTGCTATTTCATTCTGCATCGTTCCGGAAGAGGACTATTTCTAGTTAATTGTATTCAACATTTAATTAAATCCTTTAAAGACAGAGCGTGAGATGGATTGGGTACGAGGAATGGAATACATGGGCTTTCATCTCCGTGTCACAGGTTCAAATCTAACAGTGGTCATTAGTGGCCAAACCCCATTATCATCTGCTGGCTGCCTCAGCAGGGCAGCCGAGGAATGAGAAATCCAGAGGCTGCACTCTGCTCCTGTGCTCTCAGAGCCAACCGGGAGGTCAAGAAAAGCCTATCAGTAAGTAAACCTGTGCTGTGCTGCATATGCTCCACCATTCTTAGGTACATCTACTGTTAACTCCAACAATAAGCCTGCCTAAAAGCATGAAAAAAAATCTCTAGCAAGTATAAAAACAGCTTAGCCAACTAACTTGCCTAACTAATCCGCTTCCCTAATTATTTGTTTTAATCATGTCTTCACTAGCTACACCCTTCACTATGTTTTGAGAATATCAATTTAATCTGTTTAGCATGTAAGCTGTTACCCTGTATTTGCATAGCACTTTACACAATGCGTCCCTGTTCTCCTTTGGTCCTGAGGACCTATTAGGATGAACATTCAGTACAAAGAAACTGCCCACACATATTTTTTTCACTGATCAACCAGCCTTTTAATGTGCAAGTATGACACTGTGCAAAACCCCCCTACTTTTACCAATGCTCCCACGGATCTAATTAGCTAGGAAATCTATGTATGAGGTAAAAAGGGCAGAGACCCAAGGCCTTGATGAAGACAGACAACAGGGTCCGATGTCTCTCGCCAGGGGTGTCAGACTGGCCTTTTAGCTCTCCAGAATCATTTCTGCATGCTTCATTGCAAGACTAGAAATGTTTCTGACTTGCTATCTTAATAACCTCACCGGGACGCATAATCTAAGTCAGCACACATATTCTTGGGTTCTCTCCACAATCTGGGTTTAATAAAATCACACTAATAGCATGGAACTGGATAACCGCATTTCATTATCCAATGTAATATTTCCATACCACAGTCATTTATATAATTCCTGATAACATTTCAAAGACTGGTTCAGACATCTACAATATAACACAGTCAGAGAACAGAATGCCCTCAGACCTGTGATGGTCTTGCTGACAAACACCACAGTAAATAGAATATTTTAAAGGTCCTATGTATACAGGAAAGACAAATAAAGGAGTAAGGATGTAGGGTAGGTTTCCAAAGGCTGGAGAAGGGTTTTAAAGTATCAGTAGCAACATTAAATCAGTGAAAAAGTATGGCTGTAATGCAAGAGCTATGGTGCAACTTCTCTATAGGTACAAACCAGAAATAGCCTCTCAGCATTAGGAGCTTCTGACTCTTCTCTAAGTGTTATCCACCTTCCTCCACTACCTACTACAGAAACACTCAAACAAAACGCATCTGCTAAATTCAGCTTAGCTTAGTCCTCAAATACGTAACTCTTGCATCCAAATCATAAATCAGATCAAGCAGATCATCTGAGATTTAAACAGGGCAGGTTTCAAGCAACTGGAAGATTCGTGAGAAGATGTCTCTCACAGATAAAGTAGTTCTGTAATTGAAAATGGGCTGAAGGTCTAACAGTGCTTCCAAAAAACCTTGGACTGTTACTGAGGCATACAAAATTATGAGCATTCCTTCCCTGGCATGCAAAAAAGCCATCCATTGCTGCCCTTGCCTGGTGTGGAGGGATCAAAGAGAAGCCCAATTTTGTTTTTAATACTTGTGTCTAACTCTCACCTACCAAAGCCCATGAAATCTCCAAAGCTACTACCATCATCCTCTTCCTTTAATAACAACTATGCAAAGAACATATAAAGGAGTTCCTGCCTGAGGCCAGGTTTCTGTGAAGGTCACCCCCCATCGGCCACTCTCTGGTGTCATCAGCATTAATATCTCCTCCTTCTGGGACCAAAGGCCAAGAAAAAATGGTGGCAAATCTTCCTTTTGTGCTTTCAGC
>NW_009259308.1:4507519-4580013 GCF_000687185.1 Egretta garzetta
AGTCATCCTTTTGTGCATGCAGCAGGAGACGAACAGGGCTGATGAAACAGGATGGACCCACTGCTTGCATACACGATGAAGACACTGTGTCTCATGGACATGGTCTTAGAGCATGTCACATTTTACCATACTTCATTTGATGTCCATCAAGGAGCTCCCCAGATGCCCAGAGTTGACTCCCTCTGACCTAAAGAATAATTTCTTAGAAACACGATGGAGTAATTACTGTGCTTCTGAGAATTAACCAGTCTAGTGGCACTGGCCATTGGAAAGTCTGAGTTTCAATCCTGGCTCTGAGTAGTCTTGGGTGAATCATTTCAGTTGTGATTTTTAGAAGAGCCGAAGGGAAGTAGACACCCAAAGCCAATCAAAGCTCACATGGGATTTGTGCAACTAAGTCCTTTTAAAAACAGCCTTAAACCTTTTGGCTCAATCTCTCCAGCTATAAAGTGAGGATAATAATCCCTCTTACATCATGGGGAGGCTGTTATGTACATTAATGAGATAATGCTCGTAAAGCACTTTGAAGGTGAAAAGTGCTATGCTGGGATAAGCACTGTTATTATATTTTAAGTTAAATCTCAGGGTTTCAAGAACATAACAAAAGCCGGTCCATATTTTAGAGTAGCACTCTATAAAAACATTTTGGAAACATTTTAATTTACAGAAGTATGGGAGAATAGCCTGAAAAAGTTCTAAATAAAATTTAGCCCACCTATAATTTAATAATAGTCAAACTGATTTTTTTTTAATTTGTAAAAACAATTTACTGCTGGGTCTAGACCCTGAATGCCAAGTTTCAGCCCACAGAGATTTTTTTTTTTAATGGCTGAGTTATAAACCCTTGAAAAATGCTGACAGCCCCTTTACTATAGCAGCACTAGCGGGTGCCCTATAATGAACTTTTAAATGACTTGAGATAATATCTGGAAAGCCAAGCCTGAAATATATTTCTGGTTTTGAGCCGTTGCCAATGCAAACACAACACATCATAAGTCATCTTCATGATTCTAAGCACATAAATTGGAGACACTGCATATAAAATCCAAATATTAGGTATCCTTCATGGCCAAACTTTTTGCTGGTTTGATGTTACAGAACAGCAACAGCTGTACAAGGACGAAATGTAGTGCGTTGCGTGTCTCAAAAGAAGAAAAGTGTGTGTATTTCCACAGCTCTGTCTTGACATTGTTAAATAGGAGCCTGCCCAGTCGTAATAAATCCTCAAGTATTCTACTATTTTTAAGTGGAACCCAGGTGGCTTTCAAAATAAAAGCTCGTCCTCTCTGGCCAAGGAATGTTAATCTCCTCTGTGACCACATGGTTACTCTATCTTAAATTACCAAAGACACATCTTAGAGCAGTAACACCCTCTTCGCTTGAAGGAAGATTTTGCTGGCCACTGTGAGACCTTTTTTCCCCAGGCACTGTGTGTGCTATATGTTTCTGATTTCACTAGGTGTTTAAAGCACGATGGGGATGCAGGATTAGACCCTGAAATGTTCATTTTATGAGAAGAATTGTTGTTTCATTGATCTTTTTCTTTATGCCCTTCTGATCCTTCAGAATATTCAAAGAAAATGTAAAATTAAAGTCTCCACTCAAGCCGTTGCAAGCCTGAAAACAGCTTTAATCCAGGTGCAACAGGGAGGCTGGTGTACCAAGTTACTTCCCATTATAGACGTGTAACAACACACTTCTCTGGAAAAGAACATCTCCAGACCTTTTCTCATGCAAACCTACAGCTGTGGGGACACCATTTCCAGGTGCAGGTCTGAAGAATAAGTTTACTTCTAGATTTGAAAATTGAAATCTGCATTGCAGCATATAAAGCAACCACCTGACCTGGTTGGAGTAATGTAGTTGGGACACCAGGCTTACAGACTGCTTATTGCATTTATCTGTTTGCACCAAAAGGTTTAGCAGCTCACCAGTTCTTTGCCATAGCATACATTGGCAAGAAGAAATGCAAAAAGTGTCTCAGTCAGTGACTGCAAGACAGATAAGCTGAGTGATTGATAACTTAAAGAGTTGATAACCTTTGTCTAAAGGGAAAGGGCCTGTTAGGCACATCAGAGGGTCTGACACAATCCGTCTGATTTAATATATTAGTCTGGAAAGAAACATTTTCATTCATTCAGAGCTTTGGATTATCTAACCTAGTCCAGTCTGATCCTACACTTGGATGTGCCCATACTCACATGCATCAGCACCACCACAGAGCTCAGAACACTGGAACTTTTCTATATGGAATTGTTCTCTTTGGAGAAAGTCAGCAAGGTGGAGCCCACCCAGCCTGAAGACACCGGGAGGGGCTTGCTGATTGTTCCATATGTTCAATTGACTTGAGTTCTAAGCTAGAGAAGGAACCAGCAGGATTTCTGACTGAAGTGGGGCCACAGACAGAGCATATACTTCTCAGTTCGAAAAAGGATTAACCATTGATTGCTCGATCTGCCAATAACTCACAAAGGAAGACAACTCCTGGCAGGTCCGATCTGTGGGCCTGATCAACAGACCCTTGTTATTAAAAGGGGAAAAAGGAAGACTCGCGGCTGGAATTTCACTTATTTTAAATGAATAGAAGCAGAGGAATGACAGTGGGAGGAAAGAGATAGCGCATTCAACCCATGATTTGGCATTCCGTATGAAGAATAGCAGAGTTAAAGAAGTCCAGACAATCATGCGGAAATATTCAATGTCAACTGTCTTGGGACAAAAGGAAATACTCTGCTGCCTTTGCTTGCCCAGCTTATTTTCAAATGAGTTTCCTCAGTGCTGTGTATGTGCAAGACTCAATTCGGGATCCAGGCTGCAGCTGTGTGTTGGACTTCCCTTGCCAGACACTATCTAGACGGTTTAGTGCCACATGAGGATAATTTACTGAACTGAAACTGGCTGACCACTGCCCAAGGCTTTATGGCTTTTCAGATGTCCATGTGTGACATTCACTGTATTTGGGATTCTCACAATTAATTGCTGCTTTCTGATAATTAGCAGCTTAAAGATTGCCCTGGGCCACAAGGGAGGGAGAGCTTGTGGAGGGAAACTGGAGCACAGATGTTCACAGGCTTCCAAAATATTATCTGGGGCTGAGCACCTGAAACCCCTTGCTTTTGGGTAGGAACTGGACAACTCACTGCCCTTCATGCCTATGTGAATTCTTAATATGCATTGGAGAGTTCACATCTGCCTCTCCTTTTATGAGTCAACTTTCAGGTTTAAGGACAGATGTCTTGGTGATAGCTTTGACGCTATAATCTGGCAAGGGGAAATGAAGCTTTTCTTTACTCAGGAACCAGTTTTATAGCACAAGTAGGAAGCCTCTAAATTTTATCACAAAAAAAAAAAGTGATTTGGAATAGGTAAACAAATGTCCAAATCCAGCTATAAACCCAACTACTGAAAACCATCAAAGGACTCTGTTGTCACTTTAGAAGCTGCTCTGCAGTAAAGAGCCACGTACAAAAACTCAAGCTGTTAAAGGAAGGGTGTATAGAAAGGTATGTGCCTTAAGATTAATGCTGTAGAGTCAAAGAAAAGCTGGGTTTTTTGACATTTTGACATAGCATCACTTTAGGATCTGGTTCTTATTAGCCTTTTCTGTGCCTTTTAAAGGTCTTTTTTTTTTTAAACCAAAAATGTCAGGAAATTTGGAACAGAAACTTACAATAAAACACGTCCCTTGACCCTCTGATCTATCAATCTTTCAAATAAACAAAGATAGCTGGATGAGGTTATTATATATAGTTACCTTATATATAATGGTCAGATATTCACTGCACACACTGAGGTTATATAAAAAAATCCAATGCAACTGAAGCATTTTGTGAAAGATTTTTGCCATGAATGCCCAACGTTACTCAGGGTGGTTTCTTTTTCAGGTTGTGTTCTGTGACCTTCAAATTTCACACCCTGTATTATTTATAAATGAGACATTCAAGAAACACAAATTCTCAAATAAAAACGTACACTCCATCAGTGGAAAAGCAAACAAAAGAAGCTAATGTACTGTGGCTAAAAAAATTTTCAAACAAAGTAGCAGTAATTTACTGCCTCGCTACTAACAGGACCCCACAAATAGAATCAGAATCCTGAGCCCCATCAAGGGAGCTTGATTTACCAAATATCCCCCAGATAATAAAGGAAAATAAAAAGGTAAATTGTGCATGAACGTGAAAGCTGTAATTCTTCCCCTTTCACCACACATATCAAATTCACATCCAGTGATTTCAAAAGAAAATCTGGAAATCTCTAAAGAACTGGGGCCAAAGTCAGGAGGCCTCAATCCACCTGGTTTTCTCCACGTTTGGTTTTGTTTATGTTTTTTAAGTTTGCCTAAGAGTTAAATTCTCCCTGGGATATCAGAAAGATTTTTCCTATAAGAACTCAGAGCCAGGTCATTTCCCTGCCTGGAAAGACTCGCCGAGGTGACTGCTTTAGCCTGGATTTGTCAGTAAGGACTATAAGGCTTGCTTCTCCCCTTGGGAAGCCTCCAGACCCAAAGGGTCCAGCAGCAGCGTGGCTGCACACACCTGGATGTCCTGCAGCCCCTTCTGCGATCCGTGGCCTCCTCTTGCGCCACAGCTGTTGTCCAGCCCACCCTGCCAGGGAATGTTTTGCCCGCACAAGGATCTCCAAGAAGTTAATGACATGCAGTCCCACACGCAAGGTAATGGAGCAAATACTGCAGGTCTCCCATCCCCTGTTTTGGTCTTCCACAGTTATTTTCTGCTCTGGATCCCCAGACCATCCCAGAGGAGGGATGCTTGCTCTAGGTGATCCTTGTATTGATATGCCTTTGAATACTTAAGGATAAATCCCAGCTTAACCTTAAACCACTGAGTGATTTGGGGTGCATTTTGTAAAATCCTGGCTCTTGCTGCCAAGCTCTCCAGGGAATGTTTGCCTTCCGTATAACACCTGGAACACCACAAGACTGCTAAGTGCTGCTGAAGCAGTGACCGCAAGGTCTATGCCACACAGAGAGGCTGTGGGAGCTCAAAGCCTAGGCTTGGGATTGTGGGTATCTGGAACTGAAAATGGTTCCCAAGCCCTGAATCATTCTAAGGTCTTATACTTGTTTGCCAAAGCAGAAAGGCCATAAAAGGGAAAGGAAAATAGGCAGTATCTGCAAAAACTCACACTAATAGGTTTTCTTTGGAAACTGAAGGACCAAGTGAAGAGCTCCAGGGAGGAGAAGGTACCAGCAATGAGATAAGATGCTGCACCCCAGCACCAGTGTCCCCAGCTCCGGCTCAGCCACGGCCAGGACACTTCCTTGTGCATGGTCAGGGAGCTGCCCTGATGAAACAAGCTCCTGAGGAGGCTGCAGGTGGGCTTGGGGGACTGGGAGGACCTGATCAGGGGAGGCTACAATGACAGCATCGTTCTCTTATCAGTCCTGTAAAGTGAACGTCTACTTAAGTCGAATCCTACTCACAGTTAAAAGAAAACAATATTTCAAAGCTGACTCCTTCTTGGCAAAGACTCCAATATTATCTTTGCCTAAGGATGAAGAGTTCCCAAACAAGTCCTCTACTGTACCAGATGTAAATAGGCTCTCATTCAAATTCAGGCCTATCTATTTCTTTGTAAATAAACTGACATGTGACGGAAGGAAAAGCCTACCCTTCCACAATCATTTTTGTGAAAGAGAAGCAGCTGAATGAAAGGCTCTTCACCTTTTTAAATAAGGATCAGAGAAAAGAAGAACTCATGGTAAATCGGAAGCTTTCTCAAACAAAGAGCTTTTCCCATGGTGTAAGTGGAGAGAGGGGAGGCAATGCACAGGCAAGGAGAAATGAGAAAACAGAGTGCCTTAAACAACAGGAAGAAAGAATAAAAAATCCTCAGGGCCATCTGCCTTGCTCCCTTCCCTGCTGGCACACCCAAAAAAAGAATCACATTAAAGAATGGAGCATGGACCCTAGAAGCCAGCACAAGGGCAGAGCGTCCTCATGAACTCCACTTACTCCCAGCTTCATCTGGCCTTTTTGTTTTGCCTCAGATATCACCTATTGCCACAGCCAGTATCAAACAATTTCCAGATAAGAAAATGGGCTAAGCTGCGGAGAGTGAATGGCCAAGCTGTGGAGAGTGTCAGGAGCGGTTACAAAGCCCGGTGCAACAGGGCCACGTAGGAGCACACGTGAAGGGGGACTTCTCCAAGCCTCACGAGGTGAGGAGCTATGGTCCCCGCTGGATGCCTCCCGCTTGCTGGGCAGCTGCAGGCTCCCCCAGCCCGAGGGAAATCTCAGCTAGCAACATGAGGGTGAAAGGCTTTGCATGCTGCCGCCAACCCCGTGCGATGGGCCTTTTCCTACCACCAGAGACCCCTTTTTTCCCTGAAGTTCACTTATTTCTCCTTACATAATTAAATATTTATTGGATCACATTTTCATTTCTCTTTTTCCCTCATGGCATTCCCTCTGCACGCTATGATTTACTAGTCAGAAAAGAGAGAGAAATGCTCATAGCTAAATTTCTCCTATTTTAAAAGTGATTATATTTTATTTTTTATGCACAGTTTGTTTGTTTTTTTAAGGTTTTGGTGAGAAACCACCTCCTCCCTCCCATCAATCGCTGCTTTCAACAGCTCTTCACGGGTGGCTGCGTCTCTTTTAAATTCATTTCCTGTTAAAAAGAATAAACAGGCAACTGTTTAATGCTGTCGATTTAGCTTATTTAATAGAAATTGAAACCTGAATAGGGCTCAGTTGTAAGATAATCACTGCAGAACTCACTGAGCTAGGGAAAGCACCATGTTAAGTAATTATTTCAAAAGGCAGAATATTGTTTAAGCAAGACTATGAGCTGTTCCTCCTTCCTAAACGCAGGAGACATATTTGAGGAAGAGATGCTAATTTCCAAGAGGCAGCAGGTAGAGTTAGAGCCACTTAAAGAGGACAGCCATTTAATTGGGAAATTTGGCTGGAAACCACTTTCATGTGGTGAACTTAATAGGCTTTAAAACGAGTTTTACTGGGACGCCTGCGTGACCTCATGGCCGACTGCAGCAAAGACATGTGGATGTTGATTTCTTGAGATGCTTGTTTGCAAAAGAAATGGAAACTAAGTGCATGCCTAATTTTCTCCTCTGAGGTTTCAACTCACCAAGTCAGCATGAGCTGCAGTATATTTGGCTTTATACAAGTGAGAGTTTCAAAGACCTTTAGTAGAACCAGTAGCTCCCACATTAAAGCCCCTGCTTCTCTCTTAGACAAGACAAAACATGCGTGCCTTACTTTGCTTGTAGGTACACTGGGAGAATCCACCCCTCTGACTAAGCTTTTTGGGCAGCAAATGCATTTTAATCACGTATGTAAATCCGTGTTTAGGTGTGTAAGCTTACAGCAGTCTAAATGCTAATCAGAGTGAGCAAAGGGGCCGGTAATCCCCCAGGAATGCAGGATTCAGCCCAACGAGTGGTAATTGCTGCATTCCAGGTGGATTAGAAGCATGAAACTTCATTTTACCTATTTCTGACAACATAGCTCAGGAACAGGTGCCATGGAAGCAACATGGAAAATGGTTTAATTACCAACGTAGAGGCCAGGTTCAGCACTGGCACAGAAAGTATAAGTTTTGCTTTGAGCAATAAGATGACACAACGTCCAGGACGGTGGCAGTCATGCCAAGTTTTACCTCTTCTAGCTCTGGAGCTGCTGCTTTCCAACAGAGCCAGCACACCGAGGGTGGGACACCTGAACCCTGGTTGATAAAATCCAGCATGGAGAGTATTTGAAGAAAGCAGACACCAAAGGAGACAGGCAGTCTGTGCTGCCACCAGGGACCTTCCTCTGTTTCCTAGCTATGTCAGTCAAACCAAAGATTTGGAGAATGCCCACCTGGGGCACATGCTACTGAAAAAACAGAGCATTTGAACTGCCAGCTGATAGCAAACCTAACCAAAATATGGGTTAAAAAATCACCGTGGTCCTAAGAAACCAGTCTACACAAAACCTGCCATTAGGAATAAAACCAAAGAAGCTACTGGGGCCTATTTTTCAGCACAGATAATTTATTGTAAAATTACATTGTCATAAATATCTCTCCTGTACCTTCCTATCTAGGTTTTGGTTGGAGGCACACAGCTTTCCCTGCAATATATAGCAATCTATGGGCGCTTTACCAATTGAACCCTTGGGCTCACAGTGAAGAACAAAGAATATATCACTGATGATCATTTGCAAAATGTATTTCCACTACTTCAACAAAGTGTGACCCTGTCTTCTCCTATGATCATGGGCTAGGTTCCTACAGAAAAACCTACCCTGTAGGTTAGCAAAGGCTGCCTGCCACAGATATCCTAAGAGGCCTGAATTAAGTCTGATTTTCTCTGGCATTTTCTAACTTTTGAGTGTTTGGCTTTGTGGCCTTAACTTGCTTTTTCTAGGCTACTTACTTATTTCTTACTTTTTGAAAAACCAAAGCTGCCAAATAAATAAAGTAACACGCAGGCATCCTGTCTGGGGGAGCCACTGCCCTCACTTCCCTGCAGCTTCAGGATGCCCCCAGTGCATAGCCCAGACCTGCCACAGGCACCTGCATGAATCACTGCAGTGGGATAAGACATCCATTCTGTCAACCCTTTCTTTCAGCAATTTGCTGTGAATTGGGAATCCTTTGCTTAATGACTACATGCTTTTCTCCCTTTCCCACTAGCAAGCCCAAGCTCTTTGACTTTCATCATCTCCGATGTGTTCTGGATCGCCAGAAAGTCCTGCTCCTTCCCTGGTGGGAAGGCAGACATGAAAGAGTCAACCTTGCCTTAAAGTACTCAGAACTACATATTCTCTTCAGACTTAAGCACAGAGAACATATTTATACATAAACATAAAACATTATGAATACATGTTCATAAAAAACTAACAAAATACAGACAAAAACATTTGGAAAAAACATCTGTGGCAGAACTCCACTTTCAGAAATTTAAGTCTAAATAGTTAATGGTTGGCAAAGTTATAAGCAAATTAAAGGAGTGGTTGACAAATTTTACAGTTAGTGTGGCTAACAGCATCCTCCACTGTAAACGTCACATTAGAAGCATTTCAGAGACCAGACTGACTCAGGAGCTGCAGGCCACTGCCCTGCAATAAGGGCTTGTGGAAGCTAAGCAATTTGGCTTAAATAATTGGTGGTGCATAATTTACAAAATTAAGGGGAATGAGAAATATATCCCTTTTTCTACAATATACACCCTTTGGAGAGCTCCAAATCACACATAATTACCACCTGCAAGTGCATTAATTTAAAGCCTCAAAATTTCATAATAAGACACATCGAGGCAAACTGACCACCTGATAGTTGTTGAGTTCAAATCCTAAGATCCACCAGACAAAATGTAAAGCAGTTCATAAACCAACAGAACTCACATCTTGAAATATTTTTACCATGTGGAACATTTTACTAGTACAAGAAATGAACACAGCATTCTCCAGAAATCACAGAACCACACATAATTAAATGTCAAATGATCACAAGGCAAACAAAGTTTATCTTAAATGCCCCCTCACCCCTTTGCTTGCTGATTTGGCCATGTCAAATAATTGAGATTTTTAAATTTGATTTCACATCTTTCTATTTTTTTCTGTCTACTTACCTTTATCTAATTCACTTGAGATGTTCCATGATGATGTAGGCATGAAATCAGCAACAACTGATGAATTTGCTCCTGGAAGGGAAAAATAAAAAAAGAAAGATGCTGTTATATATCGATTCTGTATCATCAGGAGAGTAAGAGGCATTTATAAAGTCGCTGTCACAGTAATAAAACTATTTGAAGAACAGCAGCTATTAAAATGCACTCGATGCTCTGTGTTGGCAGGCTGAGACATATGGGTAGCAGAACCAGCGAAGTGGAAAAAGGCACAGGGCCAGCACTGGAGTTTGTTTTGCAATGCTGTCACTATGAGGCCTTTTGTTAATTAAGCAAGCAATCTTTGAGATGTATTTGGCCCACCTTAAAATCTCTACATGAGTTTTATACAGGTAGACTGACTCTGCAGTGCTACAGCTAAGAAAAACACAAATGCTATGAGATTGCTGAACATGTTATCTATTAACATTTACAAGCGATTTTAATCCTGCAAACCCATGCGCGCAAGAAGAGACGCAGTTTATGCACTGAAGTTAATAGGGCTACTTGTACGAAAAATTCTCCTACGACTCATGTAAACACAGGCTGGAAAGACTGATCTGATCATCAGTAGCATTTTCTCATTGCTATCATACTTCTTTCCTTTACAAGAAAAATTTGAATGGTGACCTTAGTCTTCATTTATATTTTTACCTTTTTTTAACGTCCAAACAGTAGGTTGTACAGAGGACAGCGTTGAGGGAACTGCCAACATACTTTCAGCCTCACCTATAGTTCATGGTAAAACATGAACTCCCCATATCTGAACATCTATGCTTTCATCAAACACCCATATGAAGACTGATGTGTAACTGCTGCCATAGCACTTGCCACATCCCAACAGGCTGTGGTGGCTGGGTGCAGTATCCACGATGAGAAGTTTGTTGGGCTCCCTGAGGGTCTTTGCAAAACCACGTTCAGCAGTGTAAACCCATCATCACACAGTTGGGGGGGGCGGAATTACTGTCCCCTTGTAGCAGCTGACCCACGTGCATCTTATGAGGCTCTTCAGGCATCTGGGAAGGGCTGCTTTTGGAGCACGATCTCTCAGAGTCAACCCCCAGGGATTAATACACATATATATGAGCTTTAGTGAGTGATGGCGGGAAGGGTGGGAAGAAGGGGTGTGCACACACATTACATGGCACAGAAATGCAGTGTGCCTCCTAATTCCCTGTGTCCACCCAGTCCCAGGAAACCTGACCTCAAAGAGGAGGAGAGAGATGCTGTACAGGAATGCTATGGCACCCAAAGTGGGAGTGAATTTGAAATAAAAAAAAGCAGTGCTCAATGTGTCAGCACCTGATCTGAAAGAGATGCTAAAATTAACACCCTGTGGCCTGATCCTGTACCCTGGCTGGATCCCCAGTGCTGGGTGATTTTACTCATCCCCAGCAAGGGCAGAGTCAGGATGCTGAGCGTCAGCAGGATCCCAGAGGAGAACGGGAATATTTTGAAGTGTATTAT
Source organism: Egretta garzetta (assembly GCF_000687185.1). Classification (NCBI taxonomy): domain Eukaryota; kingdom Metazoa; phylum Chordata; class Aves; order Pelecaniformes; family Ardeidae; genus Egretta; species Egretta garzetta. The sequence continues at coordinate 4,518,627 of NW_009259308.1, forward strand.
TTTTATTTTGACACCATCCCTTTAGCTTGTTCCCAGACATCTTTTAACTACAAAGCAATTTCACTCATAAAACTGTGGCGGTGCAAGGATACCCAAAGATGTTCTGCATTCATTTGACCATTTAGCAACAATTTTATTTCATTAAAAAAGTCAAGAGAAAATTGTAAGCATGAAGTCATACAAATGCATGAAGCTGTTAGGTTCAGATACAGCCACTACACTTTTTATAAATATAGTCTTTCTTAAAAGCCCACCTGGTAGCACTGCTTATTTAAGACTCTGTCATGTATTTCCAATGTAAACACCAAATTTGAAGGCATTATAACTCACCTACGAACACAGCCCCTGGCCTGCACAGATACACAGGGCAGAAACCCACTGACAGGGACAGATCCTGAGTTCATGTAAAATGGCATCGCTCTGACATCAGCAGTGACACCTGCTTACACAAGCTGAGATTTTGGCCTACTGTGTCCATCCCTCCTCATTCTTTACTTAACAGTTGAGCTTCTTCCTAACCCAAATGTTAGGGACCACGTGGCTGAAAGACCTGCAAGGTTTAAGGAAAACAAAATGGATCCAGTGCTAATATCACCTTCATGGTGACCACGATCATCCAAGCAACAGGCCTCTGTGGTTGGTGGATCTGCTCTGAGGTTGAAGCTGAGATGTGAGGTAGGTGACAAATAACCAGTGAGCAAATGCTGACCGGGACCTGGTCGGCATCAGGCTGATGCCAGAGGTTGGGATGCTCGATCTCCTATGCCTCCCCTGGGCCCTTGCCCTTCCATCCCTCCTACCCCCAAAATGGGACAGATTCTGTAGACTTGTGTTAAAACCCCTCTGAGAAAGTGATCTGAGGTGCTATTGCCTCTCACACCTGCCATTGAGACCAAACAGGTTCATCTCTTATGGCTACAGAGCACTCCTCAAACCCACAGACAATGGGTTAGGTCATTCGCACTACTCATACATTCAAGTTTTGCACTCGACAGTACATTTTGTGTAGGTAATATTACTTTTGTTCACCTGGAAATATTCTAGTATTAAGACCCTACATATGAATCATATTCTGCAAACAGCTAACACACATTAACCAAAATGAAAGAAAAAGTACTAATAATACTATGACCAAATACAATATTTTGCTATTTAAAACTCCAGAGTGTTCATATTAACGTTTTCTTAAACAGGCTTTGAAAACGCGACCGTAAATCTCACAGAGCAGACATCCGTCACCTGATCTACAGAAGAAACCACATTAGAAGGCCAAACTTTACTGTTTGCGAGATAGGTCTCCATGTTGGTAACTGGTGATTTTCTAATATTCATGAATTAAACCTCCAATCTGAGAGCAACGTATTACTGTGCCCTTAGTAAACATTTTATTTGACAGAAAGGAACACGTAGAGCAGTTATGCAGCTTGGGAACATACCATCGATTCAAAGTTAACAAAACTTGTTTGCAGAACACAAAAGTATCCCAGAAAAGAAGTCCACAAGACATGCATTAATATAATTTCTAACTGCCATGACTTAGGATTGCTGTGCATGAAAGTGAGAGCAATGATACCTCTCCTTGGAAAAACTATGTTATAACCTTCAGGCCAAATCTGAAGCATGCTGTCAGAAGGTAAGCTCCCAGCCAGCCCACGGAGAGAGATGAGTCATGGATGGGAGAAGGATCAGAGCCTTGTCTGAGTAAACTCGTTCCTCCCCTGGAACCAAACCCACCTCCTCCTCCTTCCTGAACTGCCTCGCTCAGTAACTCTGCCTCCAGGAGGAAAACGTGTTTAAAAAAACAGACCGGGAAGGAGTAGGACTTTTTTCCCTTTGGAGACCCACCGTGTGCCGGTTGGTCAAACAGCTGGAGCACGAAGAAGGTCACACGGAATGCAAGACACCTACAGCCACTCCACCCACAACCTGGAGGAGACCAGGCAGCAGGGCTCAGCATCCATTCCTCCACTCGTCAATGGCCCATCCACTCACTTTACTCACACACCCGACCTTTAAACTCCCACTAACCAATTGCTCCCTTTCGTCTATAAATCCCATATATGGGGTTTACACACAGTGACGTGCATTTGGGGCAGTGAAACAGGCTTGCCCATTTGCTGTCACCATTAAAAAAAAAAGAAAAACAAACCCTGCTTGATATCGCAACAGAATTTCAAATGAGGAGTTTAAAAATTAATCCTTAATTGTTAAAAATTCCCTTTTACACCCCCTTTACCTATTTGAACAATAAGATTTGTTTTGAAAAAAAGTCAACCTGAGAAATGTGATCAGCAGAGAGAACCATTATCCCATTAAGATTTTATTTATAGATTAAATCATTCATATGAATGACAAATCTTATCCTTAATACCGGAAAGATAAGTCTCTGTTCAAATCTCTATCACTATTAAGAAACGTTGGTCTTAAGTTAATGAGAAATCACAACAGTCAATTAAACCCCTGTGAAAAGCCAAGTAAAGTGTATTCAAATACACTCCCCACAAAGAAGTTGGCTAACATCTGATTTTATTACCATATTGCATAATTGTAGAGTGAATTTCACACAAGTCAGTCCTTTTAAAGCCTTTGTGATTAAATAAACTTCAATAAGGTTTACAAAAATCTGCCTCTGAAGAAAAACTACAGAGCTCGTTCTTATCACAGGCACACACTACTGTCTCATTTTCTCACCAGAAGTAACCATTACTCAGTGCTCCAGTGTTTGTGCTGTCACGGTTACAGGCCCATCAAAAGGATGGGGCAGCCTCATCCCATGGCCACAGAACCGAAAAGGAGAAGATCCAGGCCCTGTGCCCAGGCTAATTAATATCTCCATGTGATGCATTTGTAACATGAGGTAAAGACAATATAAGTCAAAACAGGAAGAAGGCAGATACCTAAGAAGACACCAAACCCAGAAATGATTGAAGATTTTAATGGGGAATAAATCTCCTATACAGATACAAAGCAGAGAGCAAAGTAAGTCCAAGAATGTGGATATTCTGCTTGCAAGGCCCTCCAAGCAATGCACAAGGCCTGTAAGGCTGCTAAGCATGGGAGCATACACAGCGTTGCCTGGGACAGGCTTTCTTCTCTGGTGCAGAGATGAAAATCCCAGGTCTTGAAGGAACACAACTTCTTAAGGTAGAAGATATGTCTAGTTAAAACATGCAAACAAAATTTCAAAGTGTCTTCTTAATGGGCATATGCTGTCTTACTTTATATCACACCTGTGGGTCATTCTATACCCTAATTCTATATCCTCAAGATAATCTGGAGTGAGTAATTTCTTCTGATACAAATGTGTATGCGAATGCTATGTATGCAATCCAGATATCACCATAGAATACCCAAAACAGAAAAAAGAGCAAGGAGGTATTTAAAGTAACCAAGGAGTTAGAAGTCTGAGTAATAAGATAAAGTTATACAGACTTAGAGCAAAACCTAATTACACTAAGTGCTCAGTACTTTTTGCTTTTCTGCACATTCCAGACCGACACTTCATCTTTCTCTCTGTCTCGTTCCTACCTGACTGATCTCTTCCAGGATCTTCCCACAGATATGCCTCACGGCTGTTTTTCTTCTCAGTCATATCTCCCTCATCTTCCTTTTTTGCCTGTTGCGTTTTCTGTTTCACTGATCCTTTGTAAGTTCCCCACACATTTTCATCTGATCTCCCAAGATATTACGTTTTGCAATCAGCCAGTTACCAGCCTATCCACAGCCCACCCTGGAGGTGTTGAAGGAAATCTAGACATACTTTCTGCAGACTGTAATGGATACGACCTATTATTTACCAATTTTCTTGTCTGTTTAAAAATTGGCACAGTCCTGAAATTTCCATAATATATACCTCAAATTTTGCTTATATCTTTAATGTGTGAAAAGATTTTATTTTCGTGACATCAGTATCTCTGCATGTCAGTAGACATGTCTGCATTATACAATTCTTGTGTTTCAAAAGGAGGCAGGAATCATAAATACTTCAATCAGTTGAACAAGGCAAAACTGCATGAAGGCGGGAAATTGTTGAGAGCATGTCTCCTCTTCAAGTAAGGGAGTTGTCTCTCAAGGAGAATATACTGCCTTTAATAGTATGCCATAGCATAGGTCAATGGCAAACCTTCCCTTGATTAGTTATGAATATAGGAATTTCAGTACACAACCATGTGTAAAATATGTGGTATATATAGCCTACAGCAAACACAGTCCACAATAAAAATATATTCCTGAAAAAAGACTCAAGCCTGCATGTTCAGGTGAAGCTGTTATCCTTTGTACTGTCACTTTAAATATTTGGAAAGAGAACAGCCTACAATTTATATGCAGTAAAACCTGCCAGAGAACAGACCTTAAGTAAAGATCTATTTGGTAAGCAAGATGAAATGATGCATGATGGCATTTCTCCTTCAAATGCTTAACCTTAACTACCTAGCTTTACTCCACCTTGTTACTCTATGGCTCAAAAAGCAAAGGCAAAGCTCGTTCTGCCAAAATCTTGCATAGGCAGATCCGAGAGATAGAGTTTACCAGACAATTCCTGCAGAGTTCACAACTGCTGCTGCCACTGAGTTGGAAACTGCACTTTCTGCTGGCAAAGGACCCACTGGAGCTCTTCTGGCTGTTCCATGCAGATAGAGGCAAAGATGATACTGTATGATGCTAATAACTTTTAAATGGTTAATTTTCCTCACACTATCGGAATGTAAAACTTTCAAGCATATCTATCTGTTATTTATCTGTAGTATATCGTTACTGATAGCGTGGGGTAGGTTAATAATTGGCATTAGATAGGGAAATTTTCAACACCAATGAACAATTTGAACTCTGTGGACTTCAAACATACAATACATTCATTTTCAGCTTCAGACGTGAGACGTGCAGCAGGATGATTTAATTCAGTGCAGGACTGGAAATTGTTACGAACTTCATTTATACCACAGACTATTCCATCTATCAGAGCACCTCATCACTGCTGCTGGCACTTTCATCAGCACGTACGCGATGAACAACACCTCTACCTGGGAGTCTTTCTAAATGCCTCCAACCTCTCAAGGGCTAGAGATAAACTGAAGGATTAGCCCATTTATGATGCATCATCAGAAAGAATCCCAGTGCCCTATTTGTGATTACAGGGCAGGAAGCCAAGAGCACTGCATGCACCTGACACCTCTGCTATACGTCTCCTTGCAGACCTGCTCTCTTCAATGAGGATACACCAGGAAAGCTTTTGGCTCAAAGGCGGGCAGGCACCGGGGTTTCCTGTACTCACAGGATACCAGTAACACCCACCCCAAAAGGCCTACTGGGGAGATTAAAGCTCATTCTCAAACACACCATTCTTAAGATTTTTCTGGAATACCAACAGGCAACACTGTCGGAAAATTATGCAATTGCTCAAAAAACTCAATACCTGCAAACTCTTAAAATACCTTTAAATGTTTTGGCAGTAGTCTAATGACCTACACAAGTCAGGTCAATACAGTATTTTTAGTAACTTGGTTTTCGACTAAGCTCCTATCAGTTAAAAACTGTTTTCTTCCATGGGATCGGAGCCATCTCTTGGAAGAAGAGGTTGTTAAGAGGCCTTTTTTATATGCTAATACTTTAATCCTAAATTTCTAATTACCCAACTACAATTCTTTTTGATTGCAGCTATTAATTACAGATTATCATTAATGTTATATGGATTTAGAAGTCACTGTGGAATCTGGGTGCACTTTACATTGCTCTAAATTGGGTCGTTAACAGTTCCACTTAAGAAGAGCAAAACACTGCACCCTGGAGCAACCCACAGCTTTAATGACAGGGAATGAAGAAAAGAAATGGCCACTTGGCTGAACGCCAGCATTTCATAGCTCACAGTCGAGTCTTTGTGCTTATGAACTGCAGAAATGTGGCTACAACAGCACTTCAATGCACGTCAACCAGATGTGAACCTCAAGCGCCTGAGCCTAGTGCAAAAAAAACGTTCTGCCTAGCGTTCCTGGGAATGGCACCGCTTGGGTGGACCGGGCATGATCCTGCACTCCACAAACTCAGGGGACCTCTACTGCCAACGAAGCAGGGGCAAATCTAGAGAAAACATAATGGTTGGGGTTCTAAGTCAACCTGAAGCAAAAGCACTTTGCAGACAAGTGACTGGCGCCTTGGACTGGCTGTGCAGAGACACGGACACAGAGGGAACATGTCCATCTCTCTAAAGCTGAACATCCCTCAGGGCTTTTTCTAGGAAGAACTATTTGTACTCTGCACAATCTGAAACACAAGCGATGCAGAAGCAAGATATTGGAGGAACACATCATTTCTTTGCCCATAAAGGCCGCTTTTATTGGACATGGATATCGGAAAGTCTGGTTGTTCTTCAGTAGTAATAACCCTGGAAGGAAGCACAGCACAACTGTTTGTCATGCAAACCTACAAAGATTGGGTATTTGCATAATAAATGCACATTTCCCATCTCTCCAAACCTACCAGAGATAATACTTGATTTTTTTCCATGCCCTGAGCTTTTCTCTTCTGAGCATCTCAGACTGGTGGAGAGACAGAAGAGAAAGTAGAAGTTGGAACTACACAAAGGAAAATGGATGACTGTAGCAGAAGAAAATAAAAAACTAACAGTGGCAGCAATAAATTACTGGGTGGCTAGTCTGGAGTAAGAGGATGTGACAAGAAACAGAGTCGTTACAAAAGCCCATCACAGTATCAAGAGAGCAGGGATGCAGAGAAAGACATCTTGAGGCACTGTTAGGTGAAGGTTTCAACACCAGAAAGGGTGAGGAAGGGTACAGGGAGGAATGGGAGGAGGTCATGTTCTCTGTTAGGCACTTTCTGGGGGCAACACTGTGGTGGCAACATCTGGGTTGCCTGAGATGGTGCCTAACAACACCTCCAAAAGGTCCTGAATCTAAAGAGCACCGAGGTCCCTCCAAGTAGAGAGGAAAGGCTCTCTTGCAAAGCCTAAACGTCCTTGCAACTCTGAGAGATCCATATCACCCAGCCCACACCTACTATGGATGCTTGCTTTCCTGAAGGCATCAATGCCATGCACAACCATTTTGAGGGGCGTGTCACTCTACTGACTCAACATCCACACAGGTTCCCATTTATTTATCTCACGAAACAGCACACTGAGCAGCACCCACAAGTATACGGTTGGGATAGAAGTGTTTGCAGACGAAGGATGAAGTGCCTGGACAGGGCTTTGCACTGCACCTGCTCACTTGTCCCTGGCTTCCATCAGTGCCACTGCACTAAATCCACCCGCAAAAGCTTTAAAGAAGGCAAACCCAGCCAAGTACAGGGAGGGCAAACAAGAAATCATTTACGTCCACCATAAATTGCAGCACACTGTAACTCCTTGCACCTCAGCACTTGAGGGGCAGAAATGATTGAAATGGATAAGGCTACTAGCAATCCACAATTAAACCGTTATAACTTATGAAGAAAATCACAGTAGAAGTCTGCCGTGTGCAAATTCATTATTATTTTTTGAGCTCGATAATTATTTTTGTTGCAGTGAGGAAAAATGTACCTATGTCAGCTCATGAATTAATGAATGGTCCTGAAACAATTACTTCTTAAATACACAGAAGTCTCCCTAGTGTAAACACGTTCCATTTTATACCATATCCTCTTGGTACAAGGCATACATTGCAACATGACTTATTGGCTGCGCATGATGAAACGGTAAATGTTGCACGTTTGACGGCTTCAACCTCATGCCTAGGATTTTACATGGGTTGATGTTGATTAATGTACAAACTGCCAAATTTATAAAGAGGCTGAAACACAAGGATACACTGTGAAACGTATGCTAATAGAGCACAATTTATATAAAAAGGGGGGAATGTAAATATTTAACTGATGCCAGAGCTGGATGCTTTGGCCAAGTCAGGACTGAGCTACATTGATTGTTCAAGAGGAACTTACACCCTGGTCTAAACCCATGCAAGCCTGATCTCAGACAGGCTTAAAGCCTGCACATTTTAGAAGGTAGATTTAAAACTTAATTTCTTCTGCTAAAAGGCTGGTTTTTAAAATTTTCCTTGAAGTCAACCAGATGACACTTGTAAGAACAGATCAGCGTGCATGTGGAGAACGGGGCTTAGCTCAGGTCTCAGCTGGGAGCACCGAGGGAAGTGCCAGGAGGCAGGATCCTGACCGAGATCCTTCAGTCTCTGGTGCATGCAGACACAGCATCCTCAAGAGACCAAAACCAAATCAAGACCCTCCAGCTAATTTGCATTTATTAGCAGCCTCAAGAGAGGGCAAGGTCTCTCGGAGGTGAAGACTAAACTCCCTTTTCATGACTGGGTTGGGTTTCAGACACAGTGGTGACACGACGCGGGCACCTCTGTCCTTGTCCTGCCCTCGTGGGACTCCAGATCAGGGCTGTCCACATGCTAGCTAACAAAAGCAATTATAGAGGTAATTAGTCTGCACAAAAGGTTTACATCAATGCTTCAGAGGTTTATTTTTAATTCCTTCACTGCTGGAATGAGTTAATGTACTGATTTAGCCACAGTTACAACTTATTTACTAAAGGAAAGTTTCCTGAATCCAAGGTTTATTGGGATCTCCTGGATTCAGGTACTCTCTAACATTAAGAAAAATTAACTCCAAACTTAAAAATAGGACCAAATTATTTTCATTTCTACTTTTGGGGGGATCTTCAAATTGTTTCAGCAGTGGCTTAAGCATGCTCTTACACTGGATTCCCTGTGATTTCAACAGATGCAGAATTATGCAAACCGCCAGGGACTACTGAACATCCCATCATGGGCATGCAGACCTCAGCACTGCAAGCCTCATGCTGGCAGCTTAATAATGGACACCAAATCCACAGGTCTGATGAAGTTACGCAGCAATCCTTATTGTACTTTCTCAAGCAGAGTCAGGACTAAGAAAATAGATGGTGCAAAAGAGCCACTTCTAAACAACAAAACCAAAACTTATCAAGTTTTCATCTTAATTGCACCCAGAAGTACAAATGCCTGTAGTCTTCATGACCCCGTAATGGCTTTGCCACAAAAAAACCCCAGAGTCTCTAAAAGTTAATAGCCTGTACAATAGGAAATCAACAGGAGCAGGGCAAAGTTGGCTTGTTCAGTCTTAACTGCTTTTGCAGCCACTGAAGCCTTGTGGAAGGATAAACCACCGATGATTTTTTTATTAGCTCAACAAACAAGACGCTAGGCATTTGATGTAATGCTACTGCAGATCTACAGAGATTATGTTTCAAAGTCATGGCAGGGGGCATACTTTAAGAAACTAGTTAGCTTGGAAACGGATATAGGTTTTCTCTGAAAGGCAGGGCAATCCAAATAAACACGCTGAGCACAGTACATCCACATGAAGTTCCAGTGGACCAACCGCTTGCCTAGTAGCTGCAAACCACACAGCTGCGCAGAAGTTTTTGATTGCTGTTCCTAATTTCTTGTTCTTCAGGCCAAAGGACTGCAGTAATATCAAGCTCAGCAGGTGATAAGAGCGAGCGTCTGCCAAAGTAAGCCCCGAGTGTGTGCAGATTCTGCTGAGTTCAAATGAGCACATACTTATTACAGGGCTAAATTTGACTAGCGGGTTCATTAACATTAGTCAGCTCTGATAGCATCCAGACACACTTGAACTATTTTGTACAGACTATTTACAAGTAAAGGAAAACACAGTTTCCCCTTGAAAGCTTCGAAGCAAACAGGACACTGGGAAACTGAAATGGTACAACATCCCATAGCCTTCTCATTAGTTTTGTACCTAATATTTATAGACTGCTCCTCCGATTTTTCTCCACTCATCTGCAATTAGTTCCCAAACCACTCCTTATAGTCAATCCAAATTTTTCTGCTGTTTAATTTTTCAACTCTGTTAAAGTTCATTCATGGGTGCCTATTTCACTATGCCAGGAATTACACCCTCTGTTTTGTCCCACTTCTCAGCTCTGACCATCTTGTACAGGACACCATTTCATCAAAAAAAGCAAACTTTTGATGCTACTGGAAGGGCTTCTGAATGAATGATGGAGAGAGACCATGCACAACTGCAATTTTGGTCTCTTGAGGGGTTGCTGCAGTTTTGGGAGGAGGGCTCCTGTCCAAGAGATTGCACTCTTTGAACACTGATTGCACAAAGTCTAAGCACTCCATCAGTGATACAAGAAAGATGTTGGATATACTTTTTTTTTCTGGCAGATTACCTTCTCATTTTTGTGATTCTGGTCAAATATCACAATCTACCACTTGTTTAGTTTAAATTAAGACGCTGAAGTACTCAAACTCCTTACCTTATGGCTGTACAAAACTAAAACCTTTCCACTATTTAATACATGGATCCTCCAGGAATATTTGAACCTAATCCAGACTTTACTGGATACCTGGAAAAAACAGCATCAATTAATGATTTTGAATGCTGTCTCGGGTATTTGTATGTCTTTTATCCTCCTCAAACACAGCACTGCGAAATTGTGCATTTTCTTACCCAGATTCCCAAATTAATTGACTTTGACAGTGGATTTGTGTGCTGCTGTTAGTCACACTGTTTACATGAGGCCAGGGATAACAGATTATGGTATTATAAGAATCTTTTAAAAATTTAGCTATTAAAGTCTCAGAAGGGCTATAACAGAAGTAAGAGAAGAGATTTTCTTGTGGGTTACCTGATTTGATAACAGCATTATATTTGGTGATCTCAGTCCAGCTCCCAGCAGCCAAACACCCCTGTCACAGAAAGCAGAACTAGCAGACGTAGTAACCCTCTTGGCAACTCCAAGAGCCAAAGGACTGCATTTCTGCCTCCCAGCGAGTGATCTCTCAGTGCCAGTACTCTTCTGGGATATTAACAACTCAGCCTGGAGGGACTGTGAACTTCAGATTAGTCCTAAGCCTGTGAATGGGGAAAATCTCACCATTCTCATAGGAATCCAAATTGAAAATGTTCTCCGTTTATGGCAAAGGTGGGATAAAAATCTACTCGAGCTGCAATAGGAGGTATACTCACAAAAAGATGTGAATAGACCAGGAGAACTGGATTCACCAGAAGTATATCCTGGGTAAAGTGATCAAATTACTTCTGCTGCATCGAGGGCCATTGCGATAGCACTGAGAAATGTCCTATCTCTCAGTACAAACATACACAAACCGTAAATATCAATCATGTGAAAGTGTCTTTTTTTCACCACATTTCTCAGCAAATTGTGTCTTGTTTGAAATGCCTGGGCTTAGTATGCCGAAGGCGAGAATACTCAGAAGATGTGGTTCTCTCCAAACCACAGAGCAAATCATGCCCTGTGATTTTGGTTTCTTTGCATTACTGGCTTAAAGCTTTGAAACCATTTAACACATATACACACACATACATATACGCAGAGACACACGTGCGTGCGTACACAACTAAGCAGATACAGATTTTGGATTCAGATATAAAATCCTGCACACACAGTGTCACATCACAGACAGCACATCCTGAACACCTCACCTGTGATAAATTTCACAGCAGAAATCACAGCCCAATGTTCATTGAGAGGCATTTCTTGTGGTGATCGACATAACTGTGTTCTGCCTCAGGCCTTCTGTTTTAATAAACTGAACCATTTGCTGATGTACCAGGCAGTGGCACACACAGCTCTGGACATGGGCTTTAAACACAGCTGGGGAAAGGTACGCATCCAAATGCCTTGGATGCTATTTGGGGTGAGGTGTTAATTCCTAGCATTTTCCAACACTGGGAATCCAGGAGCTATGGTGGGTGCAGACATGGAAAACAGATGCGACATGAACCACCCCACCAGGGGCGAATACCCACTCAAAGTCACTCCCTCGTGAACAAAGTGATTACAAAGTCCTGCTAGAGAATGAGGAACCCTGAAGTTCTGCCTGGTGGGAAGAAGCTCTGACTACTGATAAAGTGCATTTCAATTAGTGACTGATGCAGACAAAGTGTGGACATGTTTACTAATCAAAGCTTTGTTGCTGCTCCTCCAAGCTAAAATTGGTTGAAAACAAGGAGTTAGACATAGATCGTGCCACCAAATTTTAACCACCTCTACCTGAGCCCTTCAACGACACGATTAGCCTAAGAGTTTTAGTAACCTACACCGTCATATCCAAAGCAACAAACACAATTTTTATTTCCATTGATGAGCAGAACCTCTGTTAAACCCCTTCCACGATGGAAGTAGTTACTAAACGTATTTGTGCATTTGTGTGCAGCTTTATACTAATGCAAAGCTGAAGGATAGAAATGAGGACTAAGTTGTCTTGCAGTAGGGCTTGTGAATTCAGGAGACTAATCTAGAAATAAGTGATGTTAGGTGACAGAGCTCCTCTCTGTGCAAGCCTAATGAAGAGCAAAGATGAGCAAAACTAGCTGTGATACCTGGACATTACACTTCCCAGCTTTGCCTTACAAGAAAGAAACCAAACTTCTTTGAACATTTTACTGGGTTTAAACACGTAACAAACTCACTTAACAAATGGAATCAGAGACGAGCCTGACATCCTTATAGCCTGCACACTTTATATCAGCCCAAAGACAGACTCCTCCTTCCTAGGGATGAGAGGAGATGGAGGTGGTGAACAGGGTGAGACATCTGTGCATTTTCCAGCCTTCCAGCTGAGGTCTCCCCCTTTGTATCTAGAGACCTTTAAGTGTGGCAGGGGAAAAGAAAAGCTGTATGCTCATTGCATTCATACACTGTGCGGCACACACCGTGGCACCCTAAAGAGACTGCTGGTTTCTCAGTATCAAAAAGTTGATTTATTTTTCTGGCAAACCTCCAGACATTAGCACAGCTGACCTTTTGGGTTCACGGACACCTCGCACCTCACACAGAGCCAGCTCTGCACGTATTACTGCGAGCTCTTCCGCTGGAGGCTCCTGCCCATATCCATACACTGCTTCCCAATTCTGGGAGGTTTCCCACTGTGGTCGAGGGAGTTCTGACTAACAAGGATAAATAAAAGACTGCCCAAAGCTTTCAGTATTTGGCTTACTTAGTGCCATTATGCTTGACATTGTGCCAGGCAAGGAGAACTTGATCTCTGCTCCAAGTGGATAAACACTGCACTGCAGACACAGGAGTCTTGGAGATCTCAGCATGTATTTATGTAAAGCGGTACAGGTGGGTTTACTTTTCAAATAAATAAATGCAAAAATACTTCATAAACCTTGGAAGCCAGCAGAGAACAGTGTGGTGGAATTAGCTTCTCATGTACTGGGTTGAGAAGAAAGTCCCAGTGGTAAGAAGAGTCACCGATGAACGGAAAGAGACAGGCTGGGCAGAGGCCACTATGGGAAGCAGGAGATTCCCCTACACTGAGCAGTGAAATGCAGAGCAAAACCAACATGCAGAATAAGAGAATTTTTCCCGTGTATGCAAAGGGACATACTTGATTTGAGTAAGAACTCTTCCTTAACAATTAAGTCCCAATAGCTAATCAATATCTGTATGTCCAATCAAAAGGGCTGTCTAGGGACACTAGGATCAAACACAGAAATCGAGGAACATGCTGAAGTTTTAACTGCTACAGTTATCACTTGTTGGTGCTACTAGCTTTATTTTATGAACTAAGAGTCAAAAAGAGAAAACTCAGGGAAAACGCATGTGGTTTTTCAAGAGGCACTTGGTCTCACTTGTGCTTCCACCAAAGTCAACAGTAAAGCTGCTATTGAATTAGTAAATGCTGAGCACTTTTGAAAGCTGCACAAGTGCATGAGAAGTGCCTTACAAAGGTATTCGCTCACAACTGTTCTACAAGTTACAAGCAATGAAAATAAAGAAAGTAAAGTAAAAGCAAATAAAAGAGGTAAAGATGTTTGAAAGCCCTTCTAAACCATCACACACTGACTGCCTGCATTAGATAAGCAGCAGAACTCCTCTTGCAGTCTCTTTCATCTGCACACAATCTACTGAAGGCCACTTCATCTTGGCCTAGGCTTTAGTTAAATTTAGTGTTTATTTGCACGTGCTAGGTATATCATCATTCAGGAGAGGTGAAAACCCCTGCTCTGCAGTCACCAGCCTCACCTTACTCAAGTTCATGGAACCTAAAGAGTTGGCACTTTTGCAGACTGCACATGTAAAATAAGGCCAGGACTGACTGTACTGGAACAGTTTCCTGGTCTTGTGGTGTGGGCTTGCAGCCCCTTGACTCAGAGCGACTGCTGGTTTGGAGCTTTCTCGCACATGAAAAACCTCCTGGGCTAAACGGGGTTAGCACATGACATGGCATTCTGTGGCCCGTAAGCTCTGACTGACCTAAAAGACACAACTTACATTTCACGCAGAGCCACGTTAGCAGAAATCAGCAGCAGACACTGATCCAGGGCACTCCTACGATGGCAAGCACGAGCCAGCATGGCCAACCCCGCTCCGCAGGGCTGTGTGAAACCCAATGCCACAGTGTTTGCTGGTGGCACCTTGATAAACTGCAGGACCCTACAGATTATGCGCCGTTACAAGCAAACTCAGAGATTTGCTTTGGCACAGGGCGAGGACACTGTGGCACCATTTGTGTGTACTCAGCAATTTTAGAATCCAAGGATTTCTCCGCGTTGCATGCTTGGAGATCTAATAAGAGCACTCTGCGCAGTTTCTGGCTGGTTAGAAAGCAGACAAATGAGAAAAATGAAGACTTTTGTTTTTACTAGGCTGTCAGTTAACATTTAGCAGTATGGCTCAAGTTCCCTTTTAAAGGGTGCTGTGCTCCATCCTGGCTATTATGTGAAAAATGACACAAGGTGCTGTTATTTAAGCAGTAAGTCAGCCCCTAATGACCTTTTATACACAAACATTTGTATTCTTCAAAAGGTGAATGTGGAAGGACAGGAATGAAGGAAATCTCCCTTTAGACAACTAAACTAGACTTCCAGCAGCTAGTGTATACACAGCACTATTAGAGCTCCATACTACTTGATTAGCAGCCCAAAAACATTTATCCACTTAAAGATTCTGCTTTCATTACCTCAGTTTTAGGGAACCATGATTCAAAGGGCTGTTCTTCTCAAACACTGATGGCTAAGACTGACTTTAAGGTGTAGAGTGGTCGGACCATAAGGATACCCAGTTATACCCAGGCTAATGGAGGCACAGGGTTTGATCCAAAAGGGAGCGGAAACGGTGCTTAACTTCACCGCTGAATGACTCCTTCTACTCAGCTCTAACAGGAAAAATATATGGCATTCTTTGCTGTCCAGAAAAGAGAAAAGGATGGATTTAAGGAAGTAATTTCAAACACAGGGAGCTGGTGTACAAGAGCAATTATGAAGACTATTTCCTCGTGCTCATCTTCACCCTAAAATAATAAGATCCTTAAGTAAAACCAGACACTGGACTGAGGGGTTTATAGTCTCTTCTCCATGTTCTACTGGAGCAGAGACAGCTGGTGGGACAGAGAGGGAAGATCTGTACCAAAGCATGCATTAAGTCACATGGTGCAGTTTCTGAAAAACCCTAGGCATAGGCAGTTTCTTGTTGAAAAAAGTCGGGGGGGGGGGGGGGGGGGGGGAGAAAGCACAACTCCTTGAAAAATAATCTTCCAAATAAACAGAGCAGACTGTGGAGAAAGGATCAGCACAGTGTTTGGAGGGAACCAGCAGAGACAGCTTGAGAATGATCCTTTCTTTAACAGTATGCGACCCCTGCACCTTGATTCTCTCTCTACTAATGATTGACTTTCTGTCTTTGACAGGGTCAGAAAAATGGCAAATACCAGCAAAAATAAAAGATTAAATAAAAATGGTACCTAGGAGAAAATGGGGATGAGACCCATGGCAAAATGGTAATTTCATCAAGAGTATCTGCCCAGCTCCATTTGATTACAGTCAACTTGGAGGTAGCACTCTTCAGGAGCTGTGAACCTGGTTTCTATGACTGCATAAGCAGTTCTTACACAAAGAAAACTTTACATCTTTGGATACCACATTTAGGTTAACAAGCCAAAACCACATCTAGATATAAAACATCAAAGTGAAATGTATGAAGGCAGTTTACATGCATGAGTGGAAAAACGAGGAGACACAAAGCATTAGCCCATTAGCCTTAGCCCCACTTGCAAATCGGACCATCATTTCACGTATGATCAGTTTGCATAAAAATAGCTCAGGTACTTGTATGCTAAGCTGGAAATATAAGCCTACATCTCAAAACACCCTTCTGAAGGACTGATACAGGAGCTGCAGTTGCAGAAAAATATCTTAAAAAACCCTCCCATAGTCCCGCAGTACTTTGACAAATCTGATTGTACCAACAGTTACTAACACAAGCTATTAGCAATATGTATTTTAAACCCTGGATAAGACAGCTAGCATTTCTGTCTTGCTTTCCTATTGTGTATTTCTATACATTCAGAAACATAGTAAGTGATACACAGAATAAGCATAAAAACGGTAATTGCATGTAAGGCATATAAAGAGAGGGGAAAAAAACCCAGTAAAAACAGGTCTAAAAGGTTGAGTGATAATTGCAAATCTAAACAAAGAAGACTGAATTGAAGATGAGAAGAAAAAAAAAAAAACAAACCTGCACTCCAGATCACACACCTTTTGTGCCAACTGCCTGATCTTTAATCAGTAATGACTGCTGAAAGCCCTGTGTAGTCCAAGTACCAAGTCCACTATAGAGATATCTGGCAACCTTATTTCACAGCAAAGATGATTTATAACTTTGCTTTGTAATATTGCACCCTTGGAGCACTGGGTATTTTGAAACCCTTCATAATGAGCTTATTTTGGGGTGAAATTCTCATAATGCTAGTTGGCAAAAGTTTACACTGAAAATCTTTAAAGGTACTCAACTTTTAAAAGATTTACTATGAACATAATAGCAAATATGGTTGGTACCAGGAGCCAAAGACATTTTTTTTCAGCCTAGAGAGAGTAAGTAGTCTGTTGTTTCTTACATCTGGAACAGTAGTAATCTATTCCTTAAGCCTGAGCAATCAAATTACTCTAATTTTCTGTTGTCTTGACTTGAATAAATATTTTCAAGACAAGTTATGTTAAAAATATGCACACACTGACTGTACAGTTAAATGTGCTTAACATCTGTGCTGCAGTTTAGTGTGGCAAGTTGGAAAGGTATCCCAATGGAAAGGGACTTTAAAAAAAATCACTCAGTTTCCATTTGAATTAGTAACCTACTAAAGAATAACTATTGTAAAAAATTAAAAAAAAAAAAGGAGGAGGAGGAATTTAAATTAAAAATGTAGAAACTGGGGGGAAATTAGGAAAAAAGATAGAAATAATAAAAGGGACACTGACATTTCTGTGGCAGCTTGCACAGGAACAAATTTCAAAGGGATGGCAGGCTGCAAGAAACACAACATTTCGCTGTTTCATGGGACTCAGAGCTGCCCTGGCTGGGCTGAGCGGGCAAATGAGGAAAAACAAAGAAAGTGAGAAAAATATTAGGACATTTCTGCCTCTAGAATCCATGGGAAGAAGTGATTTGGATTGCAATTATTTGCTAGTTTGTTAGGAAAAAACGGAAAAATGGAATCTCTCGCTTCACTATCAAATATTGATAATTTCTGAAGTGTTGAGTGAAAAAAACAGGGGCAATTATTATTTCTGGCAACAAGTACCTGGGAAATGCTCCCACTTTTACATGCAGATTCACTAAACAATCTGATGGGTGATGAAGGGAAAGCACAGTTTGTATTTTTGGAAACCTATGTCAACAAAATCAAACGCATTCTGCAAGACTTCTGTCTGAGGAACAAACCTGCATACCTACAAGCGTAGTGGATGTGGGTAAAACTGTGTAAAATTTTGGATCAAAGCCCCATGTGCTTCTAATTTTTTCCCTATGCATCAGTGACAACGGTTGACAAGCATTTCTTAAACTATAACAGTACTTCCAGTTTTAAGCAGGTCATCTAAAAGACAAGCTATTTTTCATTTACAAGGCACCACTTATATTCCAGCCCAACGTAAGGAAGAAAATGAAGGCACTTAAATCTTTTTCACTACAGCAGTTTTTCCTTTCCATTGCCTTTCCCCCCCCAAGTACTGCAATATTAGGACACGGAGAGTAGATCTGGTACAAAAGTCTTTTTCAAATAATTGTCTTTTGTCATTTTTCATTTTGAGAAAGAAACACTTGGTATTGTTTTCCCTTAACGGGCAATGTTTGGTGTAGTGGGAAGCTCTGGGTTTAAATGAAGATGTGTACATCTGTAGACATTTATTCCAGCTGTTCAGTTAAAAAAATGTTGCTCTTCTTCTGTCCCCCTAAAATCTCAAAACTGATTTCAAATTACCACATTTTGAAAGCTAATGACGTCCGCTGCTCTCTGAGTCAGAAGTTTGCACTCAGAATTTCAAGCTCCTTCCTACAAACACAAACGTAGTGGTTTTGCTTTCAGGGAAAACTGCCTTCTGTACAACACAGCATTTAAGCAAAATACCAGGAAACCCAAAATAACACTGCAGTAGTGATAATTCTCATTCATCTATTCGCTGCTGTACAGATGCAGGTTCCTGGTGCCTCAAAGCCCGGTTGAGCTCGGTTGCTCTGCAGCTGGGCAGAGGGAGGGGATGTGGAAACCCAAGAGCTGCACAGCTTTCTATCTCCTTTGAAGAGAGAATTATGTCTGTTGAGATAGAGCATAATTGATGTTGAAAATGCGAGCATACTAATAAATTAATATCACAGCAAACTCAAATTACAGGATTTATGGGAATGCAATATAGTCCGTTTGGTAAACAGATCTGAAGCACAGATGATTTGGGAGGATAAGAAATACAGAAGCTTGGTTTGCTTCCAACTGAGGAGATTAATGTCAATATTTAAGAAAGCACCAATTTGCTTGCATAGGAAAGGGAAAAAAAATTGGCCATGTGAAACGAAATATTGGATTGCCTCAATGCTAGAGGATTATCCAAATATAGTAAAACTTCACCCTGCTTCTTTTTCTGTCTTTGAATCCATCAGATATCACATAACTGCCCCTCCCAGCACTGTTCTTTAGGAAAAGCAAGAGATTTGAAGTGGTGGCGAAGCCGGTTCTTATTTTTCAGTCAAAGGACAATTCTCCTGTGTCAAAGCTGCTCAGCTCTGCTGCAGAGCATCCCCACAGTTCACAACTCATCCTGATGGCTGTGAGCCAGGGTTTGATAACCATTTTAAATGCTTCTTGCTCTAGAGAAATGCTGTTCTTCCTTGAACGCCAGAGTAAGTTCTTCTGGAGGCGTGAAGTTTCTTCCAGAAGAACAGCAGCCCTAGCCTAATTTTGTGCATTCCTTGAAGTACAGACCTGAGCCAGGTGAAGAGGAAGGTCTTCCATCACCCTTTCCCTCCTCCAGCAGGAAGACACACCCACCACAAAGAACCTGCTCAGGGTCTTTTACCAGTCACCAAAGTCTCTTTTGATGCTCCCTCTCCCCAAAAGCAGACTCTCTGGGCTGCTCAGATCAATATAATACATTTCACTAGTGAAGGAGCAACTCAGAATAGTTTAAATGTATCTGTCCTTGTAATTCCTTAGAAATACTCTGAAAGGTCAAAGGTTTAAAGCCAGTTCTTTGAAAAGAATCCTGCAATGATGAACTTTGAAAGGAACCTTAACAGGAATGTTAATTACTCAGAATCGCACATGACACACACTTAATGTGCCAAATGCTCAGTAAAACTTTAACAAAAAAGCCTCAAACCCATTTCGTCCTGAATGTGTGTCAGGGCCCAGTTCAGCAGAGTGCTTAAGCACGTGAGTAACTATAAGACTTAAGCATGTGCTTAAATACTCTATCGTAAGAGGGGTTCATGGTCCATATCGTAAAGGGACTAGAACCAGAAAAACTCAGCCCAAAACGCCAAGGATGCCAGGTGATCCTGAGTCCCTGAGCTCCAAAGGAAGAACTATTGTGAATTACTGTTTGTCTCTACCTGATTCATGAACACCTCGCAGTCTATTTATTATGAAAATGCATCATGTTAATTGGAAGTGTTAATATACAGTTCTTTCCCCTATCTGATAAAAATGTACTACTCATCCATCAACATAACTCTTGACAAGAAGAGGCAAAATTCTGCATCAGTCTTTGAAAGCACATTGTAATCTGATCCCACCAAGTGATTACTTACAAAGGATGGCAAAAGACGTGATTTGAGAATCATTAAACTCTACCATACTGAAATAGCTCACTAATATTTTCTGGTTTTACCCACACAATAAATATTTATTAAGCCCATGTGTGAATGCATGAGCGTTGTTTCTGAGTAGTCATGAACCTTCTCAATTTGTAACTGTCTGCAGTGACACAAACGATGATTGCATTTCTTCCAAAATTTTTCATATTTATAAATTTGTGTTATTTCCGGGTTCTTGTTTACGTAAAAAAATATTGATTATAGAAGAACTTAAGACAATTTGTCCAAAAAGTTCCAATTTAAATACCTTTTCCATTAACAATGCAAATACTGACCACTTTTTCTTTTTTGAAGAAACCAAGTATAACTAAGGAAGGTTTTCACCATGTAATTAATATATCACCACCTTGAAAAGGCTCAAAGTTTCCCCAAGGTGTATCAGTAAAAGCAGACAAAATAGTTATTTTTCCAGAAGATGGCCTGAAATTTGCATTGTAGTAAATCCCAAATGCCATCCAAATGCTTATCCTCCTTTCCAAGTGAAGCCAATGTGGAAACTTGGAAGACCTTTTGCTAGACAGTCCTTGACACCTGCTTCTCTCCTCTAGCTTTGAATGTAGGGATTATCAGAATGTGTGATGTGAATTAACAAAATGATGGCACAAGCAAAACCAGCATCTTCAGTTGAAAAATAACTGGCAAAAATTGAAGGGAAACAGCAAAATAAGGTGAAATGTGTTGGTACAGACAATTTCACTGGGAAAGCCTTGGTATGCACTATACTTGACTAGAGGCTGGGAATCAGATTACCCACTTTATTTCAGACTTTTTGGTTGTAACTGCTGCTGGTGGGATGTTGGTTCCCTGTGAACACCAGGTGAACATGGAAAACTGGGATTTCCTCCTAGCTGCCACAGCATTAGCTCCACCCAGGAGCACAGAGCAAGGCAGCATAGATGCAGAAAACTTCTTTTTTTTCAGCTAGAAAGAGGCCCCTGATAAAATCACAGCTCTTAATGCAGGAAAATGTGGGGGAAGGTTGAGGCTGGGCCCCTCATCATATTGCTTTGGCTCATCCTCGGTAGGTGGAAATTGTCTACCTCTGGGACACTGCGTATCACTTGTTATGGACACCAGGTCTGTATCCATGTGGACAAAAGGAATATTTAGATTCCTGCTTCCATGAGCTGACGATCACACAGGATTATAACAAAATTTGTCAGGCATTAATATCTCTTTGCCTTGGCCTCACTCCCCAACTGCCCCAGCTCCTCCACGTTATCACCGGCCAGTAAATTCTCCACAAAGTCCTCTATGATTCCTACTCGGATACCAAAATTATATCCCACAGCACTCCCTCTCTCTCCCTTCAGGCTTACTTCTGACACTTACACCTCCAGCCCCAAGTGGGTGTTTATCACTTCATTTCTTATTGGATCTCATATATCCTAAGGCTTTTATTCTCAGACACAAAGCAGCAAGAATCAAGTAAAAGACATTTTACAGGCTTTCTCCAGGTAGGTTTCTAAAGAACTTGCCTGTCTACACCAAGTAAACAATTTGAGTAAATACCAGTATAAATACCACAAATTAAACGGTAAATGAAGAGGAAAGATGCATTGATTATTTATCTCTGTTTATTTCATTATTTCTGCAATTTTCTGTTACTTTTCCCTTTCATATCGCTTCATCACGATGTTCAAATTTACAGGCTCATCAATTTTCTGATACATTTTCATCAGTTATATTTCTGCTACACCAGCAAACAGTCAGTGAAGTGCTTTGAATTGCACCACTCTCAAATTTATAATTAGAAATATTTTAATTGCTCTCTCTGATGGAAAGAAAGATAACTTATCTTTCTTAAAAATAAACAAGTCCAAATGGAAAGAATTCATTCATAATTAAATCATTCTCTCCAGAAAACCTACAAGCAAGACTGACAATTCACAGAAGAGATAAGAGGATTATAAATATAATTTTAAAATTGTCTTAGGGGTGAAAGTTTACACCCACACCAGTTAAACGATATCAATATCAGTTGCAGAGAAGAAGCTTAGCTCAGGCTCAATTTAAAAAATATTAACAAAATAAAACTATAAAAATAAAATGAGTAGGCAGCATCTTTCAAAACTGTTCCAAAGTTCCAAAGAAGGGCTTAAGAAGGGAGAAATATTTAAAGAAATTCAGAAGGTCTTAAAGTAGAGTTTAAATACTGTACAAGTACTTCCATGCAGAATTTTTTAAAGCTTTCCACACCATGATTATATTAAAATGGTGTATTAAAATAAAATATTCCAAGGTGAAAAAATTAAGACAATCTGAAACACCTGTGAATTAAAGAAACATTGGGTACAAGCAGGAATCCGCATGATAGCCACTCACAAACTGGGGATGCATGAGCCAGTTTTAATAAAGAGCTGACTTTGGCTTTCATCAAAAACTTGAAACATGCCCAAGCCATACCCAGCATCGAAGAAATTTGGTTAAGTGCTCTTTTCTTGTCTTTCCCGTATCTATCAGCACAACTTGATTTCGGGCAATAATCTCTGGGATGGAAACTCAAATCGCTTAAGAAGGGAGAAATATTTAAAGAAATTCAGAAGGTCTTAAAGTAGAGTTTAAATACTGTACAAGTACTTCCATGCAGAATTTTTTAAAGCTTTCCACACCATGATTATATTAAAATGGTGTATTAAAATAAAATATTCCAAGGTGAAAAAATTAAGACAATCTGAAACACCTGTGAATTAAAGAAACATTGGGTACAAGCAGGAATCCGCATGATAGCCACTCACAAACTGGGGATGCATGAGCCAGTTTTAATAAAGAGCTGACTTTGGCTTTCATCAAAAACTTGAAACATGCCCAAGCCATACCCAGCATCGAAGAAATTTGGTTAAGTGCTCTTTTCTTGTCTTTCCCGTATCTATCAGCACAACTTGATTTCGGGCAATAATCTCTGGGATGGAAACTCAAATCTCAAAAAATTTCAAAGGCGCCTGTTCTCATGGTATTCCAGCCTTGCTGGAAACAGGAATTACTGTCCTCCAGCAGACAAAAGAGAGCCTAATCCTGAAAGATTCACAGTCCAAATTCCAGCCCAAAAGCATTTGATATGCTTGGATAGGCTTCCCATAAGCAGTTGAACTTTGTGTGCTGGCGTGAACTCACTCTCTGAATCTTTTGAAGTTTGCCCTACCAGATTATTGATATACATCAGCGTTACAGCAGAGGAAGGCCAGCCAGCTGCTCACAGTGGTGTCATTATCTCTGAAATAGCTGACATATTTTCCTAGTATAAAGTGAATGAGCATCTCCAGAACTGAAAGTGCATTAATAGCTCAATATGCCAACTTCAGCAGAAGCAGAGGAAGCCAGCATCTCCCAGCACAGGGCAGTGTCTGGCATCATCATGCCAGCTCTCCTTGGTCATACCGCCCAGCACAAAGCCAGGGATGACTCTGCTCCTGGCACTGGTACCTAATTTAATTAACCACGGTAACCCTGCTTCAGAGGAAACACAGAATTGAATGCAGAATCCAGTCTGACATGAGGCAACAACAACCGAAGGTTTCTCAGCTATCAACCATTGACTGTGATGAATGATTTAGGTAAGATACAAAATGAGTTGCAACTGCTCACCTGGCACATTTGATTGTCCCTCCCTTCCTTCCTCAAATTCACTAAAGCACAAGAGACCTGCGATTCAAGAGGCAACTTATCCATAAAAGCGCATGAGGAAACTTCTCCTTCGCCCTGCTGCTAAAAAGTAATATCAGAAAAAACTCAAATAATTATAAGAATGCAAACACATAGACACACACTATTGTCCGTAAGCACTGGCTTGCTCAGAGATGTCACATTTTTCTTGTTGTGAAATCTATTGTGTGATATGTTTGCCAGTTTGTACTTTCATTAGCAGACAGACTTTGAAAGGAGTGCAACATAGTTTTAAATATTTACCAGTTGTGATGCTGCAATACTACTGGAGTGTAGAAGCCAGTTGGTCCTTCCCTGCCTCCAGCTCGGCTGTCACCAGTGCCCTTCTCGCTTTGTCTGATCTCTTTTGGAAAGTTTTTAGTGTACCTTCGTGAATACTGTGATTTCAGTAAAGCTGGTATATGAATTATATTTTATTAAATGTCATGGTAAAGTGCTCAGGCACTGATGCACAGCCTATTAGTAGCTTTAAGATTTCAGTGTTTTGGTGGGAATGCTTCAAAACTGAAGTATGTTTTCTTTGGCTAAAGCACCACCATTAGATGCAGTTTCTCCTGACATTTTAAGAATTGTTTTATGAGTGTTTCCATGGAGGTCAAAAAGGAAATTACTGTTCCAGGAATGCTGAGATAGCATCCACGGCAACACAAAAGCCTAAGTTATATAGCTGCATTCTGGCCAGTCTGATGGTGTGATGATTAACAAGTTGTGCTGCCATAGAGGGCCCTGAGCTGGGAATGCTGCTGGGAATACTGTTTCCTAAGCCAAACGGTGAGTTCCAGTGACTGATCCAGCATCTTCCAGGTCATACATTTTCCTGCACGCCCAATAATCAAAGTTTCTTCCTATACATTTCATCAGTCACAATTATTATTTGTATTGTTTCCCTACCAACTGCCAGACATTAGAGAGATCAAACGATGAAGCCCTCCTGCCCTCCTCCTTTTTTTTTTTTTAAAAAGAAAGTGACTCTGCTTAAGACTTCTATAAGAATGGTGATTGTAAATTTATTAGCTTCACTTGCTATGAGGAAGCTGTTAAAGGCATCAGGAAGCAGCCAGATAACCAAGGCCATAAAATACTTTAGAAATTAATGAATGAAAGATGGGCTGAAGCCACAAAGTGTGGGTCTGGTTCTGTTTTTTGAACTTGTACAGAGTTCACAGATGCTTGCAGGCAGGGCTTTTATTCCAGAAAGTAAAGCATCACTGCTCAAGTTTAGAGCAGAATCAAACTTCTTCCAAAGCTCAGAGTTATCCAAAATCCTTGGGTTTTGTTCTGATACATTGCTAAAATGAATCAGAAATCCTGTGAGCTGGAAACTGATACAGCTGGCTTTGGTCAAGCATTTCCTGAGACAATGCTCAAGAAAATAGCACTACTGCTGCTACTACCAGTTATTGCATGCTTGAAAGACCATGTCAATAAGGAATAAGATTAATGCCTGCTTAAAATAATTTATGATCTGAATAGTCAAAACACAAGAAGGGGAAAGGATGGAGCAGCACTCAAGCAAAATGGCAGAGGTAACTATTGCCCCAAGCCAGTGTGCTACCCGCAACACCGCATTAGCCCTTCTGACCTGTGCTCTCCAAGAGCACAGAGGTTGATCGCTTCTCTTCCTCAAAACCAAAGAGAATCTGAAGCATTACCCAAGTTCTGTTGAAATCAGGGAATTCGCTACTGATTTAAATGGATTCAGTGAAATTGAAATTCATCTTTTGGATGCTGGTGGCTATATCAACATCTTTTGTTTGAATAGGGAGAAATAAAGTCTTTATGTCTCTATCCCTACTTTGTCACTCAAAAATAGAAATACCCTGGAGAAAAGGATGCTGGATATAAGAGCTCAGAGACACACACACCCACATACCTTACACAACATGTTCAATAAATCAGACCTTGCATATGTTATCATATACTGAAGGTGCATTCTCTCCTCAAAAAAAAAATAAATTACATTTTAAGATATAAACCTTTTTTTCTTTCTTTCTTTCTTTCTTTCCCATCTGTACCACCCCTTTAGACATCTGCATTAGCACAACGAGACAAGTAACAGCTGCTGAGACTCACCATTCATTTTTTCTTGTACAGTTCCTCTGTCTCTAAACTATACTTGCTAACTGGAAAAGTATCCACTCCAGAGTCTTCTTGTTTCTTTACAGCATTAGCCACAGTATCAATAGATAGGGTCACGGACCACCCACAAGACAAAATGGCAACGAAGGCAGTTGCTTACATGGAAAAAATAATGTTAGAAAACTATTTGATGTATTTTTAGCCTCTTTTAACGCACTTTAGCAGCTGGAAACAAGGTGGGAAGCCAGCACCATGGGCCAAGATCCAAAAGCCATTGAAGGCATAGGAGCTTTTCCACGGACTTTGACTGGCTTTGAATCAGGATCACTCCAGCCAGGCTGCCTCCAACACACAACTCAGAGCTACTCAATTAAACTGTTCTCTGGGATTACATTCTTGGTTTCCCTCACATATCATACACATGCTTTAAAGAATTATATGCAACAAGATTCTAGGAAATGGAAGATTTATGGGGAAAAAACCCTCTGCATACAAAACAAAAAAACTTATCTTTGAAAAATGCGGATAGAAGAGCATAGAGATGAGAAGAATTATTTTCACACTTTCTAGCGCTTAGAGTCATGACATTATTTATAGCATCTGTTTGAACTGATATTTTAACAGAGATGGAAACGGACAGCTTAGCTACAACTTTAGATGACAGGTTAGGCTTCGGAAGTACTATCTGCAGCTTCTTTGAATAAAAGTAAATACCAGAGTCCAATCTGACTTTCTATACTCTTTAAGCATAATTACAGAGATAAAGGACTGTTTGTTTTAAATACACTGATCTTTGGGATACCAATCTGGGAAAGAATCATAAATGTAAAAGTAATTTGGAACTATGATTAAACTAAAGATCACATTTTTAATTAAGCTTGTTGATTGGGCTGCAATATTGATCTGCTTGTTCTGCCTGTCTCCACTTAGGACAATGCAAGGAACATACCTCATAAAGTAGACTATGGGCCTTCTGAAATTATTCAGATTTGTTTGTTTAATGGCCATATTGATGCAAGGCATTCTTAAGAATTCCACTATCATAATATCTGGTCATTGTTCTGATTGCAGTAATTGCACAGCCAAAGAAGAGTCCTAGCATTAACCCGAGCAACGTGCAAAATTTCCAGGAAAAATGGTATCATCATTTTTTTAAAAGTCAAGAATCACTAAAATTAGTGAGGCCATTCATTCCCACCCTAAAAGAGATTTCCAGGCTGTCTACAACAGCAGTAAAATAATTCATATTTAAGAAAAAAAATCTCCTTAATATCCTAAAGAGGATGCTCATTTTTCCATCTGAAAAAGTTTGCTGTGAGACCTGAACCAAGTGGTCAAATGTTTTAGCAAAAGTTGTTACAAGAAACCACCTTATTTAGCTAATTCCGTAATGTGGCAAAAGCTATTCTAGCACTCGAACAATTAGCTTTTTGGCAGCACATACTTTGGAAATAACTGCATAACTGTCCATTCTCCTGACAACTTTCTTCCTGGATTTTTTCCTTAAATCCCATGAATGAAGGATTACCAGGATTTATGTAGCAATTTAATACCTTCAGGAAAGAAAAAGCACACAGCACAGGAAGAGAAACAACAGGAATAGAATGGATCTATCATAATTTAAGTTAAACTCGCAAATAAATTTATCCTGACATTGACTGATAAATATCTAGACTATTTGAACTTGTTTCCTGAATTGTGAAAACTATCCTGCAGCTGCTTCCTCTGGCTGCTCCAACTTGCTGGATTTCAGGGAACACGGCTACACTGCAGAGGGAGTCAAGTCAACAAGAACAAGAAGTCATAGCAATTGATAACAATTCATCCCTTTCACATTGAGTGCCATTTTCGTTTGGTTTTTGACAAGTCCTTAGGAAATGTCACTTGTCTTGCAGGCTGTTCATACTACCTGCCCAAATTATCTGGCCTGGATATTTTTTAAAATAATTTTATATAATTTTAGAAATGAATGCTTAGTCTTCAAATGTCTTATTGAGTTGACCAAAACTGAAAAATTACGATGTTTCACACTGAGACTTTAGGATTAGATCCATGTGGCATTATTTCCCCATGGTGTCCCAGACACTGAATACTCCTTTATCACCTGATTAAAATTCCTCATTTATTCATACTAACGGATCTCTGAGGTGTACTGTAACACACATCCAAACGAGGTGGCCACTTTCCCATTCTCCTCTCTGTCCACCATGAATATCTCAGGACATTACAATCAACCTCTACCACCGCTGCTCTTGCCTCCCATGCCTTATCAAAACGGAGATGGGGTTAAGCAGCTTGAATTTTCACTGCATTCTCTGCCAGCAAGAATTAGAAAGCCTCTGCGACCCAGAGAGAGGGAGACTCAAGGAAACAGTAGGGTCAGTGTGACCGGCAGCAGGCTCAGCGCCTTCGCAGCCCCACTTGATAACAAGGCTTTTTTTGTCAGCATCTCAGCAAAGGAAAATTTTAAGGAAGGATTTCTGAAGCAGTATAATGAAATAGCTTTGCAGATACTGATGGGGAGCTCCTTCCATGCATGAGGGGAGAGGTACGAGAAAACACAAAGTCATTTGTTTGAAACTTTAATGAGTAGATGATGAAGGCTGAGCCAGCAAAAGGCAGGCACTCCCCTTCTGAGCCCAAGGAAATACGATAGAGAACAGAACAGGCTGGGATGGCCTTTGAAAATGAAGGGAAGCAGCTTGCATTTGATACAGCAGAGGAAGAAGATGCAGTTGAAAGCACACGGAGAAAATGGAGCTAGGCAAAGTGACAGGCTACAGAATTTATTTTTACTATCCTGTAGCATATGAGTCCTATTTAACCCCTTTGGGGCTAGCTCTTAGTTGGGTGTATATTCCCTTATGACCATAAGGGATTTATAATTAAATTCCTGTGCATTAATATAAATGGGTGGATAAAGCAGAGAAATCCTCCATGCCCTGACAGAGGAGAGGCAGAACTGTGAGCTCAGCCCTTACAACCACCACAGGATCTACATGGCAAAGAGTGCTTTAAATGCTCCAGCTGTGAAAAGGTCTTTCCATTTGAGCTTGGAGTCAATGCCATAAGGCATATATCCCCAGGAAACCAGGTTTCCCTAGTTCATGTGCTCAGTTCTATTTCACATTGCTCATGCTGTACCACTCCTGGGGGAAGGGAATAGTTAAATCAGCTCCAGCTGGGACCCAGCAAGAGCTCAAGGATGCTGCCTCTGAATAGATAGCACTGATGTCCTTATCACTAATACCTGCTGCTGCATGAGGCTGCTTCCCAGAAGGTGGGAACGCAGCAGGGGGTGGGTGGTTTTGGCTTTCACAGAGGTTGCCTCTTCTTCCAAACCATGATAGTTCTGAGGTTGTCTGTCAGCCTGCTTCAGTGCAGATCGGGAGCAAGCCAGAAACCTTCACGAGACAGTTCTTCTGTTTTGCTACTTACAGACTTTTTACATGTAATGGATTCTTATAGTCCTGTCCTGTCTAACAGTAAAGAGAGGAATGATGAAAAATGTGCCTCCTAATGTCATCTTTGGATGGAAATAATAAAGATATATAATAATCAAATGCTTTGATCAAAGCAAACAGATAGAAGAACAACTGGGTGCAGATTTAGTGATGGATGTTTGTTTCATTCCCCTACAATGTACATGCTGTTCCACAAAAAATGGGGGAGGAATGGAGCACGCGTCATGCTTTCTTACTGTTGCTTTTGGAGGAGTCATGGTGCGGGTGCCGAGTTTTGATTGCCCAAAGGGGCATGGAAAAAGGGCTCAATCAGCCTTTGATCTGCAGGTCAGGAGGTTCTCTGGCCCCCACACGCCACATGGATTTAGATGCTCCACAGTTTGACTCCCAACGTCTTTGATGATTGTTTTTTGCTGGCTAAAGAGCTCATCTGCTTTTGAATGGTGATTCTCAGCCTGAAGTCACTCTACCTTCATCAGATGACAATGTGTGTTTTTTAACCTAAAAACAACAAATTGGTTGTCATTGGCACAGGCACTGTGTCGATTCTTCCCTCTTCACTGTTGGAAAGTAAGAGGTTAAATCCCTTTCCATTTTAACAAAAACATATTTTAACTAAATCCAACACTTTAATTTAAAAAAAGAAATGGGCATGCTGTGCTCTAATAAATTTTTCCTTGGCGCTCTTCCTTCTCTTTGAATCTTAGGCGGGGGGAAGAGAGAGAAAGAGAGACAGAGAGAGAGATTAACTATTTGGGCTAGGCTGACTGCCCTTTAAATTGTCAAAAAGTTTGAAAGATATATGAGCTTGCTGCACTGACGGTACCAGTAATGTAGGTCAGACCCTCAGGGTCTCCAAGGCTTTCAGATCAGCCTATCTGTAGATACTAGACATAGGATGTCAGCATCTCATTTAACAGCTTATAAAAAGACCCAAAATTGCGACATGGTCAGGCTGGGCCAGAAGAATGCTTTTTATTTTGTTTAATCAACAATTGCTAAGTTAACCTGGCAACACACATGAAGTTAAATCATGCTGAGACTTCAATAGACCATTCTGAGTGTCTAATTTTCCCCTCTATGTTGGGAAATCACATTAACATTTTAACCTACTGTTGGTCTCTTACCTATGCAATATTATTCCCTATTGCACTCTCTGAAAAGCTTATTGCATGTTACTGCAGCCGACCCAAGCAACAGAGTTCCCACCACTTACTTTCATAGCTAATCCTCAAGGCTAAAATATTCTGCAATAAGGACTTCATTCCTGACGTTTGCTCTGTATTTTCCATTTCTCAGTTTCACCCATCATTCCCTTGGACTACATTAAAACAGTTCCTCTCTTTTCTTGGTTTTTCCCTTTACTACCCAATACCGCCCACTTCAAGGGAGTCAGCGTTTCCCACAGAGCTATTTGCTATTCTAAACTTGGAGGGGGGAACGTGGCATCTGAAATGACATTGTGTGGTAACTATTAGCAAAGGCTGAACTGTAATAATTACAAATGTACTTTGAGATAATACATTCCTTCCCTCTCTGAGAGTCCTTGCTGTTTAGGCAAGCTGCGTGTGCTTGAGGCTGAGCAATAGGCGTTGATTTTGGTTTTTTACTTTCTCCATTCAAACAAGTTTCTCAGGGCTTCCAGAAAGTCTCTAAGTGATTTTAAGGAAAAAGAGGAAAAAATGTTTTCTGCAACCAGTTTCAGGATATTTTATACACAGTTTAGATGTACCACTTTTAGACATTTCTAAAGGCATTAGAAAGACTACAATATAATCTCCTTTTTCCTTCCCTCCTCCATAATTTAGTTTGGGAATTTTCCTGCGCTCCTGTGTGACAGACTTCCATGCTCAGTGCTTACCTGCTAATACGACTCCCAAATCAAGGCCTGAAGCCTTACCAAAAGGCTGCATTTTAACGCCCTGTTCCTTTGCTATGTGTTTCAGGAGGTAAAAAAAAAAAAAAAAAAAAATTAAATTGGTTGGATTCTGAAACTCTCCTGCTTGAGTGGCCGAAGTCCAAGCAGCCAGAATAAATTTTCCTACAGAACTGCCCTATCACCCTAGCAGCAAAGAGACTCCATTGCAATGTTTCTTAGAGAAGCAAACACAAAAGGATATGCTGAACTCATGTTGTTATAACCTAGGAATTCAGAGAGTTAACAACAACCCGCTGGGGCAATATAAGCCTTCATTCCTCGTTTCTCAAATACTGCATTGCAGTGGACAAGAATACAAAAAGATCATTCACCTACACATTTCTCAACAGAGTCTAATCAAGTGGGACTGCCGAGTGGCACATGCTTGCTGAGAGAATTTCAAGAGGGGAGGTAAGAAGAGGGCTGAATAACATTTAATAACTTTGAAACGTGATAGCTACCTTCAAAATAATGTCACGGTTGGGAACAATGATATTTCAGAAGCTACTCACAGAATGACTGAATTCATTGTTTAAATCCACGTGACATTTTATAAATACGTATTGGTGGTGCTCAATAATGTAGAGATTTGAAAAGTTTCTGTTCAGCCCAGTGGAGTGATGTATTTGAAATACTTATTTTACAATAAAATCTGAAGAAAGCTAGAATTTTACCTAGAAATCTCTTGCTCACAGTTCAATTTTAATACTGTGTTTAAAAATCTGAGCTGACAAATGAGATTTGAGGTTTACAGGATAAGTACAGTAATCTTGTGTATTCACTTCAGAGTTTTTCTTTTACAGCTTGAACTTTGCAAGCCAGCTGGAACTCTCCCTTTCCAGAATCTGCTAGGGATGCATGAAAAGCAAAGAGGAAAACCTCTCGAATTAACAGCCACCTCAGCCATCCTGTCTTTACCAAGACTGTGCATTTTTGGCTATGCCAAGTGTCAAGGAAAACAAATGTATACCTACGAGCTCTCTTTAAATGCAGAATTTAACAGCAAAAGTAAACTACAACACAAGTAAACACTTAGTGTTATCTCCATTGTGTCACACGGGGCATCTGAAATAATTAGAATGTAACCTAAAAGATCTTAAACGTAAAATTGTCTAAATCTAGTTCAACAAAGTTAAATTACTGCATGAGATTGTTTTAAAAGCCTTTATATCATTACCGATTTCAGTCTCATGCGTGACAGCGTCTCCACGCTGAGGCTCCCAGGCCCATAATCATTTCCCTAAAAGTACTAAAGCCCTTCCAGTATGCGATTGCATTACGGGTTATATAATGTAGTTTGGAACATGCCAAGAAAATGTCTTCAGCCTTACTTTTACAAATATGGCAATGATCAACCCAAAGCATGATGTGAAGGTTGATTATATTTAAAGCAATTTAACATGTTGCAACAACGTTATACTTAATGCTGCCCCATTAAATGAAACTGCAATCTAACAGCAATACAAACATGAGGTCTACAGACCTGGTCCTACAAACTTGATTCACATCACTAACATTTACCTACATGAGTAATCTCCCTGAGGTAAAGATAATGGACAAAAGGAAAAACTGAGAAGCTGGTTACAAAACTTGGCTTCAGCGGTGCAATTCAGCAGTTAGGTTCTTACTCTAAAACAGCTAAAAGTAATGCCTAATCTCAGCAGAGACTTGGGTGTTTCTCATCCGTTTCCATCAGTTTCCATGTTTTCAAAGATTGCTGTAGGACACCAAAAAGCAACTACTAGTAAATGCTGTCAGAGCAATTTCCCTCTTCTGCACATCTCCTCTCAGAAGCTAGGTAGAGCCACAGCCTTTTGGTGGCTGCAACCACCACTCCAGAAGGGTCCACTGCCGGAAGGCTACTTGGGATTCAGGAGTTGGAAAAAGCTATCCAAACCACTGCCACTCAACCAATGACTGCTGCACAGCAGAAGGATATACATATTCACAGATAACACTTTTTTTGTGAGGACAGCTCCAATAGTATTAGGTTAGGGATCTGATCAGTTGTGAAATGGTTTTTTTGCTTGCATCATTTGATTACTATTCACTACTACTACTTTTTTTTAATATATATAGGACACATTAAAATTGCATCAATCTAGTTTACAGAAGTAGTGAGGAATGCAACATTGCAATACGATAGCAAAGACAATAACTTCATAATAATTTGTAGATCTCAGACCACAAAAGCTCTACAAATAACAGCTTCCTTTATTTATATGTTAACAAATTTGATACTCCCCAATGATCAAGATAAACAACTATGCATCCCTCAGAAATAAATAGGCATATGAGATGGAAAGCAAACAAAACCACAAAAGACTGAAGGATGCCAAAGCAAGCTAAGAAGGCATTCCCAGAACTGCCAAAACAGGTATTGCTAAGGGAACTCTAGCATTACCACAGTAGCTTTTAGAGTTCACAAAAATGTAACTGCTTCAAAGTACTGTAATTATCACTGTCTGTGCCATGTAAATTCAACTCCATTTATACCGAAATGTTCTCAAATCACCTGTTACCTTTTAGGGACAGTAGAGGACTCTCCTTCATATTCCACAATATCATAATAAGCAGTACAGCAGTAAATTATTCTCACTGGTAATAAGGAAAATTACTTTACCAGCCATGCTGGTCCACAGAAGACATTCCCATTACTGAATACATATATTTAAAGCTGTGGGTTCCAAACCTCATTAGCTTGCAGACTACTTCTTGTATCCTCATCATCAAACTTTTACCTGGACAGATATGATGGCAATATGGTTCCCAAATTCAGCTCATGGCCTCACAGAGTACCAGAAATACAGTTTGCTGATGAGAGGTGCTGCCATTCAGTTGCTAACAACTATCCATTTAAAAAATCAAAGGTTCTTGCAGATTCTGACAAGTACTTCCAATGTTGCAGAAGAACCGTACTCTGAGATCTAGCCAAAGCCGCTGCATCAGGGATAACTATTCCTGCAAGATATGTTGGTACCACATGGTATGTCTTGAGGAACCACCACTTATGTAGTCCTTTTCAGCAATGCAGAGATCAAGGGTGTCATAATTACACAGGTGTGCAGCCTACCCAGGGTCTAACTTTGTGTGTCGGGGTTAACTCCTACAAGATCTGACCCTCAGAGGATAAAGGGCTCCAGTGCAGAAGGCTACTCATGCCCTCCTGGCTGTCCCCCTCAGCGTTTTCAGAGCAGCTCGTCACAGTTCAGCCCTAATGCTTTCAAAAGTGAGCAGCCCTTTAAGAAACAACCTTTAAAATCCAACTGCAGACATCCTTAAATTATTTAAACACGTAATTGTCTCTTAATGTTTGGATTAAACAAGAATAAAGAGGAAATATTTAATTTCACAATTAAAAGGAGATCTACGTAAGATGCTCATCATCTTGGTAATTTAAGCTTACATTCAAAAGTAGACTAAGGTAATTACAAAAGCTATGAAGATTTGTAGGTAACCCATCAGTACAGTCACCGTTTTATTTTGTCCACCTTGATTTTGCAAATGGACTTTTCTTAAGGAGCTAAACATCTCTTTCTAGATAGAAAAGCTATTTTGGGGGGGAGATGACATAAAAGCATAGCCTGAGAGCTATCAAAGTTGAAGCTTAGCTTTGTACTGCAAGTATCTGACCTATTCACTCAGTAATAGGCCTAATCAATCTTACTATCTCCCACAATAGTGATTCATTATAGCACAGGCCTTATCTTTGTATCAAAGTCAAGAAGAAAGGCAGACATAGATATAAGGAAATACTTTACTTCTCTCTGATATGCTGTACATAGTTTAAATACCAGCACTGATAATACATTGGACACTCGTGAGTCCCATGTACACTTAATCACTCATTTCCTTCAATGACTAAGAGTAATACCGGCATAATTTACTGTGCTTTACCCCCTACTTCTTCCAAGACATCTGGCACACATCCAGGGAGTGGCACTTCTGAAGCAGGAGGACCACGGCAGGGCTTTGAGGGATGGGGAAGGAGGTCTGAAGGCTGCATAACTGATGGGAAGATTATTGTTGCCTACATAACTGATGGAAAGAAAACGTCCTTCAGCTACAGAGGGATACTATTTCAGAGCTTGGGAGACTCAGAGAACTCCGCATGACCAAGTCTGCTTGACCCCTCCGGAGCTAGCCAAGGCACTGTCTCCACCTTCTGCTGCAGGCAGACTGCCTCTGTTAATCTAAGTTATGCAAAGCCTAATTCACAGTCCCATTTGAATCCTTGCAGAACTTGGATAACCAGATAGTGGGGAGGAGGGGAAAAAAAGCGCACTTTCACCTCCAACTTCACCAGGAAACCTCATCCCTCCCTCCCTGCCAGAAGGAATATTGCTAGGAACAAGTGTGTCAGCACCAGCTCAGTGATGATCTTCCCCCCTTGTGCTCAGCCTGGCCGAGTGGAGCGGCCAGACTGCCACAGCTCTCCTCCCACGGCCGTGCCGCTCAGATGCAATTGCTGCCGGCTCTTGCAACCTCATCCCTCCCTCCCTGCCAGAAGGAATATTGCTAGGAACAAGTGTGTCAGCACCAGCTCAGTGATGATCTTCCCCCCTTGTGCTCAGCCTGGCCGAGCGGAGCGGCCAGACTGCCACATCTCTCCTCCCACGGCCGTGCCGCTCAGAGCCAACTGCTGCCGGCTCTTGCACACACAGCTGGCCAGCTTTCTTGTGCCAGGCATAAGTGAGGCGCTGGAAAGGCCCTTCCTTATAGTCATGATAAATCTGGAGTTATATCTGTAGTTATGCTTCTGCTGATGACATCATTTATATAGAAATAGCTATATAGTGGGGGTTTTATATCTGAACCAGAATCAAGGATTTGCAGCGCCCATAAGCAGCACATGGTTTGGGGTTTCCCTCCCCCCGCCAAAATGTACAAAACCATTGTTCCACCATATAAAGCATCATTTAGTTGTTTCTAATTTCTCAAATGCAAAGGGACTGATGTAAAGGAACAACAGAGGTATTTGTTAGCTGGAGAACATTCGTCACCTCACACCCATTTTCTTATGGCATTCTCTTTCTTTCTGAGCTTTAGACACTTGACCATGTCACTTCAAGACCATAAATCGCCGTGTGCTGCTGCAAAGGATCAGCCACTCCATTTAAAACCACAGTTGACCACGTCCCTTTCACAGAGCCCCAGTAAGCAGAGTGGGAGGGGAGTACTCAATGACCTCCAACAACAATACTTTATTTATAAAACTGACACCTTCAGGGTCTATCTCAGAAAAACCTGAAGGTTAAATCAGGCACCTAGAAATGGTTTATTTCTAACCTCACTATGTTGAGTTGTCACCTACAGCCTTCAGAAACACTGCACTTTATTATATTACTTAAAAGGAACTAGGTCATCTTTGGCATGGCAGTTTCCAAACATGAAAACACAGTAATTGATTGATCCGAGTGAAACAAAAGTGTACCGACCACTTAGCATGTTTTATTGCTTTTACTACTGTGTGCACCTGCATAAGTCCAGGAGCACAATCCCTCAAGGCCCAATACACAGATTTATATACTCTTCTCACATCTTAAAAGTTAAGGAAATGATGCATTTTTCTCTCAGAGGGATTTGATTTCTAAAAATCCTAAAGACCCTTTCACTGTCATTCCTGTTATTTATGCAAGAAAAAAAGTTACAAACTATGAGTGGCCTGTATTTAAAACAACAGGCTCTTTTCACCTCTGCTGGTAGAAAATACTGACATTATATTTTACATCGTTAGCTGGACCCAGGCAGGTTGGGGAACAACATTTCCAAGCAGAACTTCCACTGTGCCCTCTCCTGGGAATGATGGTTCACTGGGATTCAACTAATGAGCAAAATGGGTGCTACAGGCAGACAACCGTGGAGCTAGTTTCCTCTGGAAAATGTTTACGGGAATTTATTTTTTTGTTTGTTTGCACTTGAGAGCTGGTAGACATTGTGTTTTGTAGATGCAAGCAGTTAATCCATTTTTGTGCACAAGATACAAACACTGGATTGTGTAGCTGCCTGTATTCTGCTGGTACAAGCTTGCAGGAAATGTATTTCAACTTGCTAGCACTCTGAAAACAGAGGGAATGGGAACCTAGATTTGGGTCTGGCCATATGCAAATTAAATCTATGCCTTTTTAAAATTTGTCCCACTATTTTCAGTATGAGCACTTAGAACTACTTTGCACACACCATGAGGATGTCTGAAACCCTGTTTAAATTACAAAACTGAGCATTACTGAAGTACAAACACCAAAACAATTGTTTTTTCAGTTTGTTTCTTAACCTTTTCCTTAGAGTGACATGAAAACTTTCTTTTCTCCCTAGAGACTTTATACAAGTGTCAGCTTCAGTCATTGTGGTTTTACAAGACTATAAAGTTAGCAGCCTCTAACATCCAATTAGCAGTTCCCTATATAAAGCAAAACCAGTTCCATACTATTGTATCTGTAATAACCTGAAGCTGCTGCATCTTTTTCCCTGCCTAAACATTAGCTTCCAATTCACTTCCGTGAGAAAACTGAAAGGGGAAGTAAGAAGGATAAACTCTCCTAATATTAAAAAACAAAAAAAAAAGAAGAAAAACATTATATAGCTGGATCAACTTTGGTTCAATTAGCACGTATGCAGTTAAGGCATTTGACTTTTACCTTGCTAACAACTCAGGGTATTTTCAGATCATCCCAGAAATACTTGCACAGCTTTTTGTCTTGTCTCTTTCTTGCTGTCATTTCAGATCATAGTCGTACCTGAGAAACCCCAGTGAAGCCCTGGCTACTGTCTAAACATATTAAGAAACAGTTCCCAATCTCACAGGTGCGTAACTTAATGGACCAAAAAAAAGTAATGAAGCATTATCATCAGTTTTGCAGATCCATGAAAGAGGCACGAGAAAATTAAGAATTTTACCCAGGTCACACAGTGTATGTGTTTGTATGAGGCATGATATCATGTCCTTGTGGTGGTAGTCCAGCACTTGAACCATAAGGCCATTTTTTCTTGCCAGCTAAACAAGCTGATAATTTTTTTTTCTCACCTGGACCCAGTGGACAACCAGCTGAACACGTGGCAGCAGCATATCCTTGCAGGCCACTCACATACAGCCCTGCATTAGCAGCAGCTTAGCCAGCTGGCCATGGGAAGCAATCATCCCCCCTTGAGTAGGGACTTGTGAGGCCACATCTGGAGCCCGGTTTTGCCTTCCCGCATACTTTTCATATGAGAGATAGCAGCAGGCTAGAGAGAGCTTAGCAGCAGGATGCTAAGATGATCAGGGGATGGAATCACATCATGTAGGAGGGGAGTCCCAGGGAGCTGGGCTTGTGTCACCTGGAGAAGCGAAAGCAGCGGAGAGATCGCAGAGCAGAGGAGACAGAGCCA
Source organism: Egretta garzetta (assembly GCF_000687185.1). NCBI lineage: Eukaryota > Metazoa > Chordata > Aves > Pelecaniformes > Ardeidae > Egretta > Egretta garzetta. The sequence continues at coordinate 4,557,265 of NW_009259308.1, forward strand.
GGCTCCTCTTGGATGTGCACAGAAAAAGCACAAGAGACAACAGCCACAAGTTGCAGAAAGAGATATTACAGTTGGAAAGAAAATCCCTGAAGAGAATGGCCGAGCACTGAACAGGGAGGTGCCCAGAGAGGCTGGAGTACCTCCACCTTTGGATATTTTCAGCAACAGACTGGACAAGCTCCTGGGCAACTTGAGACCCCTTGGAAGTTAGTTCTGTCTTGACAGGAGGTGAGACGAGCTGACCTCCAGCAGCTCCTTCCCACCTACGTTCTTCTATGATCTCTAACTTCTATGCATCATTTTGTTATGCTTACACAAGTATCAGCAACAAAGTATGTGTGAAAGGCAGGTCCATGAGCAACATGACACTTCTGCTGTCACTTGTTCTTAATCCTCTAACATTTGCACAAAGCAGCAGTCAAGATTTGTTTGTTGGGTCTCAGACACTGTACAAAATGGCAAGTTCCTAGGCAAAGGCACTGCTCACAACAAAAGATCTTTGCTATGTGTTCGTGCGAAAAAGCGTTATCTCCATCCTACATATCTCTTCCAGAAGTACGTCTGTCTTAGATGAAAATATGTTCAAAAATACATTTTAGTGAGCGATGTTGCATTGGCAGCGTATCAGAACATCAGCTTCCAGAGAACTCCAGGGCTAAGATCCCACACAGCTTTCAACAGAAATAGCTGGCCAAAACTTTTTTGTACACAGTTCTTCTGGGGGAGGGGAAAGTGATCCATCTACCTTCCCCCCTCCACATTTCTTTCTCTAGCATGTGCCTCAGTCAGGTTGGCTGTCACACCAGATCATGTCATCAGGGTTATGACATCACATGACTGAAACAGCCCAGAGCAACTGATGTAAGACAGATTGCATTTGACACCCAGGGAAGATTTCAGTCCGTGTGTTTGCTATCCCGAACCCTTTGTGTTTAATTACTGTAACACTAGATCAGCAGAACGCTGCGAGCAGGTTACCAAGCCACTATTCCCTGAATCAGCAGCCTGCGCAGGAAGATCTTGCCCCTCCATGGTCAGCATGCTGCAAGCTCAGACATCAAACTCGGTATCGGCAGTAAAACAGGAGGCCAAACCCCGCTTCTGTGGAAGTCAAGGCTAAAGCTGGACCCCTCATTTTACCTCACCAACATGTCTTTAAAAGCAATTCAGAAAACGGTCCCAAGGAAAACACACGCTATATATGCACTAAAAACTGCAACTCCCCACCTCTAACTTACTAATGACAAATAAGTAGAAATACAACGTATGTAATAAGGTCTCTATTTTACCCAAGCACAAGACAGAAGTCAGTTGATTTAAATAAGAGTGTGTCCTAGAACTACGTTTATTTTTTAAAAAGATAAAACTTGGAGCCAGACTACAAACCTGCATGATTTATTTGCAAAAATAATCTAAAATAAATCGATCTTTCTCATAAATTTAAATTTTTAAAATTTAAAAGGCAAGAAGGAAATAGGACCATTTAAATGAGTGTATTTTGTGAAAAAAAAGTTTGAATTATTTATCCTTTCTTTTCTTGCACTGTTCCGTTGCGGTTTTTCCAGGCTCCCTTTTTCCATACATCTTTCAGCACTAAAAGGAGTTTCTTAAACAGGTGTAAGCCACAGCTGCCTGCCTCCAGAGGACTCTCAGAACTTTTTTTACTAGAGTATGACTCCATGTACTCCCCATAAAGATATGAAGAGAGCGTCCACTGGGTTTTGTCAGAGAAAAAGGTACCCAGAAACAGGGGAGGAAGAAATGGGAACTTCATGCTATTCAGGGTGACAATTGCTCTGACATATCTGGCTATACAAACTTACTCGCTTGAGTTCACCCTGTCTCTCATCCAATCTACACAGGTAAACAGCCTGCCTGAGCTGCAACGGGAGCCCCACATTTAGGAGACTGATTAGATTTTCCCTTGAGCAAAACTTTGTTCACACTTGGCATGCAATATGTTAGCCCCACCTATGCCATTGTTCATGACAAAAAATACCTTTCTAAAGTTAATAAACTTTAAATGCTTTTCATTATCAAGGTTTAGATACATCTGCAAAACTCTCCAATTACTGATTCATCTACAAAAATAAAAAAAATCACCTTATTTTTATTCTGACCTCAGAGATTCAATGGAGAGTCAGCTTTGCCACCTGGGACACCTCCATGAATGAGAAGCTGGAGGAAAGATAAGTCGTCAGCTGGGGAAAATAAAACTAGTTTAATTGAAAGAGAAATTTTGAAAAACCTTAAGCGGAGTTTTATTCCCAGGCAGTATTATGTTCCCAGGAAGGGAGATAGCTCAGGTACGAAATACTCTCGAAAAATTCCCTGCTTCGTGCTGCAGGCAAGCTCCTTTCTCACTCGTTTGGTTTCAGCCAGGATAGGAGCATCCATCACATTTCCACCAAAGGAAAGTCCCACTAAGTACTTCTTAATCTCCAAATAATTTAGGCATAGAGGTGATCACACAATCATTGATCCTCCTTTATTAGTAGAGATGAGAATCAATCCCTTTGCTGCCTTTTAGACCTTTGCACATGAAACTAAAACCAATACTGATCTGCTAACCATCTTGTATGTGCTTTGGCCTTCCAGGATGCTCTGTCCTCTAAATGTGTTCAACTTGAGTAACATTGTCCTTGTACCTGTGACAAGTTTTGGCTGGGGAGAAGGGGCGGGAGGGGGAGCAAAGACTTTTTACTGCCTTATGAGATTTATGAGATTAAATTTATGCCAGTTTCAAGGAGGGTGTTTTTTCTTAGATATAAACCAGAATTAAAGTAAAAAATTTACCATGACTTCTGCACATCCTAGGAGTAAAAAAGAGCTTCTGGGAATATCTGTATCAGCCCGTTAAAAAGCTATACCACAATTCCCCATGGTTTCTGTTTTGCTTTAAGTGTGCAAAACCCACGCAGCTTGTTAACAAACTCTCTTTTAAAAGAAGATAGGCACTGTAACAATGGGTGTGATTTTGTAGATCAGCTCCAATACACACACCATTTCCTAGGAATGCAAACTTCATTGAAAGAAATGTATTCATAATTTGTAGGATTCTTTGAAACTAAGATTAAACATAAATCTAGAATAAACACTAGAAACAATAACATCAAGGTAATAATGATTGCACATAGAAGCTAAAAAACATTAGAAGGAAGGAAGATCAACAGTCGTCATCTATAAAAGAAAATACTACACTTGTTTCTGCATTCTCCAGTTCATTATTAAAAAAACCCAAAAAATCTCTTTGGCTATGTGAACAAATGTTAGAAAAATGAGCAATGACTGAGAAATAATATATAGTGTGTTACTATGCACATTTTTAAAGCAATAAAGCATATCTTCCTGCAGCATCTGTGCATTAGATTAACCATGAGCATTACCTAAAACAAAAATAAGCAAAACTATATACACTAAAATGTGGCGTTTCTTTGAAATATTACTAACTTGGATATGTAATCCAAATATTACAGACGGCCTTTGTACAGATATAGTGATTTTATTTCTGCCTGCAAAGAAAGTCCTTCAGGTTGGGTGTATGGAACTAGGAGGGGGAAAAGCAGTTTAGGGGCCACCACACAAATTTCAAAAGCTTGTGTGACCCAAAATGAGTCCAGTACCTCTCTGACATAATTACAGTTTTCACACAAGTTCAGCTGGTACTGGCATGAGAAAAGGTTTTTTCACAGACAAAAGTTTTAAAAACCTACAAAAGCAAAGCTGGGGAGGAGGGAATTTTTGGGGAGTCTAGACAGGACTCCAAACAAACTTCAAAGACTAGCACACTCCCAGTACAGCTCATCAAGGGACCAGATGGGCTGCAAGGGGGGGAAAAGCCCTCAAAACCCTCTCAGACTTCCTGGCTACCACTCCAAGGAGGTGAAGCCTCGAGACAGACTAGATAATATCCTGCTACTTAAGACCTAGAAAAATAACCTACAACAGTTATTAATTAATTCCCAGCAGAAGGCTGCAGAGGCAATGAATCAAAAGATACTACATTTCTCACCATTTGCACTGCTTTCGTAAAATAAAGCTAAAAAAAAATCTACAAAAGCCCTCTTGGATTATGTCAGACAGTTGTCATCTCCAAAGGGAACTAACTGCATTACTTTCTTACATTATCCATGTTAGATATATGCCCAAGCAGACTTCAGCATGGCCTCTCATATATAACCAGCTGCTTGCAGCAGACCCTCCCCTCAATGAGGTTTACTGTCTAAATAAAAAATTTGAACAAGAGAAGTATTATCACTACTTTACAACTTGGGAGGGGGAAGCTGATTTACAGCCACCCATAAATCTGTGCTGGTGCAAAATAATCAACCCAGATCTCTTGGCTTGAACAGGCTTTTTTTTTTTTTTTAAGCAAAAACACATGTTGATTGATGACACAATTTTTTGCAGGTTCATGTTGATCTTAATGAATTGTTTATGTAAAAACAAAAGCTTCATACCATTCTGAATCCTCTTTAGATGGCTTCAGGGAAACAGCAATTATTTCATTTGAAATGACCTTTCATTTCAAATTGTTGCTGAATACAATTGAAAATTTAAAACAGTCAAAACCAAGTAAGATGGTTTGATTTTCTCTAATAAAATACTTTGACTCAAAGTGACTCTTTTTTCCAGTGTTTTAACAATTATTTTAAAATTTTCCGTTTGTTCCATACCAAATGCTTTACTTCTCAAAAAATCTACTATATGCCAATTCTTAGCCACGTACTTTGCTCAAAGGAAAAAACTGAGTGATCCAAGTTCAGATCCAAACCTCAAACTCCACAAGTGATTTGTTATTGTAGCTGTGTCCCAGTGTAGCATCCTTTCTAGTTATGGCTGAGAAACTGTGGAGGAACAAACGTGAATGGAGAGGAGCAAGTTGGGGGGCAGAGGAAACAGAGAGCAGATGGAGAGAAGCCAGGTAAAGGTCTAGCATTAAGAAAACAGCTATTCTGAAAGCTGGAAAAGACAACTTTTTGCCATGGACCGCCTCTGTGCAGCAAAACAAAAATCATTCTGGAAGCAGAAGGTGGTGCAAAGGAGTGGGTTTTTTATAGCCTATACTGGGTTTGATTGAGGACGTAGCCTTCAGCACTAGAGGGATACTCTGATTCATCAGGTGTTTTTGTGTGATGAACACCTGGGCCATGTCCACTAAATATGATCCCCGCAATTTCCCCTTGTGCTCACTTATACCATGTTCCTCCTTCTCAAGAAGAAATCAGATGTTTTAAAACAAGAAGCAACATCTCACATGTGCCTACTCAGAAATATAACAATATTACATTTATTACTATTATTTTAATTAGTCTCTTCTAAAAAGAAAAATTCAAGTAACACAGGCAAGTACTTATGTATCTACACTACCACAAACACAGTTTTAAGTCCCTTGCTCACAGACAACCAAAGAACAGAAAAATAATATGGTCAAATTCAAATAAAAATCACCCAGGAGTTGTATTTTGTGTATTAGACTTGGTTCAGCTAAGGTCATTCCTAACTCAGCTGCAAAAAATCTACATTATATGTTATGGGGAAAACATGGATACAAGAAGATACACACAAAGATACAGATGACTGCTACAGGACCGACTCGTAACTGCAAAATCCAGAAGGGTCATTGTCAAGAGCAGAGGCTGGAGTTTTAAAACACATCAACTTGAGATGGTCCGCAGGACAGCTCTGGAAAGGCGAGACTAAATCTGCAAAAGGCGTTGTGGGGATTTCCAGCCCCACATCAGCAGTTTGGGGCTCATGAAAGCGCCAGGATTTCAGGCCTCAGATCAGAGAACACAGGTGATTTGTCGCAACAGCAAAGCCTGGTTTCAATAATACAGCAAACATCTTACTGTTTCTTTTGATTAACATGGCATTCATCTTTGATTTCTTGCTGTTTAAAGTCTGTGCGGGAAAATGATAAAAACCAGACCTAACAACCATGGAGTTAAGAGCGGATTTTACCTTATTTTAAAAAAAGGGCAGCTGCAGACTTTACAAATATCCACTGTCCCATCTACTAGTGATGCCACAACGCCTTTACTCTTGTCCATCATATTTACCTGCGCCTTCTAAAGCAACCACAGAGAACTAAAATCTGTATTTATCTTTTAAATGAGAGTGTACAAGTTATTTTCTCCTGCATCAGACAGGATTTTTTGAAGGAATACCAGATATTTCGTTATATTCTGCAAATTACTCATCTTCCAAGATTCAGCAGTGGCTAAGGACCTGCACACTTCTTAATATTTATTTGTATCACAGACAATAAAGTGCCTTCTATTTGTGGAAGCCCATTAAAAATAAAGTCTGAGATAACATGGCTTTTCAAATCTTCCTGTACATTTGGTTTATTATTGTCCCTTCCCTAGCTCTTATCCAAACAGTCCTGACAGCTTGTTTATTGAAAGCTCTGCAGAGGTCTACCTATACAAAGTATGCTAGTGACAGAATAACCACAGAAAATCTCTAATAACAGCCTGACCTTAAAAATAATATATATTAAGATAAAAAACAAAAATCACAAGAGCAAACTATTTAAGTAGTGGACAATACTGTAAAACTTTCTCTACTGGCTCACTGACAATTAGTTGGAATTTCTATCTAAAATGTTACATGTGACATCTTTCAATTTGATATTATATCACCAAATATATCAGGCAATAAAAAATCCACCCATAAAAACCTATGCTTGTGGGATTTTTAAGTAAAAGTATTCACATATTCAGTGAAGCTATTCAATGAACATTTATATGTTATCTATAACAGCCTATATATATTTGTATAACAACATATATATGTTGTTTTCTAGACAGCTAAACTTCAAGTTTCATTCTGGTCAAAAAAGGCACATCTTTATCCACGATACATTAAGAGCACAAGTTGCAGCAGTTTAGCTTTCTTAAGTACTACTCCATCAACATCCTCATCATTTACCCAGAAGGAACACTGGCGAAGATGAAAGGTAGCTTAGTTTCCAGACCTTCTCAAAAAGGTAGTCTGGTCAATGCCACGTGGCCATGGGAGCTGTTTATGGGAGCTGTTTAACTAAGACACTGAATTAAGACAACCTCAAACTTACTTTAGATGTATCATCAGTCATCCAAAGGAACTCTTATTTACAAACAGCTCTGGACTAGACTCAACATTTGCTTTCCAAAACACCATGGCATCACCTATAACATGGTTGCAGCAGTTATCATTCAGGGACAGCTCACTTGGCTACTTGCCTTTAACAACACTTCTAAAATACACTTGTAAACACAGAATGAAATCCTCGCCTTGTTGAAGTTCCTCAAAAAGGTCAGGTTTTCATCTATAGAGCTTGACATGGATAACATGGTTATTAAAAACAATCATTAAAAATAGCTTTTTAAAGACAATTTAGGGTCTTTTAAGAACTACATATAAAATGGAGCCTTTAAAATGAGATTATAAAAGGTTTTATAGAGAAGTACTATGATAGCAAGTACACGCTGAGATGCTGAAATTTTGTACTGAACCCACATTTAAATGCAGCATTAGAGCACTGCTGCAGGACTCGAAGAAACTAAACAAGCCAGAGAATTTCTACTCAGAACTGAAACTGTATCATTAATTCCCTAGGAACGTGCTTTACCTTTGCTTCATGCCTGATACCCAACGCTGAAGAGTCTACAGGTTAAACGCTGACCTTGACTTCATTCATCCTTCAGCCCCGCAACAGTAAACCTATTGCCACCCGTGAGGATGCACAATTACAGCTGAAAATAATGGAGTTGAAGAGGTGATGTGAGAACTGGAACTGATTTTCTAGTTCTGTGAACAAGGCAGGGGAGCTATGAAGAAATCCAATTTCCTTTTTCAGTGCTATGGTAGTTTTGTTGAGCTCAAGTTCAACCTTTCATATGTCTTTAAATTTTAAAATATGATTAAGCAAATGTAATTCTGTACCTGTTCATGAAGAAGAATTCTAGAAAAGAAATGGTCTTTCTACCAACAGTTGGTAGACATAGATCAGCCGCCGTGCCCTTGTCTTATTTGGATCTGGGCAAAAAGGATTTCCTACCCCATGCAGATCTTGGCTGTGGTTCAAAGAAGCTTTACTGCATCTTCTGCTCAGAAAAATTGTGATAAAGGGGGGGGAAAAAAAAAAAGGGTGAGAGGCAGCTGAGTAAGCTCTTGCGAGATGGAAGAGAAGAGACAGAAGACAGCAGTAATGCCTTTTCCTGGGCTGTTCCCTCTTACATCTAAGCCAGATGGGGTCAGGCAATGAACTGTGACTCCTCCAAGTCAGCTCCTTCCCAAGGCTGCTCTTCAGGGAAAGCACTTACAGCAACTTCTCAAGCAGTAACTCAGGGCCGAGACAAAAAAATTCTGTCTGGCCCAGCTGTATTAGGAGATCTTTTGTAACAGGTAGTATTTAGCCAGTAGACATTAAAAACTCTGAATTGCAAACCTGTATTTGGGGACTTTATAAAGGCAATTTTTGACCTTCAGGTTTCGCAGCACTGGAGTAGTTACAGTCTGTCGTGCCAATGAGTATTTAGGGAGTCTTAAATCCAGAGACTATTTGGCTGTTGTGCATACATGCAGCCCCCAAGAGTCACGAATCCTGATTGAATGTTTGCTGAAAAGCAGGAATCCCATGCAACTCCCCACAAAAGAAGACAGCATCTTAGTCTCATATTGTTTTCCCTGTCCAAATTATCCAAAAGGCATTAGTCCATATAGTGAGCTAACTGCCTGGAAAACTTCAAACTTACTAAAACAAATCCATTTTTATATGATTTACAAAACTTTTTTTAAAAAGACAATCCCTCATAAAAACAGAAAATAATTTCTGCTTTTGCCACACATGCAACACAAGAATCCCCAAAAATAGAATTTAAACTGGAAAAGCTGACAGCAATTTAGCAAAATACTTCTATATAAAAAGAAAGTCACATTCTGAGAAGAAAGGCACCATCCTACCTACTCCTTTCACTGCAGCAGGAAAAAAAAAAATCAAGATACATTTAAAAACATAAATGAAAACTGCTAAACTAGCCAAATAATCATGTAGTCTTACTATGCTTAAAGAATAACCAACAATGAATTGCTTTCAATATAGCACCTGACAGACAGAGCATCTGATGGGCCTATTACCTTAGCACTTTGTGATTTCATTATGTGGAAGACAAATGAAAGCATGACTTTGTCAGATAGCAAATCTGCCTTCAAAATGCACAGTGCAAGTCAAAATCAACAGGGCATCATCTTTATCCTTCACACCACCCCAAAACATTCCTCTAATTGAAACTATTTATTTCAAAATAGTAAAAGAAGTGTCAGAAAACTTAGAAAACAATACACGTGGCAAGGTGAGGAAAGTGCTTAATGACATCCAACACCCAAATCCCTCTCTGATACCTCTGCAGCATTCTGCCTGAAGATTCAGTAAATGAAGCTGGAGCACCACAAATCCTGATGAGCTTCTGACCTACATACGGAGATGTGTTCTTGGCTTTCTATTAAATCTTATGTTACTGAAGTAAATAATTAAAAAAAAAAAAAATAAAATGGTGGTGCAAAACTCCCCAGCCCTTTCAGGTACAGCAGAAGTGACACACTGCTGAATGTCACTGAGATGTTTAGCATTTGTTGTGCCTTGGCAGAAAGAAGCAACTCCAGGAGGCGGCTATCCTTGCACAGGTTGGCTCTGTGGGCCATACTGGATAACTACTGCCAGCATTTTCCATTTCCATCTTTCCTTTTTTTGATCATGACCAATAAATCTGCAGGTCCAGACTCAACAATTAATTCAAAAGCAGGCATCTGGTAGAATACATCTTCCAGGATGTATTTGGAAGTACAAAACAGATCGTCACCAACTGTACACTGGGATAGCTCCACTAAATTTAGTAGAACTATAACAATTTATATTCACCACCCACTTACTATTAAAAATTGTCCCAAGCAATCTTGCATATTTTTCCCATCTTCTTCTGAAATTTTCTTTTCACAAGATGCCAAACAAAGCAATATTTACTCTGTTGTTAATATAAGAAGAATTGTTATTTATCAAGTCAAAGAAGCTATCTGCAGCATGTTTTTTGGCTAAAGTACACTAAGTTTAATTGCTGAAATATCCTTAAACTTTGATAAAAAGGAAAAATAACATTCTGTATTGCTAGAGGAATTTCAAAGCATAAAAAAGGATTTAAAATAACATTAGCAGCTCAATTTTAGAAGTGTCTTTCAAAAATGTAATGCCAAACGTCAGCTATGGTAAACTCTGCCATTAATCAGCTTATGTCACTGCTTTACATCATTTGTAAGGTCAGAATAATCTTGGTAGGTACAGAGAGGGCACTTCTTCAGAGACAGGGGAAGAAGGGATGTGTTTCCTATTCCTAACAAAAAGCCATGGTTTCACACATTTTATTACCTATATTCTCCATCTGAGTACTGCTAGAAAACAAAGCATACTGTGACCTTAATTCAGGTGGTAACGCCAGCCACCATGTGGGGATAAGACCAGTGTTTTCTGAGGTCCATGAAGTACAACCACGAAAACCTGTTAGATCTGCCCAGACAAGCAGTCAGGAGGTTTGAGGCAGCTCTCAATGCTGTTACAACTGGTTTGCTAAACTCTGACACTTCCTTATCACACAGGCATCAGAGAAATATTGACGTATTTTCTTAAGGACACCGTATAGCTCCTCAAATGCTAGCAGCTAGCAGAATAGAGAGTAACCGCTAAGACAACACTGGTAAATAAAAACTGGATAGCATCTGTCCCACTAAATGAGGGCCTAATCACACATCACAGGCACTTTCAGTTGCTATTTACTTCAACAGGCTGAAATGCATTCAAGCCCCCCCAGGAGGACCACCTTCCAGAATCGGATACTGATTCTTAGTTATGAAATATACTAAATAAATAAATAAATCACAACCTACATCTGGAATAAATATCAATCAACGAGCTAAAAAAAACCATACTATTCAAGAGGCACTTGTATCAACCTTTTACATTCTCACTTGGTAGTAGAGAAATAACATAGACTGAAGCAAAGTAATAAAAATGTCTAGTCCCAGATATGGTACTTAAGGGTTAAGTGTACAACCTGTTGATTGCTTAACCTTACCTAAAACATATGGCTTTGCACTTAGGGGTAAACCCATGGAAAGAAACCCGGTACCCAGAGTGTGTGTGAAATTCTTTGAAAGGTCACTCTAAGGCAAAACGTATCTAACCACTTTGCCTGCACACATTTGTTTCAAGAGACTTCACTGCTCCCAGCATGCAAAGATTTCTGAGCTCCTTACAGCCCAACTAAAACAAGAGAGCCTGTTTAATAAATTAAGCAAGTGATTCATCCACAAGCAAAGGAATGGTTAGTAACTGGTTTACAAGCCATAGCCAAATATCCTATTTTACCGCTCTTTGCGTGGTCTAATACTGGATGGATGCTTGTGGTTTCCAGCATCTTGTCATCTTTTCATTGCATAATAACAAGCTGAATACTAAAAACTTCTGATGACTTTTGCTCAAGGAAAAACCGAAGAGGCTGAACAAAAATCACAGAGTAACTCCTGCACCATCTCACACAAACAAGGTGAGACTCAGCCCCAACAACAGAAAGTCACAGTCTGTAGAAGCAATTCAGAATAAATGCCTGCACTATGGGAAATACGACTTGAGGCTTAAGTCCTTTCCTTTGTTCACTTCCTCCAGTGTTCTCAACAAACAGGGCCCTTGCATGATTTACAGCATCATACAAACACACACTAGGCACTACAGCATGTTTCTCCTTTTGTGCATGCCCTTAAGCAAAATTTTAACAAAAAAGATGTGGGGGTTTTGGTGTCCTAAAGGCAGCCATTCCTTTGCATCTTCTGCATATTTAAATTCCTGAGTCGGTGTTTTTCACCTATATATGTATTTCATACCATCTATAAAATCTGCATAAGGACCCGTGGAAGTTTAACAACATACAGACCTGTGGATTCAATACAGTCCTTAAGCAGATGCTAAATTCTTCACTATACTAGAGCAGGAGATGATATCTAAAAAAGTGCTCAACATAATCAGACCAGTAGTAAGTCAGTATGAAAAGTACAAAGCACCAGTCTGTTCAATACTCCGCAATAAACGTTTCCTCCCAAGGAAAACACAAGTAAGCTTATTCTGAGAGCAGCATTCTGATTAATTCTCCAAAAAAAATGTATAAGGAAGAGCAGGAAGGAACAAGAACTTCAAAATCTGCATTTAGAAGGAAGCTATTAATGGGTAAAGCATAAAAATGGAGTTAAAAACCTTTAGGAAACAAATCTGAGAAAGTTATTAGACAAGTATGAAAAAAATGTTAAAAAATCTTCCTCTCTCATGTAAGAAGTAGCAGAGTGCTTTATAAATAATATTATCAATCTTCTAGGTACATTTTCGTACATACTCTTGAGAAATCAGTCTGCTGACCTAGAGGATAATTAGTAAGTGGCAGGACACCAGTTTGTGTAACTTGTGAACCTTCAGACTTGCACTCAGAACAAGCCAGCTGTTTTGCTGAATACTCATTTGCCCAGAGCAGGTAACTGTTTTGGACAAGTCACAAAACAGACTTTTTGCATCGCTGTATAAATTGGTGCCAATGAAGGAAACTTTTTCAAGATTAATATACTCACACAACTGGGTGCAGAATATGAACTACTGATTTAGGCGTTGATCTTGGGATCACTGAACTCCCATGGTGCTTAATGAGAAAATGGTCAATCACTGATTTTAAGCTAAATTGAACAATCCTAAGACTACTGTGTTATACTATTTTAAATGATACTCTCCCACACAGTGTGAACTGTTAACATAAAATCTTGCTCCTTAGGGATGTACAATAAAGAACCACATTGGAGGACAGTCATTTTCTCTTCTTCAGCATGCTAAGCTTATGTTATGGCTAAAACAAAGAGTCAAACACGTTAAGACATTTTGTAAATATACATCTGGTCAGTGGGTTCATGTTTGCATGTAACGCTCACTACATGTGTAACCACTTGTTTATCCAGCAAAAGTAGGACTTACCGGATAAATAGTGAGAGGAGATAATAGGTACTAAGCATCTTTGAAAAAACTAACAACAAAAAAAGGTAATTATAAAATGCCACACAGACAACAGAGCCAAGAGGTTAAAAGTTAAAAATCTATAACCCACTAGCAATAGTAATTCCAAGCCATACTACTTTCATTAATAGTTATGTTTTGTAGATAATTAATTAATGTTTTGTAGATAATATCTCAGGCACCAAAGCATAAATTACCCATGTATTGCACAGAGAATTAAGAAAACAGCTCTAGTTAGCTGAAGCTGAATGCATGATTCTGAACTACATATTCTCAAATTCTCACTAGTACATTACTGTGAGAACATTACATAAAATAGTTTTTTTCTGTAAAGCATTTCATAGCAGAGTATAGAGTTTTAGATACTTATCTCTGATAAATCAATGGGACTTATGAAGGTTAAGACCAATACAATGCTGTATGTCACTCCTTAGGCGATATAAAATGATGCGCATATGAGTAAGAAGTAATAGATGTTCTACTTCTGTACAAAGTCAGAAACAGTCATTCACATTTTTGTAACCTTTAATTCAAATTCTTGCCTTTTTTTTTTTTTTACTACCTTGCCTTTTTTATACCATACCACTTACTAATGTTACATTTTATAGCATAGTAAAATAACACGGGTAGTCAGGGAAGACAGACAAAGCAACTTTATCACTGAGATTGAATAGAATTTTGTTGGGCAACACTATTAGATGAGGTATGAGGTACAAGTCACCGCATTGCCACATCACTGGCAATCCAGCATGTACCTGCAAACTTTATTAGTGTTATTTCAGTTCCACCTCTGTGTGTCACCATATAAACACAAATAGTTACTAGTACATGCTGTACTAGGAGGAGTTACTGGGAAGTAAATTTTCTCACACAGGAGGACACCCTTTCCTCCCCATTCACAAATGGGTTTATTTGGGACTTAAGTGGTGATCAAGCCTTACACAGCCGTCCACATAACATAAACTTCATATGTAATATTGACCAGTTCCCATCAGTCTTGTTTGTTAGCATTTTGCTTATTTGAAAGCAGCAGTGGTGCCACCCAGTATCACACACTGCTAGATGCTACCCATGGTGTTGCAAACAGCTGTTTCCAAGCCTGCAGGTAATCAGCCTAGGCACTGAAAAGAACTTCCAGTGCTCTACCAAAATATGTGGATTCTAGAGACCCAAGTGACTTCAGAAATCATTACGGCTTCAGGTCTACTCTAATTAAAAGGAACTCCTCCCCCTTCTTCCCTGTTAAGAAGCAGCATGAATAGTTTCTATGGTGAATGTTTTGATGCAGAAGAATTTGAGAGACTTGCGGATCTGTGCAAATTGCTTTCTTGTACTCCAAGTGTAATACAAAGCACAAATAACCAGGTGTCACAGAAATGACTGCATCACTCCTTCAGAGCTTCAACAAAATGAACCAGTAATGACTAACACGCAGTGAAAGATAACCTCACAAAAACAAAACAAAGAAATACATTTTTCCCATGTAATCACCAAAGGGTCTCTTGAAAGTGTGTAATATACACCTTCAAACCAAAACGAACTTAAAAAAAACATTTCAGTAAAAGCCAGTTTTAAAAGTATAATGTTAAGCCCATTTGCACAAACATGCTAAATTCAGAAGAGTTAAATTCATGCTATCTCTGTTTCACATTCCTCTATGTTGTTATCCACACTAGATGATGTGGTGACAGACATGAAGGGGTGAAATCATATCACTATCTTTTGAAAATTGCAAAAAAAGTGATTTCTCACCATATGGAATCTGTAACAACCCTGAAGTGTTTTAGCCCTCTCACATTTGATTGCTTTTTCCCTTCCCTAGTGTGGCAGAGTCACCCACCTAAAATTCACTATCTCAGCAGTTTCATGGCATTACTAATCCAAATGGGGTTTATCTCTACTCTGACATGTAAATTAAAAGTTATGTTAATAACCCACATATCTAGATGATATAAAAAAAAAATAGACGTATACTTCAGCTTATTTAATGTTAGTACTGGCAAAGCCTTAAAGCAGAAATCATGTCTGGAAACCTTATCTGAAAATTACTGCACAATATTGTGCTCCATCATTAAAAGCCTGAGTTAAGCACTCTGAGTACACGTATTCCAAGTGAAGCAAGGCTTTGCAGGGCTCTTCCACCACACTGTCACAGTACACATGCACAAAATCTTGACGCCAGATAAACTCCCCAAAGAAAGTTATAGGCGCACAGGGTTTTCTTCTGATTAAAAAAAGATCGAGACTTACACTGACTTCAGTGGACCTGGACTGCAATTGCTCTGGTGAGGTTGTAAGTCATCCTGTTACCTACAGTCTGAGGATATCAACAGGCTCAAAAGAAACGTAACTGCACTATAAATGAAAAGATGCACCCTTGGAGAGTTACAGGCCAGAGCCCAGATGGGACACTCTAAGGGACATTACCCCCACTTCACAGGAGCACAGAGAACCACGTAGTAGCCCACTCCAAGTGGTGTAGCTCCCAAAAGCTTCCAAAAGACTTGGTCTTCTTCAGGGTACAGGTTATTTTTGAGCACACATGTTGTGTATGTACATATGTGTATGTAGACATACAACTATTTTCAAGAGTCCTATTTTTCCCTTATTTATCCTATAGCAGTGCCCTTTACACATCTTGGGGGTTTTAACCCCCTTCCCACCACCAAATTGCTTAATACTCAATAGGAAACAAACTGCACATTTTGCCATTTTCAACATCTACATCTCCTCTATGTCCCAGTCTGATGGTTTAACTACAAGGCATTTCTCTTTTCACAGAGGTAAATTATCCTATTTGACTTTCTTATACAGAAGAAACCTAGGAAGTGCAGCAGGTCATCCACAGGACTCTTGCCCTTCAGGGTCACATTGGCACAAATGTTTTCCCCAGCAGCCTTTCTATTGGGGTTACAACCCTAACACTGATCTAGTTGTAGTGTATTAGAATAACTGATCGCTCTTTGTTCTTCAAAGACAACATTTACTAAAGAAAATAATGTAAAGATCTGTTCTTACAGCCCAGTCGCCTCCTTACGAAGGATATAGTAGGACCATGCTTCACCAAGATTATCAGAACTGCGCTCACAGAGCCCGACAGCACACTAGGGGTGTGTTTCCAAAAGAAAAGTGTTTTCCAGTAAGAAAAGCACCTAATCATTCCACTATTTATTATAAACCCACTAAATTAATATTTTCTAGCATTAACATTAGAAGGAATTTATCTAAATCCATGTTTAAAGAATCTGCTACTTAACATGCTAAGATCTCACTGTTATCAGTTTCATCACAAGTGAGTTTACCAAAGTTTATTTCTCCATAGAACTGGTAATATGAAAAAAAGAAAAATGAGTTATAGGACAGGATAGTCCTATTAGGTTATATGTCATATATTTTTCCAAGTTAAATTGTCTGAATTTTGCTAGCCATAAAAATAAAAGAAGTACAAAGATTTTTGTACTTAACCCTCAGTTTCTCTCATTCACTTTTTCTGGGATACATAGACCAGGCCTCTCTTAATGCAAAGCCACTATTTATTATTGTCCTGAAACACATGCATTCCCTAATTGTGAAGGACACATACACTAGTGACTAAGACTACAAGAGAAAATAAGGAGTTGTTTGAGGTTCTCTCAATGCATGTGTTCAGTTAGTCATCTTTTCCTGCTACTTATTTTTCATGGCAAGCTCTGAATTTTCACCTGGGGTTCATCAAAGATGTGTTCAGTTTTGTGCATACAAAGTGAAAGAGAAGATGATGAGGTTATTCTGCTTACTGCACACACTCTGGAGGAAGCTTGTGGGGTGGTCTGGTTAGGTCCAAAAAATTTCTTAAAGACATAACAGCATCACTAGAACTAGCCTGAACTGACTCCTCCCTTGCAGAGTTTGATCACAAAAACTGGAGCTGTAATGGGAATGGATTAATTTCTCACCAGGTCAAGGCTGAGGCACATTAGCTTAGGCAGTACCTGAAGGAAGTCTGTACTGCAGCTTTCCCATGCTGTGCTTATTCTCTGGGTAAACAGAAGACTCCAGTCTCCAAGGCTGTCAATCTAGCACCTTTAACGAGCAAGAAGTTCATTTTATTAAAGGAGGAAAAACGTAGATTTCCATCACTCCTTATAAAAGAGCTAGAAAATGTCAAACATGTAGGTAAAAGTAATATTTCAAAACAGCTCAAGCCTAAACTCCCTTTCCCCTCGCACCTGCATGGTGATGAACATGTGCTTATGTCTCTGTACTGGCTCAGTATTCAACATTTGAACTGGACCTGCTCCAGCTTTTGAATAAATATCTCTTTTGGGGGAGAGGGAATTACATTCCTTAGTCAAAATACAGTTTTTCTTCTCTTAAATTTTGAAAGAAATGTGTACTTGTGAAACATTAGGAACCAGTCATGAGAAGAACTGAAATCCCTTCTATCTCCAGCCTCGGCAAAGAGCCCTGCTCCTTCTGCAACGCATCCGTGACCACCAACCTAACCACATGTACAATTGAGATGAGTGGGCCTGCAGTCAGAAGGTTATTTCTGGGTTTTTCTTTCTAAGCAATGCTTATTTCCAGCAGGGGCACTTTTGGGGAACTACATGAGGCACTATTCAGAGGGATACGGTAGCCCATTTGGGATCAAGATGGCAACACTCGTTTTGTTTCACCTGGGGTGCTAGACTACGAACAATTTAAGTGTCTTGGGAGTCCTCCTGCTCGATGGTGAGAGACTGCCACCACAATTAGAACAGTAATAATAAAAAGAACTTCTTTCTGTTCCAAGTAGGTCTTTCAGTAAGCAGTTGTACTAACAATTCATTAAGTAAGATTACATAGTATCTATATTTATTAGGGAACATCATACTGTCTCATCATTTGTGCCATGTGCAGGAGAACAGATCAAATAATCCATAGGGTAATCTACAGAGCTCTACCTCCTATGGCCTACTTGTGCTCATGCAGGGTTTGCTGAAGATCACGACTGTGGGAAGTTAACCCCAATATTAGGATCCTGCAATCACAAGATTGTCTGTTTAGTGCAGTCGAACCATGGCTCCATGCAGCAGCAGTAACAGATGCTGAGAAAAGGAAGCCAGCGCCTGACTCAGTTTGGGAACATCGGCTGCTAGTTTCATGCTCACAAGCAAAAGCACGCAGAGTTCATTCAGATGGTCAGCCCTGTCACATCAAATGAACGCCGCAAACTTCCACCAGTCTGGAAACACTCAAGGTTGCTAACTCTGCTGTGTGGGTTACTCCCACAAGCTTGGTTTGTACACGTACAAGTGGTGGTAGAATTTGGTTTCAGGATAATAAAAGAAACTTTAACTTCTAAAGAACTCTTTAGAATCCACATTTTAGGTATGTGGTATAAGCAACCCAAGAAATTAACATATTCAAGAACAAAGAGACCTGTGAAAAAGCATAATGAAGGAAGCTGAACAGAAAAGAAGAAAGGAACAGATGTCAGATTATACTTAAAGCAAAGTTACTAGTTTATTTTCCCACTGGTTTGAATATCTAAAATACACGCTTTTGCCAAGGCAAACAGGTGATTAAAGTATATTAAAAATCCTGGTAAGCAAAGGGCTACATTTGTATTTGCTTGACATTTGTTAGTCATTCCTAAAGTTATAGCACATGCATAGCATAGCAATAATAATATTAATTTTACAAAGATTGACTGTTTAATTGCAATTAACTGTGGCCTTACAAAAGGAAAGATGCACTCTCTGGAGTACACATAAGCCTCATTTATCCTGCACGGACAGCGAGATGAACCTGGCATGAAATATTAAGATCACAATTGCTATTGGCAAGCCATCTGACGGGAAGCTGTTAGCTTGAAAGAGCAAGGATTATACAAAGGCGCAAAGAGTAAAAACACAGCAGTGAATCAGCTCCACAAAATGCCCTTTCATTGAGGAGCATCGGAACGGGTGGGCCGCTGGCAGCAGGGGGTGGGCAGGTTGCTGAGGAGGTGACAATGCCAGGACGTGCCAGGAGGTGCGGGAATAACCTCCAAAGGAGGGAAAGGCTGGAGGGCGCAGGTAGCTGTGACGGCTTAAAGTGACATGTAGGGTAATTTGGTGCAGTCTCCTTTTGTTGCAGGCACGCTGTACTTCTTATGAACTGAATGAGTGCCATCTTCAAACTAATTAAGTTTCTTGTCCAAACTGCTCCTGTTGGAAAGCTACTCCAGAGCCTAACAGCTTTTCCACTTAGAAAACATTAACTTAAAATTACTGATGGCCAGTTTAGACAAATTTAATTTTGCATTAGCATTAATCTCTGCCTTAGTTACATTCCCTGCCTTTCTGGCATTTATGAGGATAAATGCTTTATTCATACAGACCAGTAACTTTCACTGTAGCAAGCACCTGACTTGACTGAACAAGCCATATCTGCAGTCTCACCAAGGAGCCTGTCCATATCAGTGATGGTCTTCAGAGTCATAAACCAAAGCCGTGCGGAGAATTCCAGATGGGGTCTTTCCAGAACCTTTTAGTTTTACACTGAAACTTCCCTTGGTCTACCTACTGATATCGGTTACCTGATACATCCTAGGATGTCATTGGCCTTTTGATCCACCTGCCCACATTGATGATTCCCAGTCAATATCCTGTTGGTTGGTAGATTCCTGACTCCCTTCTGCTTTTTTCCATCTTCTCTAAGTGTTCCAAAATGGAAAAAACACAGAGGACAGAATCTTACCTTAGAGAAATCAGGCACAAAATTCCTATTTACCTGGAACAATAAGTAAGGACAAGAAAAGGATTCTTTGGAAAACCAACTGTGAGATAAAAAAAAGCTTCTTTCAAAGGGACAGAACTTGTGCTAGACCAAGAATTTCCTTGAAGAAACACCAAACTTACATGCTAGGCATAAATGGGATTTAGAGCTTTGTTATGACAAAAAGAAAGTCAGGATGGCTACCAGAAAAAACAGCATGAAAGGAAGAGAGGGACCGTGTTGCTAACGCAAATGGGTGAGATGGGCTGGACAGGGGCACAACAGCACCAGATGAAGAAAAAAGCCAAGATCATAATCTTGATGATGGGCAAGAAAATCTGCAACCCTGGGAAGACTGCCTATCCAAGAAACCAGGGCAGACGCATCCTACATGTAAGTACACTGGGGGTTTCCTAGCTCCTCATCTTTCTCCTCCCTTCAGAGCTGTGAACGGGCTGGCTGGAAGAGCTAGCAAAGTCCCTGAGAATGTTAGCAACCCCTGTGGTATGATCTGCTCTGAGAAATATTGTAAGTATGTGTTTATGTATTTTGCTAACAGTATAACTGTTGTGCAACATGTTTATGCAATAACTGTAAATAATGTAAGGAGGTCTTTGAATATGAGTTTATAGCGGTTTGTAAAGGTAGTGGATTTCCCTGGATCTTTGGGATTTTGGGGTTTTTTTTGGTTTGGGGGTTGTTTTTGTTTTGCTCTCTACTTCAAGTGCACTATGCAATTTCTTGACATAATGACAGATGATTACAAGCAGTGTTTCCAATACACCTTCCAACTGAAGATGCATCTTCTCTAAGATTCGATCAACACATTTTAAAAGGACTAAATTTCATTACAATGCCACATAAGTCAATCTGATTACATGACCAGGGCCTAAATTTCTAGTCCTGGCATGCTGCAGTCAAGTTCATTCGTCTCAAATTTGTACCGACGTCTGTGGGAACCAGATTTTCCCCATGTTGTACGTGACTGAATGTATGGTCTAGCATATGAAAGATGTACTGATCACCCTCCTGGACATTTGATGTGGAAAGCTAACTAGAAATCCCGAATAACAAACTGCAACACTTGCACAAAAGGAAAAAAAAAACCTGATGACCTTATTGCTACAAAAGCAAAGCTTTAATCAACAAAATTACTTTATGTTTGAAAAGAAAAAATCCTTGGATTTTAAAAATTGCTGGTCAGAAATTCTTTAAGAGAGTGAGTTTCCACTGGAGAATGCCAAACCTGCACAATCAAAACATTACCTGGAGATGGTTCAGTTCTGAAATACTTGTTGCAGAGCCCCACCAGGGTTATGATGGGACCCTCTCTGCTGACTACAACCCCATCAAGCAGCCTTGCTGGGTTAACGGGGAGTCTGCCCTTCCAGCTCTCAGCCCTTTGGCAATGTGCCTTCCAGTTCCCACAGCTCCCAGTTGCTGGCACGCCTCCCCTCCAGCGCAGCTCCCCTGGGGGGCTGCTGGGAAGCAGGGCTCTCTGGCTCCCCATCAGTAGCTGACGTGGAGCCAGAGCCTGCAACCATAGCTGAGCCAGACACTTTGGAGCCATAGCTCCTAAGACTTCCAGTTTCCTGGCTTCCCTTCAGCCCACCTGGCAGATTAAAGGGCAGCCCAGAGCTTGGAAACATCATTCCCAGGACTGCGCCTTGTAAGAAGCCCCGTCTCTCCAGGCCGATGGCTCCACGCGCCCCCCAGGCGGCTTGCCCTGAGTTAGAGCCCTGTTCCCTTTACAGAGAATTTCACAGGTTTGGCTTTCAGTGCAACCCTGAACAAAACCACAGCTTTTAAATGCTCTAGTCCTCCACGAGTGGTAATCATCTTTCTCCACACAACTCAAATTTTAATCCTTTAAAAACATGAACAAGTTAATTCATGAGGGAGAACAGGAGCAAACAGTTCCCTGTTTTGTAGATTAGACATATTCTCCGCTTGCGTTTGTGCCTCCGTAGCTTTCATGGAGCTGCCTCCAAAACGTGGTTACAGCACTCCCTGCTATGCTTTTCTTGCGCTCACCTGCCAAACCCCCGACGTGAGCCAACAAAGGTGCCAGAGACGTTCGGGCAACGCTGTGCTGCTACACACCCGCAAAGCTGCAAAATGGCCCTGGGAGCGACAATTCCCATTAAAGTTCTCAGGAGTGGAAAAAGATCTGGGACAGAAAATAGTGTATGTAGTTTTACAGCTTTCTAAAATAGGTTTATGTGAAACAAAGAATGAAATTAAGAGTTGTGTTTGTCCTTTGAAACAAAACATAACCTCAAAATAAGAAACTAGCCCTGAAGGTTAAGAAATGCTTTAAAACTTCATCACACAAAACCTCCCTGACCTTTTGTATCAACCCTGAGGTCTCCTCTCCAGTTTAACTGGAGCCCTATTAGCTTCATCATTCACTCTCTTTAATTTTTTTAAATTATCAGCCCAGGCACTGTGCACATCCTCTGAAGCCAATGTATGCAGATGGGCTCTGATACGTCTCCCTT
The DNA here is from genome assembly GCF_000687185.1 of Egretta garzetta. NCBI lineage: Eukaryota > Metazoa > Chordata > Aves > Pelecaniformes > Ardeidae > Egretta > Egretta garzetta. The sequence goes on from NW_009259308.1 coordinate 4,579,570, forward strand.
CAAAACGATAGGGCCCATCAACTGTCCCTTGTAATACTTTAAGAAAAACACAGGTGTTTCTCTGGCCCGCAGGAAGAGGAAATACCACACTGATTAAAACTTGAACCACACTCGCCAGGACAGACCTCAACCTCCTCCCACCCTCTTCATGCCTCCCCTCCCCAGTTCTTCTAGTGAAATGAAGGGGCAAAAGTAATTTGTAACTCATCTTAGGATTTTCAAATGTAATTTGATAACCTCTAATTAAAGTCAGAGAGAGCACGGGCGGAAGCAGCGCTGGCCCACAGGGATGGGGTGAGTGTAGGTAATCATGGTAAAACAAAAAATAATTTTAAAATCACCCTGAGAAACACATCACAGATTCCCAAGTTAAGACACCATTTTTTATTCCTAGAAGCTCTTCCAAAAACACCCTTTTACAAGTCCTTCCTCTTCCAATGAGCA
>NW_009259308.1:4580053-4587996 GCF_000687185.1 Egretta garzetta
TCCCTACCCTTGCTTCATTTTTTGCATCTAGACTGAAACACACCCTTGAGCACTTAAGAGCTGCACACCCTGTTTTGTATTAAAATATATACACACATAAAAAAAACCCAGCTCACTGTTTCCAAAGGTCTTCTCTCCTATGTGTGAACTGCCCACTGCGGCTAGCACTGCGATGCAGCAGTGTCGGGGAGCCCAGTCGTGATCGACCCGCATCTACGCCGAGCTGTATAACTCAGGCACAGCCTCAGCCCCCTGGAGCCAGCGGCTCTGAGCCGCTGTGGGTGCTGTGGGCTCGCAGAGCCCAGGAGCGGAGAGACAAAGAGCAGAGTCGAATTTTCTTTTCCTGGTACAACAAGGCCTTTTGGAGAGGGTGGAAAAGCAGGTCATGCGAGGGCTCTGCTCTCCTCTTGTCCTCTCCAGAAACTAGCAGCTAGTGGATCCCAAATGCATTCGTAGTGTGCAGAGAAAGTGTTAAATAATGAATTCTTTTACACACAGAATGCCTAAGTCAATGAAATCACATTGGCTTTTTTTTTTTTCTTTTCCCAAAATCAGGCCCACCAATGCTTGCTTTCTTTACAAACCAAACAACATTCTTGGATAGCAGTTCAGTATCTCAAGAGGTGTAAATCACCACACTCTATCTTATTAGAAACATTTGAAAGACGGCAAGTGCTTTCAAAGCCATAAACTTCAGATTCCATACATGTTCCAAAGCCGTAGTGAATACACATTCCTGACTCAAACTGGTTTTAATTTGCAGCCCCTTTAAAGCACGAATGCAAAAGTCTAAATGCTAAGTCAACTTAAATAACAATAACAAACCATTTAAAAAATTGTCCATTTGCAACTTTTTAAAATAAACTGAAAATAGGAATCACTCAAATGCCTAAAGCAATGCAGTGGGTGTATGTCCAGCGCAGAGGTAGCCTGCAGCTCCTGGGGAAATGCAGTGTAATCCCTGCTCCCACCATGGATTATTTATGGTCACAAGCCTGACAGAGCATTATAAACTAAAGCAACGATTCTCACTGCCTGCTGCAGAAGGCTAAAAATCCCTAGACATAAGAAGAACAGCAGAATGAAAACCACATGACAGTTAAAGAAAAAAAAAAATTGCCACATCCTTTGTGAACACAAACAATTAAGTCATGAGGAGATAAAAACCATACCTGAAAGCATGAGGGTGGGCGGGCACATGCCATTTGTGCCAAAGCATGCAGTTATAATTTCTCAGCAGCAACAGTTGTTATGGTGACTGGCAGAGTGCCCTTTGCTCTCCAGCAAGCCTTTTAATTAAAGATATTGCCAGTTATCTCTAACCGCAATCACTGTCCTGGTGATCAGATTGGAGCGAGTGCTGCAGCACATCTCCCTTAGGAAATTATGGCGCCAGCGCTCAGAAGGTAGCTATGGTAAGAGCAGAGTTTTCAAATACGTGTTAAATATACATACCCACAAAAATCTGTGTTCAAAGGTGCGCACATGAAGTGGGTAAAATGCATTTGCTGATGCAAACATACGTGTGCTTGCAAATGCCTAATTAAAAAAATTAGCACTTTGTGAAAATTCTCAGGGAACAGGGAATACTGAGAAACACTAATGTTGGAACTGGGGGAAGTGCAGGTTAAAACCATAACTAGGCGGGAAACGTTTTTCTTCCCACATGTAATCTTTAATGACCAAAATCTTACCATGAGAGTATTTCATTAGAATTTAAAATCAAACCAACATACTTTTAAGGAAAAATGGGAAAAAAAACTCTGAAACTTATTATTTCCTACAAAATTTGGCTTTTAATAAAAAAAGCAGACCTTTCTCCTGAATGCAGTGTTTCAGTCAAGCTTATTTGTAAGGCATCTGGAATTTACAGTATTTTACTAACACAGAGGAGATGGCTTGCTGCTCTGTATTCAGAGAAAGCACCTTTTGTCAGCAGCTGGGGAATAGCTGAATAAAGAGCATGAGAATAAGTGTCATTTAATCACTAAGAAGCAGCCTTCTTTCTCTCTAATCCATTGTTAGGAGAAAATGCTGTATTATTGAAAGCCTATTAGTGACAATATGGACTTGTATGGAAACATGGGTCACGTCCAGAAGGTTTACTTCAAGGTACTAAGTGTTCAAGAAATATTATTAAACTAAAGTATTATCACTTAGCAAATTGATTTTAACCCCTCAAAGTCCACGAGACAAACTATGAGCAACCTGATCTCATGCCAAAGCCGAATCTCACTTCAAAGCAGGCATTGCTTTAAGCAGGGGCTCGGACCTGATGACCTACCTTTCAGCCTAAGTTGCTCTGTGATTTCATGTTTACCCACCAGAAATCTTTAAGGACATTGAATATATCAGATATGCAAATCACAGGCATTTGATAACAAACCTTCCAAACACTGCGCATTGGTTTACCTTGCTTTTCGTACAAGAAAAAAACCTGAGCAAAAAGTGGAACTATAAATAACCTGCCACAGTCAATAATGACTTGCGACCATGCATGGCATACGTATGTATTATACCCAAAGTATAATGATCTCCCACTGGCCAGCAAACACCAAGAGGCAAGAACAATAACCAAAATGTTTAAGTGGGCTTTAAAATCATGGGTTTCCTAACAAGTTTGAACAAGGATAAAACATGCCATGACCTTACACAGGCGCAAGCCTTGTGCTTCTCCAAGTACACAGGGACTTAAACGTTCCTCCTATTTTTCTCCACAATCCTAAAAATACCATATGATGAGGTGGTAAATTCTGTCAAGTTAGTCTTTATTAACTTCTGATTGCTATCCTTGGAAGCAAAATTAAGTAATTTCAAATCATTACCTCTGGAATGATGAAAATATAGTGCTTAGATGGAATTAGTGTGAAAGAAAAACACTTTTTTTTTTTCCAATAGGAAAAAAAAAAAAGCATGTCACAGGTGTTCCTGCAATAACACCACCTCAGGCTGTGATGTTTTGGGGTCAAAGAAGGTGATAGAGGTCAGATCAGGTCAGTACCTTGATGTGAGACCTCCAAGTGAAGGCAAAATGCTGCGGGGAATACTGAGGGTGATTCCCTGAAAGCGACACGCAGCCCCTCCAGCTGCACTGCGGAGGTTCATGAGTCCAGGAGGCAGTGGAAAAAGCAAGTCAACAGCCGCATAAGTTACTGTGGTTTTGCATGTGCTGCTTACCAGAGGAGACAGGTCTTAACCACTTGTGGTTATTCAAAAAGAAGAGAGAGTTATTGACTCCAGTGAAATGGAGCAATTCATTCAAAAAACAACCCAGTCGCAGAAAAAAAATAACTAAGCAGAACAAATAAAAACACAAACCCCAAGAAACCCTCAGGAAAAACAGCTATGAGAAAGCTGCAGAAACAAGGAAAACCACTTCAGGAAACGGACATAAAAACAAGTTTCTGCAAGGTAAGCAAAGAGTGCTTTGCTCTCTAACAGTAACCGCTTCTGCTTATACTCTTATCTGGCAGCTCCCCCAAAACGATGAGTTCACTTGTACCTCACCTCTCCGGACTGAACTCTAAACATAGACAGGGGCTGAGATCAAAGGGTCTGTTATCTGCAATATGGGCCTCTGTAGAACAAAGTAAGTTTTCATGATGCTTTCCATCTCCATTCTTCAATCAAAATGAGGAGAAAACTATCTCAAGACAGAAATAAAATATATGGAACTGTGCCCTTCAAATTATTTTTTGCTGGGTTTTTCCCCCCTCTACATTCTTCTGTATTATATAGCAGTTTATGTGTTTTAGTCACGGGATAAGTCTCCCAAACCTATGGATTAGCAGAAGGATGAAAGGCAACGGTATACAGGAATAAAGACTTGGTTTTACCTTTGAAGTGAGTCACTTAATGCTGCCAGCTCGGAAAAAGGAAAAATACCTTACCCTTGTGTGCCAGCACAGCTACTGTGGATTCTTTCTCATAAATAACTTTGCATGCAGCGTAGGTACTTGTATCAATGGACACCCCCACCTGCCACCTATCACATAACCCAGCCATTGTAGTTCTTCCCTGAACATCACAGAAAGAGACAATGTTACGCTTCATGTTCCTAGGAATAAATAGGGAGTTACCCTGAAACAGGACACAAAATCCACAAGAACTTGCTAGGTATTATGCAATAAGACTTGCCACCCTTTTCCCAACCACTAGCTCAAGCTTTTACTCTGTACTGGTTACCTTATTTTATGTTGTAAATAAGACATTTACACAGACAAGAGAAGCACAAAAATGGTGTCTGCATGAAAGCACTACCACACAACAGACAAGTAGGGAGGGAGCTCTAGCTAATACAAGTCAAAAGATGGTTCTTTTGACTAGTTTTTGTCCTGTTTACAGAAAGATTTCCACTGTATATTCCTGATTATGCCAGAATCTGTACCTGCATGTGACTTTGGCAAGGGGTTCCAGTATGTGAGCCAAGGACTGAAAGACAGTGCAAGACAACTGGCAGTGGAAAGGTATTCTTTCTATATTTGTTTGTTTGTTTTTTTAACATGCTTGCCAAAAAATGAACTCTTTCTAAATGTTCTTCAAATCAGTTTAATATTAGCAAAAGACAGATATAAAAAAAATACTACCCAGTCTCAGGTACACAGGTGTGCATCACTAAGGCTGACCCCGTTCACAAAAGCGCACAATGTAAATCATCAGATCTCTTGTAAAATCAGCAGTGCAGCTGATCTTACAAGATACCAAGACCCACACCTGCATTGCTGAAAGCAGGAGCAAGCCCTCAGCGTATGCATACTTTTCCCCCTCCATTCATCTTGCAGATTTATTCTTGTCACTAACAAAACCTATTTCCTCTGTGAACCTTGCAGAAAAGACAAAGAATAGCATGGAAATAACTTGATAAATTGTATGTTACTTACAGCCTGATCAAAGCCCACTACAATTCAATGCGAGTCTTTTTGTTGACCCAACAGCCTTTGGGTCAAGCTTTTAAGCACTTGCTTAATTTCAGCCTTGGCATTTGAAGTGCCTAAGTTTTCAGTATGAAAATACCAAATTTCTGATGTTTGGTGGAATCTCTCTGTTTGACTCAGTCCCATTATGGATTTAAAATGTGTAAGTTATCAACACCGAGAACAAAAACAGTAAGGAAAACATGTATTTATTTCCAAATGCAAACAGCATAAGGCAATCCTGGAATACTATTGTCATGAGAAGTGAAATCTGGAAATTTGATTCAGCACTGGATTATCAGCTGGTCCCAGTGCACCACTTTAATAACATTTGCTATACTTGTTTTGGAGTTTAAAGCCAGGCCTGCGTTCCATAGGACCTGGCAGGTGCTTTTCATTTCTTTATGCATGGTTACATATAACAGCTTTCTTCAGGCAATCAGGTAGATCTTTACAGCACATTTCACTAATAGTTGTACAGACAGAAACAAAGTAATGAATTATTAACTTGTTAAGAAATTAAAACCACCTTTCTCTTAAGCAGGAGGGTGCTTTATGTTACTATTTTTTCATTATTCCCACAAAAGATGGAAGTAAAACATAACACAAAAAGCACTACATGCCTTAGCACTATACTGAAGGTGATTAAAATTGCCAAACTATTCTGTGTCTGTTCTACAGAAATTGTGTGGAGCCATGTACAAATTACTGGAGGCCGTAAAGATTCACCAGTTTACATCTAGAGTAAATGTGGCCCTATCAAAGCAAACACAGTGTCAAAGACAAGAATTACAAGAACAAAACTGATAGAAGTTAAAATCAATTACCACTGTTCATGTACTAAGTACCTAGCAACTAAATCACATACCTAGAAATCATACTGCTTGTCCCATGAGAAAAATTATTCCCTCCAGCTACAACAGATTGCCATAGCAGTCAAACAGTGAATTATTACAACTCTTCCCATTTCTCATGTATTATAATTTTCAATATAAAATTAATGCCATGCAGTCACATTTTTTGGCATCTAGTTTGAAAGAGAATGCTTATAATTTTCTACTTAAAAGTTATTAGGATCAAATTAGAATTTCAATCCTCCCATTTATGTTGATATTACAGAAGTAGTAAATAGAGACTTTTACAAAATAGTTTTTCCAACAGATTCATGCACAGAAAAACATGCAACTGCCGAGACCCAATGGAGAGAACAGACCAATATGGGAATCGCCTCTCGAACCCAGCAACCTGCTGACCAACATGGGAGCTAAAGAAGGAAAAACAAACCAAAAAACCTCCCAACATTTAGGCAGGAAAGAGAAATCTGCCTTCAAACCATATCCAGTCAGGGCTGTGGAAGGTGTAGGAGTTAAGAGTCTTATTTTTTTCATGTTATGTACCGTTTTATGCCAACTGTAATCATTACAAGTTGCTTTAACTTGCAAGGGATGGCTTAAAGTAATAATTTCTAAACAAACTAAAATTGAAGTCTCATCTGAAGTACAGAAAACACACAAAAGCTGTTCTGGTCTCCTTTCTGTACAGGTTCTGTGTATGTGTTAGGTTCTGTTCTGTGTTAGGACAAGGGGAAATAGTTTTAAACTAGAACAGGGTAGGTTCAGGCTAGAGGTAAGGAAGAAATTTTTTACAATGAGGGTGGTAAAACACTGGAACAGGTTGCCCAGAGAGGTAGTGGAGGCCCCATCCCTGGGAACATTCAAGGCCAGGTTGGATGGGGCTCTGAGCAACCTGATCTAGTTAGCAGTGTCCCTGCTCACTGCAGGGGGGTTGGACTAGATGACCACTAGTGGTCCCTTCCAACCCTAAACATTCTATGATTCTATGATTCTATGTCTCCAGATCTTTTCTATTTTATTTTTTTTTTTAATTTGTGAGAATGTAATCTCTAAAAAGAAACTGGCAATATATCCATTCAGTCAGATGGCTGTAAAATCAGCTCAGCCTATGACTCTCCCTTCAGCCAAAAGTACAAGTCTTCTGCCCAAATAATTATTTTACTTTTGGAAAAAATCAGGTGAAAGATCATGTATATGCTATATGGGTCCAGTGAAGTAGAAGCTCAAACAAAACTCAACAGGTATTAATATCCATTATACAGGAATTTAAAAGAGAAATGTAATTTGATATATAACTTTAATTTATATTTTAAGAATTCAAAATCTCCAATTTGTAACTAAGGACAAATCTCTTACAATCGAGACTGTGTTGGTGTTCTCTCATCACACAGCACCCCAAGTTCACGACAAGAAATCACCTCGGTTTTAACTAACAACAGAGTGCCTAAAATACATTTGTGACTCTACATCAGCAGAGTTGCAACTCCTAGAGCAAATCCTGGAAAACAGAAATAAGAAACACGCTTCAGGGAAGCTACTAAGGACAAAGAGAAAGTCAGACAACAAAGAAGGAAAACTGAAGAGGAACAGCTTAATACATTACTAGTTTTCATAGTTTTTGCTATGGTTTATGCAATATTTTCATGTTATGACATTTAACACAGATACAATGGAAATACCCATCACCCCTTGTACACTAAAATGGTACATTTACAAAGTCTGTAGCCAGGGCTTTCACTTACTCTCTTCTCCCTAAAGCTGTACTCGGGCATCCTGGTTGGCAGAAAATACTTAGGGTTTGATTCAGGACAGCTGAAAACTAATGAAAGCTAAGGATACTTTATATGAATTAAAACTGGGCCAAGTGCTATTCTCAGTCTTGCCATTGCACCATGTTATTTTGAATTTGATTTCCACGTGCCTCAGTTTCTCCACCAAGAAAGCTGGGAATTTCATGCAAACTTGGAAGCACCTTGAAGTCAGCAGATAAAAGGAGGTCTATAATGCAAGTCTATTATTATTTTATTTGTAACACAGCTCATTGCCTTTTATATAAGAAAAATAAAAGAAATTACATTCTAAAGCCTTCTGTCTCAACCAATCTCAGTATTCACACTACAGGCCTAATTTACCACTTACTAGAGCCAGGGGAAAGACTCCTATTGACCTGAGTAAG
>NW_009259308.1:4588008-4609264 GCF_000687185.1 Egretta garzetta
TTACGCTGTTTCAGCTGCCTTTGAACCTTAGAGTTGCAAAACAGACAAATAAGTGGCCACCGGTAGTTAATACATTAGATCTGACTTCTATCAAAATGGAAGATTTTTCTTGTGTGTGTTCTGTACAATGAGAATGGCACAGTAATGCAGAATAGATGCCGCTTCTCACTTCAAAACCCCCAGGGTGATAAGCAAATTGAAGGTGTAAAACAAACACAATTTTTTGTCTCTCATATTTGAAGCACACTAGTAAAACAGGGAGGAAATAAGCAATTAATTCAATGTTCATTCAAGATTTCTTTGGACAATGGACTGGGGAAAAAGTTGGAAAGGAAAGAATCAGGCCCTCCTGGGAGCATCCTCGGGCATCTGCTGCAACTGGATTTTCCTGCGAAATGACGTGCTGCGAGTTTCAACTTTGTGTGCAAACCCACCCCATCGAGGTCTTGGCTTCTTTATCTTTGCCCATTTCCTGTGATTCCAACACAACTACTCCCACTTTAGTCCCACACCCTCAGCATCTGCCTGCTGGGGCCACAACATTGCTGATTTTTAACTTGACTTGCCTGGTACCAGCTGCACAGTTCACTGGCTAACATAAAATGGTTAAAGTAAAATGAAAGACAATATAAATAACTCACGCTTCTGGCTGTGGAACAACTGAAGATGTTTGCCCAGCCGTGATGAAGCAGGTCTGCTCTTCAGACAAATCCATTACAGTACATGACACCAAAAAAAAAAAATCTGTATAAATATCTCAAAAATATAGCCAAAAGTATATACTGAAAGTAAATGGAGCACAGAATGGACTTCAATGGCTCTTCCGCTGTCTAGAACTTTTTCATTAGGAAGCAACTAAAAGCAACTAACAGACAGGATAACTCAACTGGAAGTTGAATCCGTTTATATGGTCTGATTTTCTCTAAGCGCTACAAGTATTCTCACCACATTTTCACCTTTCCTGAAGAAACTACTGAAAACTAAAAAGCATATATAGCTGTTTTAAAGCTTAAAAACAAGAACAAGCTGCTGTTCAGAAAGTAAATAATTTATAATAGATTCAAACAATTAGGATTAAGCAGCTTCATTTAAAAAAAAAAAAAGAATGCTTGACTATTCTGGGCTGTGTTTTGGAAAGCATTTCTACCTTATTTTTCTTGGTAACACAATTTCATGCTACAAAAAAGGCATCAAACGATGAAAAGCATTTGTTTCTTTCTACTTCTTAAGTAAAACCAGCAATGTTAAACAGGTCAGATATAATAAATACAGCTATTTCAAGGGAAAGAAAAATGTTTTCCTGTCCTAACTTTGAGTGACAAGAGAAAATTTTTACCAGCTTGCGACTCCACTTTATTAAAAGTGTTCAATTTTATTTAATTGGATATATATGTACGTTATATTCGGCTTCTTTGTTGCATTTTTCAAATTAATCATATACCATAGAAGCAACATTTTAAAGTGAGTGATGTTCTAGACACCTTTAAAAGTTCTCGTCTGTGGCAGCCACAGTCTCCTAACCCATATTTTTAAATTTTTGATACTTGGATTACCCCGGCAGGAAGGTGATAGTCCTTGAATAGAGCTTTTTGTTCAGCGTTCTAATAGCTTCCAGCGCTTGCCCCAGCCCACAAGATACATACCAAATTTAGTTAGACATCTAGGCCAGACATGAAGAATTTCTCTGTCAGATCTAGTAAACTCCATCAGTTTAACATTTTGGCTTCTTGAGGGCAAGGAGGAGACAGCGAGGCAGCAACGGTGCCTTGCAGCAGCCCAGTGACACATGGCGGTTCTTAAACGGAAGTCAATGAATGAGGCTACTAACCTCTGCAACCCCTGAAACTTTCCTATTTTAGATTAAAAAAATATAACAATCATGCATCCTTAGCTGCATTCAATCCTACATCCTGAAAACGAGGGCTGCTAAGAGGTGCTTGCCATGTAATCTCAGAGCTCAAATCCACTGTGTATTTCCCCGTGAAGACACTAAAGAAATTTCAGTCAGCTTGAAGCAACTCTTCTCTTTCAAATATGTTTTAGATTTGTTACCAAGAGTTTAAACCTAACAGAAGGAACTGGTAGGCAATTTGTACTCTTGCATTAAACTATTCTGGTTTAAACCCTTTTTTTTTTTTTTTTGATCTTCTACTGATCATACCAATCTTTTCCCACACAGAACTGGTACAAAAGGAATAAATTTATATTACCCAAAATGATTCACCAGTTTGAGAAGGGGAGCGAGAGCGGTGGAGAACCCCACAACCAGAGCCTGTGAGAGCCTGGCCTTGCCTCCTGCTGAATGGACACTCCAGGCGGGAATCTCCTGCAAGATATTTTCTTACCCGCAGTCCACTCTCAAGAGGGTTTGAGCTTTTGGAAGAAGCCCTTCTCTCTGGGCTGGGCAACTGTCTTGTGGGAGGAACTGTAGAGGCGAATGCTTGCAGAGCACTGTGAAACCGCAGAGCTGCGATGGGGGGATCTGCAGCGGGGCCAGGGCAGCGCGGGGCCTTCTGGGAGACCATGAGAACTCACTGCTGAATTCCAGCCTGGTGTTCCTCATTTGGAAGTAATTGCCCTGTGCAATCCATCAGGAGGGGCCAGAGAAGATATCTTTGTGAAGTGGAAAAAAATGAGTTCTTAATTTATATATGACAATTAAACCAAATTGGATTGATTTCTTTTTTTTCCTTTTTTTTTTTCTTTTTTTTTTTTTTTTTTTTGGAAGACTTTAAAATGAACTGTAAGTCAGAAGATCTGCCAAGGCTCCCTTCCCTAATTAAACACATAACTCGTATTAAAAACCTTTTTAGTCCAGCTGCTGAGAGACTGTGGATTGTGGAGATGTATGGTTTGTGGGAAACATTGTGTTCCTTCTTGAATTCTTCAGCTTTCACAAAAGACAGCATGTGAACACTTTCCATAAATACAAACTGTGTTTTCTAATTAAACTACTGTCACTTCTATATAATGAGTTAGCAAACCAAATGAAAGCTTAGACAAATATTTTCAAAGTTAAAGTAATCAGCTTCAAATGAAATATGCAACTTCTCACTATAGCCATACCTTTAGTAACTCAAGCAACAATTTTTTTAAAAGTAAGTAATAAAATATCCCCGATTTATACAAGGCATTGCCACTGAAAGACTAAAACACAACAAGAGTATGGGTAATACACCAGAAGACTTATGCCATGAAAGATTAGAGTAACCAGATTTTCTCTTTGAAAAGGTGAAATCTCATTTTAGAAGGAAACTCTTTGGCTGTAGCTACACCAGCCTCAGAGTTCAGAATGAGATATGCATGTTTCTTACAGAAAACTACTTTTTTTTCCTGCAATTTAAGAGTCTAGGCTGGTTTATCAGTGTTGATTATTAGATAGAGACAAAACAAGTGTTTGGTCTTTAATTACCTCCATCCTACTGGAAGTGCACATGAAAGCTGCATGAAATATTATATACTTGCACAAGAAAATAGTGTTCCTTTTGCTGCATTTGTTGTTTTATTACTATCAGATTGGCTTTTTACAAAAAAAACCCCATCTCTGCAGGTATTACATACTCAAAGCTTTCTCTAGCTTAGAAAAACAAAATAATTGAGAAATATCAAAGACCCAATCCTGTGGAAACGGCTCTTTGAAAAATCCAACTGTTTTCAACCCTAAAGTAGCCAATTTACTTGTACATTTGTAAAGTATAGCACAGGTCAGGACTTTCTATAGCCCAGTCTGGCTAACTCACACTTACATCACCGCGTTTCCAGTATCCCCCATGTCAAACAAGGCGTGCTGTCAAACATCGTCTTTGGAAGTCAGCCTGACCCAGTTAATGCTTTATGCAGAAGATCCTTCCTACCTAGTTGGAATAATTTTAAATGCACGCATTAATGTATCAAAAAGCTAACTGCTCTTACTGTTCCCCAAACAAAACCATATGCGCTCTTTTACACTAACTCTGTTACGATAGGTTTATTATATCTCTGTATCCTACATTCATTTTTGTTGTACCAGATTTTCTTACATCAAATCACAAAACTAATAACCTGCTTCCAGCTCAATAAGCTCCCTGTCCGAACCTGGGAGGGTAAAGTGTAAAAAGCGCTGCAGGAACTGGATCAAGTGTCATCTACTGGCCATCCATCATCAGAGACAAGCTGCTCAGTTACACAGGTCTTTGGTCCAGTCTAGTAGGCCTGTGGCCATCTTCGGAACCCAAGGACTATTAAGTGATCAAGCATCCGACAGACATCAAGTAAACCATCCTGGTTCCACAAACAACAAATACACACTGCAGAACAGATCTTTAACAGGGAATTGGCTTTCACACCCACTAATGTTAATCAGCATGCCTTCCGTTGTCGGAGACTACCCAGATGAGTTTTCATCTTTTTTTCCCTGTGACAGTTGGAGGCTCTGAACGACCCATTTCTGCTGTGCTGCTCACACCCTTGGCAGAGACGGGTACTAAGGGGAAATGGGCTCTTCCATTCCCTTTGACAACCATCAGCTTCGTGTTTTTGTAATGCAATCACATTTGAACTTCTCTATTCAGAAGTCCCTTGCACATAACAGAGTGGCATTACCCTAAGTAACAGCAGCAACAAAGGAGCAGGCTGTGAGGAGCTCAAGATAACATCAGCCTTTGGAGATCTGACCTGCTCCACTTGATCAGAGCTAATGAAATAAAATAAAAATCACACTATAGCTCTTCCATTCTCATCACTAAATTCTCCAAACCGTTTCCCAGCTCACCTCCTATCAGAGCCGCACTAGCCATCTGAGAGCGTGCACTGAAAAGATTTCACCCTACCCTTTCACACTTAGGTCATCATTACACAGTCTGAAGTCTTTATCGCAGAGCATCACAAGAGGATTCCCCACGGTCTTCTCACAGTCTAACAGCAACGCCAAAAAGATGTAGCAAAGGCTAATGGAAAGCCATTTGTGCATGGGCTGCTATAACCATTTTGGAAACCTCAACAGTTGTTTTAAAGACATCTCCCGATGTGAAAAATGGTTCTACTTTGTCGTTAAAAAGAGAATGCTGCAGACGGTTAATCTTGACCATTTATTTTATATCATCCAAACCAAAATATTGATACACCTGGACAAACTCCGTCCAAGAAAAGAGCACCATTCCCAAAGCATTCATGAACACAACCAACAGATCATAAATTGTAACTATCCAGAACTGGCCACAATTAAATAATCTGTCAAGGGAGGAGGTAGGCAGCCATTCTGGCTAGGTTCAGACCGCTGATAGAAATTCAGAAAAGGCTAAATTAGAAGCATCAACAGTTTGTGGATTGGTGTCTCCTGAGTCACTGAGTTAAGACAGTCTAAGCTACAATGAACCCCCCCAGCGCAGGTCAAACACTTATTAAACGGTTGCGCCCAAGAGACTCTCACAAACTCAGGAAAAATCATTTATATGCTTCGATGAGACTCAGTTCAGGACAGCGCTCTGTCTGCACAACTAGCACGTTCACGGAGAGGCATCTTCTCGGGTTCAGTGCCAGGGACATTTAGGGCGAGTGCACCCAAGAGCTCAGCTTGAGTTACTCCATCTTGCTGCTGATGGTGAAAAAGGTGGAGTTATACCAATCCTTACAGAAGGAAATTTGTGCTACAAGACACAGCACTGCCAGCTGTGACTGTGCTGTGCACTGGGAGTCATGGGATCATGCTAAGATTATGAACTCTTATTTTACAGAGAAATAAAAAAAAAAACCCAAAACCAGAAAGATTTAAAAAAAAAAATTAACAAAAATCCTCCAACACCTCCACATTTTTTTCTCCTGTATCTTAAAGCAATTCAAGCGGAGCTGATGACCCTTGGGATTCCTGGCTCTGAAAGAAGGGGAGGATCAGGGTAGAAAGTGATCATCCTGAGTGCAAGACAATAGCTGCACTTGAATGCCATTACTATTTAAAAACATTACAGATAGAAGGAAAAAGACATTTCTAGACAGAAACCTGAAGCTTAATTCCAGCTCTGCTGAAATCAACAGTTTTGCCATGAACTTCAAAGGAACTGTGATTTCCTGTCCCCCCTCCCTTCCCCCCCGACCCCCCATTTTAGAGCTAACACAACCAGCAGAACTGAACAGGATTTAAAATATTACTAATTACATCCCCCAATTAGTAGACTGATTATACTACTTAATAACTTCAAATCTGCAAGAAGGACTGAGCCTGCAGTCCTCCATTTTAATCGCAAGATGGATTGCTAAAACAGAAAGTGCTATTGCAAGCTTCTTCTGGATGCCACCACTTCTGCTGGGACCATCAGAGAGCAGCTCGAGCCATCATCCATATGGTTCTTTGGTGTCTTTTTCATTGTAACAGCATCCTAAGACCCAGACTACTATATCTAGACAAACTATTGTTTCCTGCTTGGTAATTTTTGCTTTACATCTCTGAATTGCAAAGAATTGTGGTTTTTTTACCTATATAATCCACACACCCTCCCTTTATTCGGGCATCTAGACTTGATGCCAACAGCGATTGCTCATCATCATACCAAGCACAGGAACCTACAAACTGAGCTTTCGTATCCTACATTAACAAAGGCGCACATATACAGGGACAGGAGCAGTTGCTGGGAAGGATCTAAAGCGCTCCGCTGTTTAAATCAGTGCAGCCAACCACTGAGAGCAACATGCGCTCTTTGCTCTTCCGTTGAGCGCACCGAGACACATTCATTGTCTAGTATGTCTTCAGAGTTCGTTTCTTAATCATAAGATGGACTACTTCAAAACTATGCAGGAACAAAAGTCACATTTACAAACCCCAAAGTATTAAAATTATGTAGGTATATAACTAGTATTTGATTAAATGTCTCTTGCATAGCGAAAGTCACCCACACAAGTAACACGGGATTTCAGTTTATCCTCTATATGCCTCTAAATTACATTAATTAACTGAAACCATGACCTTGATATTTCCATTACAGCACTATTTTAAAAGTGAACACAAAAGCGTGAATTCATCTATGTATTTCTTTATTTTTATGAAAACACTTCTTTGCAATCAGTAATAAGATCTCACCGCTGTACTTCAGTCTGACCTCAAAAGAAAACTAAACAATGATTTCTGTACCACTGTGCAAATTATAAAAAAATGAAGTAGCATTCCTTCCCATCACATCTTACTTTACAATAAAGAGGTACTTTCCTAGCATAAAACCCCTCAACGTTTAACATTCCCTTTAAACCAACCACAGCAAGTCACTGAACCTGAACATAAAAGTTGGGCATTAACTTACTTTATCCATTTTCCTTTTTGTACAAATAAAAAGAAACAATCTATAAGTGAGGAAAAGTCCATCAAGCTGAACATAACACATCCAGATTTTGTGACTGTTGGGTCATACAAAGCTGTGTGTGTTAATAACAGATCTGAATTTAGTTATGCTTATTTACACAAACAAGCTACAAGCAACCCAGATGCAATGGTTAATAATTAAATGTAAGCATCTATAATAAGAATGTGATTTTGTTCATATCACTCGATCAATTTGTTATAAATTGAAATCTCAATATGAATAATGTAAAGAAAAATTCTCCTTCTGAAGAAATCTCAGTTTATTTCAAGGAAGAGAGGCATGTCCAAGTTGGACTTGATGATCTTAAAGGTCTTTTCCAACTTAAACGATTCTATGATTCTAAGTTATTCTGCAAATTTCATAAGTCTTACAATTTTTTTTATTGAAAAAATAAGAAAAAATACAGGTAGTAACCCTGCTATTATCTTGCCATGGTTTAATCCCAACTACTATTCGTAGCAATATTAGGTAGATATGTTCAAAACAGTATCATTCCTTTCATTTGAAGCACCACTTTAAAATACTGCCTTTAAAAACTATTAGATTTTTTTTCCTTGAGCACAACACCAGCAAAAGCCACACTGCATGACCTTTAACATCATTTGCATATTTTCATCTTTATATAGACATGCAGATAATCACAGCATTTCTATCTCTTAAAGCTTCACAGTTAAAAGACCACTGGAAAAAGTACTCGGAGAACCACCAAAGAGGCTACCAGCACACACTTGATTTTCATGTGAAAGTCATTTGAATTACATGTGTCTACTACTTCTTTTCACAGTAGTGTGCTCCTGACAGAATTTATCAAATCAATGAGCTCCTGGGGAATGAATAAAGTTATGAATCAACATAACAAACAATGACTGTCCTAGTAGCTTAATAGATCTTATCATTGCAAAATAATGATAGGAATGCGCCTCATCCGAGTGCCCGCATGATTGCTATTTGTACATCTGGTCAGGAAGCACAATGCAGCCACTCCTGACTCCTAGCAAGCATTAAAGCCCAGACAGAGCTGCAAAGATAAACAGTGCTTTTGACGAGGCACTCACTTTGATGAAATAAGATTTATTCTCAAGAATTACTGGAGCTGCTCACAGCTTTCAGGAAGAAAATAAAGAAAAGGAAAATACATAGGCTGCTGGAGTGAGACTAATGATGATATATGCTTGACATTAAAACTGCTAAAACCAGGCTGCATGTTGGTAAATTGTGTCATGTGCCTGGGAGTCTGGGCAGTGGCTTTTGAGCCAGGAGCCTCCAGTTTCTTGTGCTGCTTTTAACAATAACTTCTTTTGTTGCCCTTGCCAAGTCATTGCTCCACTTCTGCTGCGGCGAGAAGGGGACAGGGCTTACCTACCGTTCAGAGGCTGGGAGCTTCAACAAATATTTGCAACATGCTTTAAAAACTGCAATCTTGCCATGCAAGTTCTTTGAATTATTATTATGAAACCAGCACTGCAGACAGGCAAGTTACAGGGACATTTGCTAAAGGCAGGAAGAAAAGAACAGATCCAAGTGCCGTGACATTTTGCCCAACTTAACCGACACAAGCCCAGCGAAAAAACCACCACTCCCTGCTCATTTAACTCAATGCTGATGTTATGTACTTGCTCATTTATCCACTATATCCATTGTTTTCTGCCGCAAAATAAATAGCAGAAGAAAAAGCTGTGGTAGGCAGGCACTGTGACACAGGCTCCACTGTAACAATTCAGAGGACCACGTTAGTGAACAGGCAAAGAGAAATGAGTCTGCAGTTGAGTGACTTCCCACTCAAAGCAAAGAAAAGCACCATCAGTTACCCTGCAGATATGGTCTTCAACACCAGGTCCAACAAAAATGAGCAGGGCAATCACTGGAGAAGGGATGAGGATCGGCACCTTTTTGCTAAGAGAAATCTAACAAACCTACACGTTCTGCAACCTTACTCCCACCATCCTAAGTATGGCAACTCCCATTTTGTAGATCTTGGCAAGGGTGCTACATAGGGCGGAGCTGAGGTCATGCTGGAGACATCACCTCTTCCCTCACTTCAGCTCAAAGCAGGATCAGCTGTACCACAAGTGGCTGAACATCCTTTAAAGATGATGAATAACAGCAATTCCATGAAAGCTATTCCATCATCTAACTAATGGTTTGGTCTATATGTCCCTTGCTGTTGTTTAAAACCATAGCTAGTCCTAATCTCAAGTGGACAAGAACAACCATTGCCTTCCTAAATGCTCCTTGATATATTGGAAGCACATTATCAAGTCTGCCCTCTCATGTCTGCATCTAATAAATTAAATTTAATAAAACCTGTTTCATTGTTCAGTTCTCTTACTTTTTTCCCCAGTCACAGAGATTAGGGTTTAATGAAGACCTGCCACAACAACAGAAAGCAGCAGGCTGAGTTCTCATAAGAAATAGCCTGGGTCATCATCAACTTTCCTCTCCAGGTGACAATGCCAGATGCTGTGCTTTCCTTCAGTAACGTAACATGGCAAAGTTACACAGCGATAGAACTGACACCATCTAGGTAATTCTGCAAGACCAAGAATTGTAGCTGGTAACACAAATAACACAATTCTGATGCCTATAGCCTCTTGCCATCCTGGGAGAGCAAAGCATCCCATCTTCAGCAGTAAGCCCCTTGCTCAGATTTCAGCCCTCCTACAGCATAATCCTCAGGCAAATCTTCCTTTCTTCCCTACTGTGCACTGTGTGCACGGCGTTCCCCATGAAGGAGATGTAGGGGTTGAATACTTTCCAGAAGTGCAGAGCATCTTTAGTCGTACACACTCTAGAGAAAGTTACAGGCTCTGTTCATCTCAGAAAGCAGGACCACACATCCATAATACCCTGAGTCACTGCAAAATTATGTGTACGTTTTTCTTAATCGAATTGCAATTCTTTAAAAATATTTTCCATCTCTACCCCCTTATGACTCATCCTGAATTACTCCAGCAGCAGCAGCTGCTTAGTCTTACCTTATTTGAAAAACAAAATCCAAACAAACAAAAAAGCCCACCCCAACCCCATCCCAAAACCCAGCATCGAGCAATTTATCCAGCAGAACTTTGGAGAGGAAATGCGAAATCTCAGACCCGCTGAGTACCAGAGTTTTGCACGCACTTCTGTG
This sequence comes from Egretta garzetta, assembly GCF_000687185.1. Lineage (NCBI taxonomy): Eukaryota > Metazoa > Chordata > Aves > Pelecaniformes > Ardeidae > Egretta > Egretta garzetta. The sequence continues at coordinate 4,598,461 of NW_009259308.1, forward strand.
ACATCCAGATTTCACCTCTCATAGACTTTTACAGCTGTGCAATGTGTGCATAACGTGTCACCATGGATATTGGTCCAGATTCCACATGCTTCAAACAGAGGATTTATAAGGTAAAATGCCATGTAAGGCAGCAAAGAGAAAACAGACTTCTTATTTGCTCATATTAATACCAACTTGAAGGAATTAAACTTTTTCCAAAAAGCAGCTGTGGGGAAACAGAACAAATTGCAGATCATCTCAAAAAATAAAGGCTTCCACCATGGAGGCCTTCAGTCAGGTGTCTTCCTAGCTCCTGAGCAGAGAAGGCAACAGGTCTTCCCCAGATAACAACAGAGAGAAATTACAAGTAGAAAACAAAAGGCTGTATTAAATCATTTCCCAAATTGAACATGTTGTAATTTAAAAAAAAAAAAAAAAAAAAAAAAAAAAAGGAGAAAAGGGAGTAACTACAGAAGGTCTGAGGCAATTCACTCTGCAAAGACCAGCTGAACCCTTACACCAGCCGCTGGTGTAAATGGGGTACCTAGTCACTCGGACATGACTATGATACCAGCTACCCACACTGGGTCCCTGGGTATCATCAGCTGCAGAAACCAGTGCCTCGGTCATGCCAGTGCAATGGGCTATGAGACTCAAGATGGCAGTTCGACTTTTGTTGCTGTTACTCTTCCTTTTTAATCATAATGCAGAGAGAATTCAAAGGCTGCTACCTCAAATTCATCCCCTGGGAAAACACACGTTTTCTGATTCCACGCTTACTTCTTATAGATTCCTACTCTTGCACATGAAGAGAGAGTAACCCAAATAGTATCCCATCAACATTACTGACTAATTAGTATTAGCAAGGGAGAAAACTTTAGCTAAAACTGTTATAATTACAAGACAAAAAGCAATTCCTTAGTATTACCAGCCCACCAGAAACAGAGCCACCATGTTAAAGCAACACTCTGCTACCTCCTGGAGGAGCTCAAACAATGGCTGCATTGTTCAGCGGCCTCGTCTCTGCTGAAGGCCACCCACATCTTCCCTACTCCGGGGAGAAGTCAAAATCTTCCAGCTCAATAGACATCCAGTCAGAGGAGAAAGCATCTTTACAAGCCCTGTTCATTTTTCTTGGACAAGAAGAGAGTTCAGCCTTTGCCTTCAAGCCAAGTCCCTGAAAGGAAGGGAATGAGTTTGAAGTTCCTGAAGATGGACATGTCTCCAATGCTTAGGCATTTTGTATCACACAAGATTGATTTCCTCCAACTACAAGAGGCCTCGGGTGAAAACGATGCTTCACAGCCTCGTGGCCGGGAGCCAGCATTAGACTGAAACACAAAGAACACATCGTGCTTGCCTCAAGATGTCAGGAGCTTTTGATAAATTAAAATTCATTTTGGTAAAAGAAAAATTCCTGGAATATTTTGTACATGCTAACATGTGCATTAATATTTCAAAGTTAAATAAATTACACAAAAACAAGTAAAAATGAGTCAGTCCTTCCAAAAACTGGACAACACCCCACCCCCCCCACCCCCCATTTTTTTAAAGTTTTCAATGTTCTATTACTTTTTACCAGGCCTACTATAATAAAGGAAAACTAAATGTAACCAACCTTAAAAGTGCTGGAGAAACGGAAGAGGAGAGGAAAACAACAGAAATAAACTAATGTGCCATGCCAAATGAAATCCAAACAAGCTCTGTGCAAAATCAGCTGTGGCTCTGGGTACACAGCACCAAATACTTGCTGGGGGGGGACAGGGACAATGGAGACAACACGGAACAATGTTGCGAAGAACAGTGTAGATCCCGTAGTGTACGAATACATCCTATGAAGTCTTAGGAGTTTTCAGGCTTCACCTACAGAACAAAAGAGGTTCTGGAAATGAGATTTGCCAGATGTGCCAATATAAATCAGTATTTTTAATATTTCTCCTGATGTCCCATTAACCTCATCAGTATTTCCATACATGTCATTTGGCAAGCTTCTCAGGATGTCCAGTAAAACTAGGGGACACATGTTAACAGCAGAGAATAATAAGGGAGAAGCCCTCACAAGCCTGAACTTGACTCCTTCAGTTTGCCATGCCTGGAACATGGGAAGGAGAACAAGGTGACAAAGGAAAATGGCTTGTGTGTAAAATAAGCACAGAAAGAGTGAGCACAGCCCAGATGGATGAGGTAGCCAAATCCTGCACGTTGCTCTAGAAGAGAAGGATAGCATGGGAATCAGAGCCTGGGGCGGGGGGGGACGACGACAGACACAACAAAAAGGATATTCTTTTATCATGCTTACTTCAAGATAAACTCTCTGTAGCCTAAAATAACCACTCCTGTTGACATGCATTCAAACACGCTGCAAACTAGTATGCTGATCGTGCTCATCTGGAAGGGATACAGTCTTGTCATGGACATAGGGCCACACTTCATACTAAAAATTTCCAACAGCCAACGCTGCATGGCTGCACTGGCTTGCAGCATGAGACCTGAGCCTTCATTTACAGCAGGAGACATGCAAGAATTGCTTGGGGCCAGCTGTACACAAATATCTACTGCTATCAAACAAATTAACTTTTCCTTATATTAAAAAACACCAAAACACACCACCATCTAATCAGTAAGCATTTGCTTCTGAGAAGAAAGTTTTATTATTTTCTTTTTTTTTTTCTTTTTTTTTTTTTTTAAATGAGAATATTTCTAACAGGTACCAGGGAAACTTGATCAGTCCTTAGAAAGTATTTAGGTATAAAGAGGTGTATAGAGTCATTGCTGTCTCCAGCCCACAGCAGAAATGAGATATTCCTTGAGAGCTGAAAGGGACATAGTTTATCATGTCCATTGAACACCTGCCTCCACTTAACCCTTTTGGGACTTTCTGCTTCAGCTAGTCTTTTCAATGGGGTTACTAGATCAACAGGGCTCTAAATTCCTCAGAAACTGTTTTTCCCCTGCCTCTTTTCAACAATATCTTACCAGACGCTCTTTCAACACAGGGTCTCGATCCTTATGATTTTCGAAAAGACTCCAACTGAGGGATCACAGAAAGTCAGGACAAGGCAGTTTTGTTTCTGCCAAGTATTTGAGCCCAGATACCCCCTGTTCATTATGTCAATCAGTTGTCTGGGCTAGGTCAAGAGTTATTCGTAGATCCAGATGCAATATACATGTTAGAGAGTGGCTGTCGCCTTGCCCTGCTCACAGAGGCAAAATGCCCCTGCTCCTTCATGTGCTACACACTGTTCCAAATCCAGGCACGGATGTACAAAATTTTTGCAATATACAAGTTTAGCAATCCACCCAATGGTGTATTTCCAGATACAGACATATCATCCTCATCTCTATATGTATATAAAATTTATAGTGAATTTCTTCATGTGCTTTTGCTTAAAAATAAAAATTATATGCAAAAGCAAAGCAAAGCATGTACGGAGAAAAAAAGAAGAAAGAGAAACCGTCACCAAAGAAAATGAACTCAGGGCTTTGTTAACTTGAAAGTCAAACTTTTTTTCTCTTTTATTGAGATGTTCATATAAAATACTTGAACTAAGTGGACAGCAGTGCTCAGACTACAGTGAGAAGCTGACAGCAGAAATTACGTCCTCCGCCTCCACTGTTTACATAGAACGCCACAATATGATAGGTGCTTTAAAGAGAGATAAAGATGACATTCACCCTAAGCAAAACTTAGAGGCTTTACTTCTAAAGAAAACTCTAGATAAGATTAACTCAGTAGCATTATCTCAGCATACAAGCGTAAGTGCGCTCTATTTATTTACATACTCTTATTCTGAAACATATTGAATGTTCTTAGCTGTAAATAGCAAAGCTCCTTTCTCCCAAACAGTCTGTTTAAATATGACTAGCATTGTTACAGATTAATTTTTTTTAAGACTAAATGCAGTATAGTCGGAATTGGAAGGATGGAGTTGCAAATGTTTGTCTTTTAGTGCCGAGCGCTACAGAAAGCTGGCATCAAAAGTACAATAGAAAACAGAGTTTGGTGGGAAGTTCAGATGCTTGACTACCCTACTCTGAATAGAGCAGAAAACTTCTATTAGTTCCCTGCTGTTTCAGCCAGGCTAGGTCAATTCCCCCGCCACGAAGCCAGGAGACTTTTCCAGCGTTATCAGCATTAACCCTCTTCACGCTGCTCAACAGAGCAGCCTCGGACAAAAACGTACACTGCTCTGTGCCAAGAAGTACTGCCAAGAAGCAGTGCTGCTTTCCAAAATTAAGTTCCAAGCTCCGTAACATGTACAGGCCAATTATTTTAAAATATGGGATAATATGCACATTCTCAGTCCCGTGCCCAGAAAGCAGGCCATTATCTGGCAGCATTTGCAATTACATTAACTGCAGAAAGTGTGAAAATTTGTGTCACAGAGAAAGACGACCAGAATTTCTACTCTGTGTTGACAGAATAAGAGCAGCTTATAACTAGTTGGAAATAATTCATTGCTTTTTCATTGCAGAGCAGGACATGTAAAACACAAAGTGCTCATAACGAACAGTTAACCCAAAGTTCATTAAAAAATTGCTTCAAGCACACCCTGTGGAGGAATGGGGTGTTCATGCTGCATGTTAAGTATTGTGTAGCTGATGAAAAAACATAAAATGCAGCATTTTATAAACACTCATGTCTATGGTTATAATTTATCGTATCTCATCATTTTTTGCTGTATCATACTTAAAAGCTGAATTAAGTACCTGGGACTTTAGCAACAATGTCAGGGAAAGTATCTGCTAAAAGTACTGCTGTTCTGGGCTAGTTTGGATTTTTGCAAGGCTACACCCCTGAACTGTCCCACTTGTGGCACGACCAAATGCTATAGGAGAGTAGCGTCTCAATGCTAAGCACCTACAGTTAGAAGCAGTGAGAAAATAGGTTGGTTTCCTCATCTGAGGACATTCTTTCTTCATTGAAGTATTTCTTAAACAAATGTTCTGCTGTAAATTCAGGATTTCCAACTAAAATCAGATTTTTTAAAAAAAATGGGCAATAAAAAGTAAACCCAAACAATTTGTCTACTAAACAGATGAATGACGATTTCTTAACTAGAGTTTGAACCCCACCCTGAAAGGGAATGGGGTTGAGCTCCTTGTGCTTCACACAGGTTGGAGTAAGATGCCAGTGGGAAGAGGTGGTTTCACCTGGAGAAGCAGTGGCAGGAGGCAAAAGCACTGCTGCGTCCTCCTCACCTGCATCCGCCACCACTGCCTTGCTGCCACAGGCTGACAAACTGCTGTTCATCGACGAGTTAACAGCTTGGAAGAAAACAGGGGAGAAACCCCAAGGAAGTATCTTAGAGGAACACAGAAAAAGATGCCTTGATCATCACCCAGACTGCAGTGTGGGTAGGAGTAACAGGCTAGAAGGAGACACACCAGACTGGCAGAACCAAGGACTAGTTAAGTGGGAGCTGATGGTACTGGTAATCCAGAGGCTCCCACAAGCCAGACTGGAGAAATGCACATGCTCTGGACCTTTGGGGTTTTCTGTCCCTTTACATTTTTCTGCCATGCCAGAAATATTTCATGGCTTCAAATGTTTTGACAATGGAATACTATATGGAGCAAAATGATGTTACAAGGCAAAAATAAGGAGTTGGAAGTACAGAACTGGGTGGAGAATGACAGCAGTGGGAGCCTGCATGGTCTTTAGTGTTTTCAAACCCTAAGTATAAAATGAAGATTCAGTATCTAGCATGATACTGTGGCTCTCTGATACCAGTGTGACCAGCAGCTTCCACTATGCCAGTACAAATCCCCGTGGCCCTGATGGTTCTGCCACCCCCTCCAGGCTCCATGCTAGTGGCCTGGATGTGACAGTACCCATCTGAGCAAGGAGAGCTCCAGGTTTGAATCTCAGGTAATTATCTCTTTGTCCATGTCATCCTAGACAAAGTTATTTAGCCTGTCTATGTCTCCATTTCTCAAGTGAACAGGAATAGCAGTCTTTGCCTCCCTCATAAGGAATGTAATGAGGAAAATTATGTCAAAGATCGTAAGGCTTTGGGGTATATACAGTGATAAGAACTGTGTAAGTACTGGAGGATAAGAAAAAAAATCTGTGTCTTAGCCAAAAATCAATGTGGAAATAATATGACTGCTTTGAAGGGCAGTACAGGTCCAGTCCAGCAGTAGTACTTAATAAAATGGATGATTACTAAACCCCTTCATCCCTCCCTGTGTTGTCAGCAAACAAATACCTGCACAGAAATAGAGATGCCTCTGAACAATGTTTCCTCTCTAGGCCTAGACTCCGAACAACACTTTGCTTGCTTTAGTAAAATTTTGGCAACCCAGCGCACCAATGCATGGTCCACTGCAGAGCCTTTTGCTTCCCCTGAAGCGAAGTGCCTGAGTGCCAGCCAGGGGTACGCGCACACGCAGCCTCCTTTCCCCCAGGGAAAGAAGAAATGAGTCTGCTGTGCCCACTTAAAATACTTTCTTCCTCTCCTTTATACTCAGTTTATACTCAGACAACACTCTAAGCGCATGTTTAATGCCCAAATGTGTCTTTCCAATGGAAAAACACATTTAGAAAGGCTTAGATGGCTGTGGGAAAGAATTCGCGTTCAGGAGAGAATCCAAAATGGTGGCCACAAATCTGCCCTGTGGATTTTGGGCAAGGCAGAAGAGTTCAGGCTGTCTCCATTTCTGTGCAGCTGCAGCATGCTGTGCAATGACTGAAAAAGTGTCTTCCCACTTACCACAGAAATAAGTAGTAAAGTGTCAATGGTGCCAAAGCTCAGAGGATGACAAAGAAACCAACAAAACAAAAAAATCAGTTGCTATTTTTCCAAACAATTCTAGGAATACAAATATGGGTTTATAGATTTAAGTGATTTTTCTTAATGGAAAAAAAAAAAAAAAAAGTGTGTTCTAATACTGAAGACTTATATAAACTTCAACAAAAGCTAATTTTAAAGAGGAAAGCTTTAAATACCTAAGAAACAGATTTTTATGCCAACAAGCTAAGCAGCAGGCAGGCTGCCACGTGCCAGCGTAAGGGATTCACGTATCTGTGAAGAACTCACTCTGCTCTTTAAGCAACTGATTTGCTGAGATAGGCGAACGGCAAAAGCCAAAGGCCCTGAAACTTTTCCTCCAGTGTGGTAGCTGCATCTAGGCATAGGCATACCACCAACTATTATTCTATTAACTACATATGGCAGGGAAATGAGGGAGGAAAAACACAATACGCCACAGTTCTTTCCCACAGAGACTTAGCAATATCAGGGGATCATACTGTGTTATTAAAATTTGTGAGACTAAAAATACCGCTCTTTATTGCTCTGGAATTTAAAGACTAAGAGCAGTTACACAATCTGAGGTAACAAACCTAAGGATATATCGTAGTTCCTTCCTGTGACCCGAATTTGGTATGCATTATTTTTCTGCAGACCTTTTTCTGTTAGTAAAACAAACAAACAAGCAAGCAAGCACATGCTACTAATTGTATTTACATTACACATTATCAACCAAATCTATACTCAGGGTTCTTTCAAGACCACCAACAAGGCTCGCGTTACAGGGACTTTGCATTAAGTAGAGAAACATAAAAAACAGGAAAAAAACCCCAGAAAAATCTTGCAACTTTTAATATTCATGAAATAGACGCAGGCTAAAAATGTTTGTTTAAATCCAGGAGGGAAAAAAGATACATTCCCATCTCAAAAGGGGATTCTCTTTCAATCTCTCATTAAAATAATACTCTCTAAGGCAGCATTTACAGGCAGCAGTCTGAGATAATTAAAGAATGATGGCAAATGTGGTCCCCGCCCTCGTTCCCTCCTCCAGTCTTGGAAACCTGAAAATCTGCACAGATATTTAAACATGACTGAGATCACAGAAAGAGAAGCGACATCTTCAGTCAGTAGAGGTCTGATCCAGAGGAAGCTGAAAGACTCCCATTGACTTCCCAAGGTGCTGGACCAACCTGTACATCCAATCCACTGCCAAGGAGGACTTGCTGCCAGAAATATATTCCCCGTAGTTCTGCCCAGTCCAATTTAAACATCTCAAGCAACGTAGCTTCAATAACCTCCCCTCCAAGATTACTGAGTCCAACAGATTTTACTCTTAGGAAACTGCTTCTGAAATTTAGCTTAGGCTTCCTCACCTGCATTTCCATCCTCCTATTTATAGTCATGTCTTCCTTTGCATTGCTCTAAATAATACCTCTTTCACTTCTAGTAACACAAGCACAAAAGATCATCCCTCTTAACTTCAACATGGTTTAACTTTCCCTAAATAAAAACAAACCACAGAATCAATTTTGATGTTTTTTTCTCTAAAGTTGCACCCCAATTGTTGACTTTTCTAGTATTAACTTTCCCACAGCTGTTTATAATATTATAGGTGTGCTCCCAAGACAGCTGTACAGAAAGCCCACTAACTTTGCTGATCTTGTGTATATTCATTGCCAGGTTACTTTCAGCCAAATATAAAAAGTCAGGTTTGGGCATGGGTTTTACCACTACAAGATATTACTAACAAGTATCTATTTATTGTTAAGTCCCCTTTCCTTCCTTTGTGATGATGCCATGCAGAGTACCCCAGCAAAGGCTACAGATAAATACTCAGCAAAACTGCACCTGGTCAGACTCCACTCCTACATTAGAAGTGGTTGACATTGCCTCCATGGGAAACGGTGTGAAAATGAACTATATTTAAGCAGTATTTGAAAAACTGGATAAATTATAGATCAATAATAAAAGGGGAAGAAAAACCTAAAAATTTTTAGCAGTGTCCTCTGGAATGACTACATACACTGTAGATGAGCTTGTTCCTTCCATGTGCAGAAGAAAGAAAACCATTCAGAATTAGGAGAAAAGCCCAAACACCTCTGCCACGCTCCCCAGTGTAGCATCTGTGTACATGTGTACACACACACACATTTGAATAAACAGCATGCAAGTTTCATATTAAAGGCCACTGCGTTAATAAGCAGTTAGGGCAAGAGATGGAGGCTGGCACTGAGAACTAGGAGACCTTAAACTGCAGCTCTGTTCGGGCAAGTTACATTGGATGTTTCCTTTCTCTCTGCTTTCTTACCCAGGCCTTGAGCTTACCAGGAGCAGTGGCCTACAGAAAATGTCTTTGCATCATGTGCAGCTTAACAAGGCCTTGAGGAACTACTGTAAGAAAAATGGCAAAACCCATCGAGAGAAGTAGAGCACATGTGCACAATGTAACAGAAGGGAAAACAGTCCCACTCCAAGCAGGAGGTAGGACCAGGTGACCCCAAGTGCCTTTGTGCAGCATTACGAGGATTCTATAAAATTCAGGCATTCTGCATCCTGGAAAATAGTGTGATTCTGGCACAACTGACTGACACCGTTACACACAACACAAAAAGTCTTACCTAAAGTCTAATAAATAAATATTAAAAAGCTGAGTTTGACCCTTACAGAACAGAGAGCAGCAGCAGACTTCACAAAGAGGGTGATGTTAGATGGAAGTTACTGTGGCAAAAAAACATGCTGGGGTTTCCAATGGAAGGAAGAAAAACTAAACATAGCACTCAGACTCATGAGATTAGTTCAGTCCATGTGAATAAAAAATTGAGTATTAAAAAGGGGGGGGCAGTATGTGTATATATGTATTTTGGGGGGAAGGAGGAAGGAGAAAGGGGAAAGTAATACTTGTTACTTGAGCAGGGCATGCCTTTTTTTCTTGGCAATCTCTGCCTCCTCTTTTCAACAGACACATCCTTTGGGGCCTAAATTGTGAGTTAGACACATGTACACAGAGAAATGGGCCTCTGTTTTCTCTATAACGACAGACTACTTATTTTTCAGTACAGACAACCCCTCATATCTGGTATTTAACTTCTATGTAAACTAGTCCCAGCAGAGCTACCCCTCTTAATGGCTCACACAACTTTGGAAAACGGATTTTTTTTTTCTGCTCTTAGACTAGACTCATCGCTGATGTATTAACTCAAAATGACAGTGAACCTAAGTCTATTCAGTTTTGTGGGTTGGTGTTAAATGATTAGGCTTCTTGGCAGACTTGAACTACTTGGGAAGTCAGAAGTGAATCAAATAGATACAGAAAAAACATTAGAGATTCTGACATACTCAGTCCTTTCAAAATGTTTGATGTTTTGCTGTTCTCGAGTGACTCGTGATTAATAAAGTAGACATATTTGTCATCTCCTTGGACAGAACTAAAAATGTACTTTGTTACAAGGAAAGCCTAATAGGCTTTTAGAGAAATGCCACAAGCGAATACCACCCACAGCACTGTGTCCTCCCCCAACATGCAAAAGAGATGTGCAGTGCAGAAGCTCCCTTCCTTTTACAAAAAGTCCTAGGAGCAAGGACAGAAGAGGGTTTCAGAATCATGTACTACAGTTTAGGTCTGAATAACGCTTGTTGTCTGCAAGCTTTCATATAAAAAAAAAAAACATTTGAAACTCCATTAGGTCTTAGGTGAGAAACAATTTAGGTATGGTACTGTTACTGCTTTAATTAACGTGTACATTTGTAAAGGCCTGACAAAACAGGAGAGGGAAATATTCACAAAGACTAAATGGAGCCTAGGGAAGCTAGTTTCTCTAGGGTTCTTTTAAAGTCACCAAGTTCACCAGGGTAAAACAGATGTGGCAGAGTCCTCTTGCCTTCTCCCTCCCCAAACGGAGTTCTAACAGGTGTAAACCCACTCTCTTGTTGAAGACCTCTAGCAGCACAGACTTCGCAGCCTCCCAAGACTGTGAAGGGCTTTATTCTCCTTACCATTGGGAATAAGCTGTTCTCTTCTTCCCTGTAACAGCATATGTACTAACAATTCATAGTATCTGACTTCCCCCCCC
>NW_009259308.1:4609307-4632693 GCF_000687185.1 Egretta garzetta
TGAGGTCTCGCCCATGCTGAGCAGAGGGACAGACGACTTCTTGTACCCTGCTGGTTCTATTGCTGTTGACACAGCCAAACACAATGTTTGCCTTCTCCTCACAGTATGCCACTGTTGACTCTGCTCAATTTCTGTTCCGTGAAAACTCCCAAATCATTTTAGAAGAACTTGCAACCTAACCACATTCCTATTCTGTAATTTATACAGGTGATTACTCCTTTAGAGGTTTAATATATTGCATTTATTCCATTTCATCATATTTCTTCTGACTATTTCTCCAGTTTAGCAAGGTCATTTTAAAACCTGCCTACCTGCTGATACCCTTGCAGTCCCTCCCACCTGTGTGTCCTCCAGCACAATTGCTGTTCCATTTCCCAGGTTGCTACCACTGGGCCCAAGGTTTTCCATTTATTTAGAGGCTCTCCATTTTCCCCGCAAACCCCGAGAGCCATCCTTGGCATGCAATTACTCCAGTTCTGCCTTTGCGCTATACTAGTTTCACTAAGACTCTCTGTCTATAGATGACTTGTAGGAATGGCACATGAGATGTGACATCAGAAGTTTACACGAACTCAAGATATGCCATCTTGTGTTCGCCACAAGACTCAGTAAGCTGCTGTAGGAGGAACGGAGATTGGTGTGACAGGATTTGTTCTTGACAAAACCATTTTATCTTGCAATTTATCTCCTTGTTATCTTCCAGCTGCTTGCAAATAATTTATCTGCTGTCAAGCAGCAAGCAGACTGATGTATAATTCCTTGGCACTTCTCTTTTTAACAGGCTCTATGTATATCCTTTTTTGGCTGTTTTTTTTTTCCCCTTCCCTTTTCTTACCAGTTTTCTAGGCCTACCCTCACCAGTACACAAGGACAGCAGCTCTCACTCCTGAGACTGACCAGGACTGAATAACTTCCTCAGCGGTTACAGAATTGACAGGAGCAATCTGAAAACATCTAATTTATCCAAGTAGTCTCTATCTGGTTTTTCTTATTTTAGACTGCGATTGCAGTCCTTACATCTTTACGTTCATTGTGCCTGTTGTTTTTTTCAGGGCAAGGTGGAAAGCAGCACAAAAAAAAGAGCATTAAAGATTTTAGCCTTTGGTTTCACCTATCAAGAATTTCTCCCATGCACTGAATCACAAGTCAGCATTTCTCCTGGCTTTCTCTTTTTCTGCTTCTCTCATTATCACTTAGAGCGTCAGTCCTGTTCTGTGCCTTAGCTTTTCTGATTTTGTTGCTGTGTTTATCCTAAGCTTTTGTACCCATCTCTGGTAATCTCATTCACAGTTTTTAGAGGCCTCCGTCTGCTGTATGAGGCCGCCATCTCTCTCTCATTCACACCTATCATTCCCATATACTAAGAGGACACCCTCACATCAGAAGTATAGCAGAAGCATCAGAAGCTCTATAAGCAACTACAGATTCCCTTAAATACTTTTTCTCTTTAGATTTGGTTCCCACAGGATCTTATTTACAAACGTTAGTCTACCAAATCACAGTATTTTTTATACCATCCGTGTTTTCTAAGGATTTGACTCCATCATTCAAGACTGTTAATCAAAATACTTTCCTAAGATAGCAAATTTAAAAGCACTTTGTCATTTTATAGGTGATAGATATACATTCAGCTAAAATTTGAACATTATATGATAAATGGAAGTGCTCCTTGGAAAAATATATTCAGCATCAAATTATTTATCAAGTAGGTATATGTCATGTAGGGGTTTGGGAAGCAGGGTTGTTGTTTTGAGGGGTCGGTTTTTTACATAGCAACTCAGTTGTTACACTTTAAGAAGCATTTCATGCTACTTACATGATGTTGCAAGCTCATTTTTTTAGCAGGATATATTAGCATATAGGTAAGATCACTGTTTGTGGCTGATTGGTGTTCTTTTATTCTCCCTTTGCTATACAAACCCGATTTTTCTAGATGTCTAAATATAGATTTGGGGTTTAGTCCAAATTTGCATTTAAAACAGCCGACACGTCTTATATTGATTTGAAATGCATAAAGTGCCATATAGGAGCTCACCCTTGTCAGACCGCTACACACCATGACCTCTTGATGCTTTTTCTTGATGCTCAGATGGCAGCCAGAACTCAGGGACAATCTCTGCCAGCGGCAGAGCAAGCCTTGGATTGCAGCTAGAGTTAACGACCCAGTATGCAACATTGTGTAGAAAAGAGTATTTCAGCCCAATGTTGTGCAATTTCAATAAATGCCAGCAAATGCGTTTATTTCACAAAGGTAACAACTTTTGAAATAATTAGCAGCTTCAAAACCAATTGGTAACAATTTCTTTCTGTCAACATCCCAATCCGCTCCCCAAATCTACAAACCTGGGAGGTAGGCAGCTGGGAATGTCAGAAGACTTTTGCAGGATATGGGAGGTGCATGGGTAGGAGACAGTGATTGAGGAGTTTGGGCAAGCCCAAGAATAAGGATTAGCATATGTAAGGTGGCTACATATGTACAGCATGTAAAGGAGCCACATGTAGGCAAGGTCCAAGACTACTGAAAAAAACCAAAAAACTCAAACCAAAAAACCACAAAAAAATAGGGCTTTGATCTTAAAACTTTGGCAAAACAGAGGCATGTGGAAGAGAAGATCCCTGGCTTTTATTCCTAGACCTGCTATGGGTTCTCTTTTGGGATCTCAAACAAGCTATTATACGTGTGCTCCTCTACATGTATCTAAAAGGAGAAAATATATAACCAACTCACAGCAAGACACAGTGAAAAATTAAAAATTGTATAAACAGCTGTGAGATCCCTTGATCAAATCTACTGTAAAAAATTTATAACTTCTGGATACTATCACTAAGAGACAGCAAAGAAATAAAAATTGACTGCGCTATATTTCTTTTAGATGGAACATCGAGAAGATTTGCTTTTTTCTAAAGCCTGCCAAACTGCAATAAGAACCATATTTTCTGCATGAAATTTAACACCCAGAAGAAACTGTAAAGGACCAGAGGGTCTCCTGTCCCTATACACTTATTACTGCTGTAAGCTCCATGAGCATATGGAAAGAACACTCTCTAGTTTGCCTTTCGGGATGTAAATACAGGTAAGTGCATTCATCTGTATGCTGAAAAAAAAAAAAAAAAGAAAATGTATAGATCTTATTAAATGAGTTATCACAAAAAATATGGAAGTGGCAGAAGTACACTGCAGTACATAAGTTCAGGCATATAATTTTTTACATGCTTTATATGCTTTGGGTTTTATGGGCATTTTCCTTTAGCTGCACCGTGTACTTCTCAGGGCGCAGTGAAAAAAAAAACCTGATCTTTTAACACACAAAAGTTATTTAGGCACTCCCCATTCTGATTCAATATATATCAATGGACTAACCTACATATTATGAGCAGCCAAGAATATCGTTCAAGAAACAATACCAAAGTATGACAGGTGTTCAAAACATGCTTTTTATCCTCCTTCTGCTTTCCATCATACAGCTTTACCTACTACAGCTTCAGATAAGCCAGAAAAAGTGAGTGCAAATATTAACTGTAATATATAAATTGTGCACGTTTCTCTACGAGCGCCTCCTCTTCCGCACCCAAATCATTGAGAAAAAGCAGCTGCGCCAGTTCAGAACAGGGTAAATCCAAACAGATTACACTGAAGTACTGCCTTATGCGAGACTTAGTAACAACCACAATAATCGTAAGTTTGATCCCCTGCATGACACATGCCACAATTTCCTACATCCAGCAATTCTTGCACATAGCCCACTGTGGCTGCGAGAGTATTGTTCACAAAGTCAGCCTTGATTTAAAGGCTTCCAAGTGATGAAGAGTCTGCCAATGCATTTGATCATTTGTTTTCAACACATAGCTCCTTCTAAAATTAAAAACTTGCAAAAGAAAATTGAAGTTGGCTCCCTTTATTTCAAGCTGTAGATGTTGTTAAGAGTATATCTCCACTGCAAACCACAGTAAAATGGAGAATTTCACGAGCAAGTTGGGCACCAGCAATGGTGCACCAGAAGGTCCACATGAGCTAATAACTCTGTTACACAGAGGAAACTGCCTTGCCTGAAGCATCATGAAGCTATAGATAGCCTACGCCAGGCACCCAAGGTAAATTATGTGTTTTTACACTAAACTAGTCAGATTCATTTTTGCAGAGTTAAGTCTATGTATTTAAAAACAAACTCTGAACAAAAATATCTTTTTTGTTTAAAAGAGTTTGCTTTCCAAATAATTTCTAAGCACTTGTCTCTAAAGATAGCATTTTCCAAACAACTCAGTCCTCTGGATGCTGATGAGTCCTTTGAAAATGCACTTGGGTGACTTCAGGACTTCCAGTCATGTCGCTGTGACTATTAGAGGTTCAAAGCCTGGCACCCATCCTTTTGCAGGGACTGTGCACATGAATCCCAAGGAGGGTAACTGCATCAGGGAGCGTGTTTATAATGAAAGAGCCAATTTCAGGATCAGACCTCAGCCTTCATTTTGTAGTGCTTTAATGGAAAACTACAAAGTGAGATTAAGTCTGCAGCAAAATGAAGATCCCTCCAGGACAAGACTAGGTAAGGAAGAACAAAAGCTGTTCTCATGCTAGAGAATACCGTATCACCCCCCCTTTACCCCTGTCTCCCTGACTGCTTAACCTTATTAAGTTTAATAAAAAAAAAATGTATTTTGTTGTAGTCCAGTCTTAAACTTTGGATGAAACCAATTGAAAACTCGAATGGACTGTAGCATGTTAATGATACCGTACTCTCTTTTGGCTTCCTGCCAACGAGTGAACAGTGCCAACATTTGCAGACTTCCAACAGGAAATTAAATAACTGCCCTGTTGGAAATATAAACCCATTTACAGTGGTCAGACTTGCATTTTCCAAAACAATGATATAGTTTGTGCGCGTAAAACACTAGGTAAATTTGTAAGAAGATCTAGCCAAACGAATATGAAACAAAGCCTTATGAAAAGGTGTTTTGCACAGCTCTACAAATTATAGCTTTGTCAGGTATATTTCCTGTAGGTAGAAACAATTATAAGGGTCTTTACTGAGTATGCTGTCCACACACCCCCACCACACACAACCCCCACCACGGCTGATGACTGAAGGTTAACGGAAGAGCTGCTTATTTCACAAATTTTCTATATTCTTTCATTTACTTCTTGAGAAGCATTTTGGGCAGCTTATGAAGTGCCTGCTGGAGACTTGGGAGAGTCTGTGGTTTGCTTTTAACCTGTTGTGAGACTTTTGGTCAAATCTCTGCTCTGGGCTACTGTTTCTCCTCACACATTTCATTACATGTCAAAGGGAGAGGCAAACTCCAGTCCCTGTTGAAGGCAATGGAGTTTTACCACTGACACCACCACCACTGAGATCTAGACTATAAAAGTACCAGAGAAAGAAGCCTGTTTCCTTACCAGGCGTTTGTACACAACCTGAATTGTGGCATGTCTTGTCCAGGCCCTGTAGGTGCAATACACAGTAAAAACAGTATTATTCTTTAAGCAAATTTGATTATTATTCTTTAGCAAATTTGATTCTGTTCTTCATTCCTCCTCATCACCCTGCTATTGCAACCTTTTTACCCCTTCAGCTCCTTCAAAGTACTATGCCATTTAGAGTCAGAAATTACATAGATACGCAAATCAGGAGAGGAACAGGAGGTAGGCAGCACATTAGCCAGAAGCAGAATAGTTCAATAACCAGGAATAGCAGCAGCAGAATTTCCACACCTAAAGGATTAGAAAATTGTCCTTCACATTTTTGCCAATATTAAGATAGTGACAATTGTACCGTTATTTCCTAATAATATTTCTCTTTAAAGCAACACTATGCGCTGGTGCAAACTAAGTACACCTTACCTATTTCTTAATGAAAACTTCATTATATTCACTGTAAATAGTCTAAAGTTGTAGGTATAAAATACTTCCCTCCCCCCCAATAGTGCTACCTAGTATTTTTGCACAGTAGGGCCTTTCATTCAAGCATCTGAACTTGTATTACACAGGTGGGTAAACATTATTATACTTCACACAGACTGGGAAGGAGACAAATTGTTGCAGAGCGAGTCAATGGCAAACCTGAAGCAGAATAGCATTCTCTGCACGGCAGCCTCCTCTGAAGTCAGCAGTCAGCTCTCTGGAGTAAAGACAACTTGCAAGAGAAACAGTCTGTGGGATCAAGTCCACTAAGCAAGTTCCTCCCAGTAATGAAAATCATATGGGAATAATTGCTTGAAAAAAATCCTGTTTCCCTAAGAAACACTACTACAATAGATTGACGATTCACAAAAAAGATACAGATTATCTAGATAGGACCTATATATTTTTAAACCTCACCTATAGTTTTATGTGTACTTACATAAAACTAAGAATTTTACATATCCTTACGCCAGCAAACTAGAAAGACACCTCTACATCACTACTCCTTCCCTTCTTTCGTCTTCCACCACACAAGTTGGGTTGAGGCCCTTATAAATGTGATCGGTTACACCATTACCCTAGCATGCGATTAATTATTTGCATCTTTTAGATTCACATTCTGCATAAGTCATCTGACTTGCGAGCAGAAAAATAAGCAAGGCAAAAGAAGCATATTTGCAACTGGCAGGAAAAGTAGCAGCAGGGATACAGCCTTAAAAAGTCTCTCTGAGATCTCAGATGCCCCAGGACATCACTAACCACTGGTCAGGTCTCACTTTCAAGTCTCACTCCCGTAAATGAAAAACAACTCAAACTCTCACTCACTTAGGCCCTGATCCAGAAAGGCACTCAAGCGAGTATCTAAACACAAAACTAGTCCCATTTAAATCAACTGGACGTCTCGACTGTTTACAGTTACAATATATGTTTAAGTGCTTTGCTGGATTGGGGCCTTCAGCAGAGATTGTTATTTAACGCTTTCTTCAAGGTACCTTGCCAGTTTCTTATGCCTCAACAAACTTAATCTATTTTCCATCCACTGCATCTCCTGTTGTTTCTTGAACAAACACAGATGTCCCCAGTCTGAACACTTCAGATTCTGCCACCACAGTAATCTAGGAACTGGCAGATATTAAATTAAAAGGCAAGTTACTATTTTCAAAGTTTTCCTCAAGACAAGAATAAATAAGCAACATTCACTGTCAATAGAAGAAAAAAGGCAAACACAGGCAGTGGTGCATATGCTGTGGAGCAAAGGGAGATGACGGGAAAGGGGAAAACAAAACAGCCCTGCGGAGGAGGTAACAGCTTGAGGAATTTTTCCTCACCACAGCAATTGCCTCTGTAAGATTAGCAGGAGGAGTTCTCGCTTCTTGCTGTAGCCGATAAAGCACCAGAACTTGCCATAGGACTTGCCTGCTGAGAACCACTGGAGACATCTGCAGCAACGCCATGTGGAACAGCTTTTTCAACAGAAGCAGAGCATTTCCCGCACCGGTTTGCACAGAATGGCTTCTCCACCAGTCTCTCCTTGCACTATCTGAAGCAAAGACTCGTTTATACAGTCCCCAGCCTAGGGTGATGAACGGGACACAGAAAGACACGTTCTGGTTGGAAGAGACATCATCATAGCAGATGGACCAAGAAGCGCTGGCAGCTCTTAGGCCTCTTCTCCTCCCAGCTCTTCCACCGCAAAGAAACTAATCACACAGACAGCAATGGAATTATTTAAGTAATCAAAGGGAACAACTTCTTTTAAATCAGAGCTGAAGAAACTGCTTAGACAGACCTCAAAACAGTCAGCAGGGGATCACTTTGAAAAAACAAGACTCCCAAGGACCGTGAAAAAAAACACATTGGAGAACAGAGATTAGAAAAGAGGAAAGAAACAGCATGAAAAGGAAGAAGTATCATGTGCTCTAACTGCATCTCTTAATTAAAAGAATACAACTCTGGCTCAGTGAGTTGATGTTACTGCATATCCCTGCTATAACATACATTTCAAAAGGGATACATTCCTGTTCTTCAAAATGCTGAAGGATTTCTATTCATCTGGCTACAGGATGTTACAGAACTAAAGACATTACAAAAAGATAATCTCTAGAAAGCCTGTGCTGTTATTCATATACTGAAGCATAAGTAAGATATTATTGGTTTGGAAGCTGTCAAGACATTTCTCTCTGTGTGCTGCAACAGAAGTCAGAACAAGACATTATCCAACCTCTATGAAAGACTTCCATTGGACACTGGAAAAATCAAAGGCCAGAAATCCTTTGGTGTGTTGACATTACTTTTCTAAACTAAATCATTGCAAGTATAGTTCCCATTCACATAAAGCTAATTTTATTTGAGATATAAAGCTTCTAATATAAACAAAGTTTTTGAAAGAAAAATAGGTCAATCATCTTAGCTGCCATGCCAAATAGCGTTGCAGTTCTGTCATTTGCTAATAGCATTATAGGGTTTGGGCGTGTGAATATCTGTAATTCAGCTCCCCAGTACATTCTCCCCTGAAAAAGTAAATTAGTACAGATGGATTTTTTTTTTAATAGCCCCAGTCACTAAAAACTAGAAAATAAGAAAAAGCACTGGAAACTGCATTGTCATTAGTATGCCTGTATTGTATTAGACCAGCCATGTGTCTGCTTGGAAACAAATTGGTTGCATCTCTTGGTAAATCAGTCACACTGTGGATAATACACCAATCATTCCCTAGATTAAAGAATAAGCATCTGCTTATAAACACAAAACAACTGAAGAGCTGGCACTGCTGCATAACTTCATGGTATTTTGTATTTCTCTGCTGTTCATCATGTGCACATAAGAATTGAACCATACCACATTTCTAACACCAGATCAGGGCGTTCACTTAAAAATATAACTGCCCTATGCTTTTGGCACATGTACAAAATCGCATTTAAATATATTTTTTAAAACAATGCATGCAAAGGATGTCACTGAGCACTTATCAGTGACTACCGCTACCCGTTCATGATTTCTAAGAGCCACCCTTCCTTCCATTTATTCTTTATTAAGCAGCTCAGATAAGCAGGCAAGCTTTGCAGCATGCTTGGAAAGTCAAGAAATTTGGAGTCTTGCTGAACAAAAGGAAATGGAAACTTTCAAATCATGGACTCTTCAACAAAGACAATTTATTACCAGCATTGGTCACAGTATGCATTTATTCTGCATTTACATTAGTGCAAGGAAGAACAGGTTTGCTCAAAATACCTTCCTGTGACTTCAAGGCTTCAATTAAGCAAAGTCTATCCCAAAATTAAAGGGATGTTAATACAAAAGATCTAAGCAGATGTCGGCTGACACAAGAATACACTAAAACCCATACAAAACTCCAGGACTTTGAATTGCCAATAGAAATGATTCGTCAGAGTAGCTCAATAGCATAGCCCCAAAGTGCGCTCTGCTCCTCATAAAAGAATGTGAATCAAAATGCAGCTGCAATCTGGATCAGATGATGTTTCCAAATACTCCTGGCATCTTTGAGTAAGCCTTCTACCAAAGACAATATAAATCACGAAGTTCAGTGTATGCCATTTCACCTCCGAATCTCAACAGAGTTCCACAGAGGGCAAGTTCATCATTAAAAAACGCGCAACAAAAAATAACAGAAAACCCAGCCTGGAAAGCAGGCACTAACACTGAATTTCCAAATCTTCAGTATTTGTGCTCTCCAGGGGTGACCCTCCCGTATACTGTATCTTCAGACATACCAGTATCCAGATACAAGGGAGATGGAAACCCTAGAAAGGCCTCGGATTAAAATTGGCTGAGGACAGAACCTGTTGGTGCAGGCCAGAAAAGGGCTGCCAGAACCTCGCCTGCCAGGTGCACCCCTTTTCCAGCACATTTTCACCTCGGCTTATATCCAAAATAAACTACTGAAGTCCCAAATCCCGAACATCAAAGATGAACAAACATAAAATATTCAAAATGTTTCCTAGTTTGGCTCAAACTATTAAATTCTGCAGAACTCAAGCAAGGATCAAATATTGTGCAACAGGAAAAAGACACTTTAAGCTGTCTTCCCTTTCACTTCATCTGAACAAACGTTTGATAAATCTATCAAACAGAAAACAGACAAAACAGAAAAATCCTGAAGATTATAAAATCCTTTTTCTACATACACAAAAATCATTCATTTCAGAACTCTGTAAAGCGATGAGAAAACTAATAAAAAGAAGCCACATAGGAGACTAAAACCAGGAGTTGTTTCCCAATCGAGAGAGCTAATTGAAATGCACAGCATTAAACATTTCCTTTTTTATACTTTATATTCCTCCAAAGTGTGAAAAGTTCACGCTCAGAGAACTCCTATTACTCTCCTTGAATTGCACGTGCAATTACTAAGTAAAGGTTCAAGAAAAAAATATTGTCTCAAGCAGCAACAGCTTTCATCAAATACTGTGTTTTCCTGACATACATGTAGATTTAAAATTTGAAAATGAAACCACTTGTTTCAAGTCATACACTCCATCTGAGAAATATTTCTAGTAGAAATAAGCAGTACCTTTTCACTAGGATTTGACTCAATTCTATAGTATTTATTACTAGGCAAATGAGATGCCTTTTCATTTCCTAGTATATATTTCTTTAAGAAAAAAGACAGGATATTATGGTTAAGGTTGGTAGAGGGCATGAGAACATATATGGAACAAGAAGTATAACCATTTGCATTTGGCTGTTCATTTTAACCCCATTCCGGTATGAAAGTCATGCAAAGAAGGTTGGCTAATATTTTGTTTAGTGAAATCAAATACCCCCTGAGCAGATATTTTCCTGTACGCAAAGCATTTGCTTTCTCCCTTCCCTCAAACAGCTATGCAAGAATAGACTCTGTTTTCTCATATGGCAAGCGCTTTAAATGACAGTCGTCTTTCATCCCTGAAAGCTGAGACAGCTACACATCACAGTATGGATAGCACAGATCAAAACTATTCTTTCTCCCATGGCATTTGGTGCAGGAAGCAAAAGCAACACTATATTCTGCTTAAAGACAAAATCCAAAGTATTCAAATTTCACACATTCTTCAGTGGACACTTAACATCTATGGGAAAAGGGGCACCGGCAGAACTCCAGAGTACCACCATTTGTCAATTAGTTTTCCTTTGCTGCAGAAACCTACAGAAGAATAACCATTTCAGTGGTACCACCATACATTTGAACAACACTGAAGTTGGTGGGAAATACTCAGGAGTTGTACCACTGTAATGGAGCAATGTGGCAAAACAAAACAAAACACCCTTCCCATTTCTTTAAGGCACCACATGTACTTTAAGTCCCAATGTAGTCCATGAGAAGAACTGCACTTCTCTCTACTTTACAGTAAGATATTCTAGGACACACAGCACTGAAATTGCTTTCTATGAAACAACTCCCCTTGTTCACTGCTAGATGAAGTGTGCCTGGAAACAAAGTAGCAAAATTATTTTCTATGAAAAAAATTGATCTGATTTTAGAAATAAGGAAAATACATCAAAGTAACGTTTCAATTTACTTTCTATGTCTAGTAGTAACAAGTGCCATCATTAACAGGAATGAGTTCATGCTAACTGTTTAAAGACGCATCTTTTAGGACGATAACATCACACTTGAGGGGTGGGCTTGCACTACACATCATCACTTTCACATAGGAAGTGGGTCTGTTTCACCCAGAATTCCCAAGAAAATCTTCGAGAGTGAAAATTAAGACAGATAAATCTTTTTTGAACAGCTAGATAATTCACTTTTTACCCCTTTTTAAAATAAAACTGATATGCTGAATAGCTTCAGATGCCTGTATTACTTAATATGCTCCAGTTCAGAAGAAAAACTTAGAACCCAGCAACACCATAGAACAAACCTAGTGCAGTTCACATTTTTTAACAAAATCAGTAATCATTAAAAAATACGTATTTGTAAGGAGAAGATGCAGTGAATTAATCCAGCCTGTTATTTCCAACACAGCAGTACTTCCCATCACAAGTCCAGCATAATAAACATTCTTTTATATGGGAAATACTTTAACTGACTGAAAGCAATTGCCTGCTACATTTCCTAAAAGATGCATTACATGTATTCTTTAAAGGACTCCGGCAGAAAATCTGTCAGACTCTGTTGCTCAGATTGACTATTTTAATCAGCATTCCTGAATGACTGAGCCCCAGAGGATCATAACCACTTGCAGGATCTTTAAGACAGCAAAGCAAGTAGAGATCAAAAACTCGTATTTCCTTCCTGCACCTCAGTCATCTTCACTGTAATCACCAACCAGCTCTGGTGTCAGTAGTTTACAGTAAAAGCACAGTTACAAATAGCAGGATAATATCAGGCCTTGATACCTGATGAAACGAAAGCTAAATTAGCACAATAATCCTT
The DNA here is from genome assembly GCF_000687185.1 of Egretta garzetta. Taxonomy (NCBI): domain Eukaryota; kingdom Metazoa; phylum Chordata; class Aves; order Pelecaniformes; family Ardeidae; genus Egretta; species Egretta garzetta. The sequence goes on from NW_009259308.1 coordinate 4,621,583, forward strand.
CAAGAACATAAGTGCCTTCTCAAGGAGCCTGACACTAGCTTATACAGGCAAGGAGAGAATAAAAGGGTATCAAATTAGCTTCAGTGGGATAATGCAACAAAGGCAAAGGGAAGTTGAGCCTCCATATCACCACATAACTATCCTTTGCAGTATTTCAAATTATTTTACAGTTCTTCTGACAGATATGTACATAGACACCTCTCAGCAAATTACATGGAATATATACACACTTAATCCCCTACTTGCAACATCAAGACAGAATTCTTCCCCTTAGGCCTTTTCAGTTATTACAATTAGTCCGTGTGAAGTTAGCCTTGATAATCTTAGGAGATAATAACTGGCAGGGGGAATAGTGTAACAAAACATCCGACAATTACAGGGTTTGGGTAGGGGATTTCTATAAAGCTGACAAAAAAAACCCCAACTAATGTACAAAATTGTGCAGAACCCTACAAACTGCATTTTTCCCAAACCAAAGGCAGGGATAGCATTGCTCTCCCTGCTATGACCTTTGCTGGATGGACTGCGATGCCCGAGGCAACAGCTTTAGCCATTTATTGACACAACAGGAAAAATGAACACTGCCCAATCTGGCTCCCCATTAAAACCAGTTCAGGAAGAAAGGAATGGGACAGTTAGCTTAACGCCCAACCTAATCTGTCTTGCCCTGAATAGCACAACCAACAACATAAACCAAGAGCAAATCAGTCTGACTTTGACATTCCCTGTAGATTTTCAGTGTGAAATGAAAAGGGTTTGTCACAGAGCTCCTCATATCTAGACCATATTTGCTGCTATGAAAAGTAGGAGAGTAAAGATTTTAAGAGGAGTCCATATGGAACATCAAATTTCTGCACATAAAATATTCTCAAATTTTGTGAACTTTTTACTACTGCTCAGGGTTCACTACACAACCAGTTGTAAGAGTCAGAAATACTCATTAGGATTTAAAAGTCGACTGTGTGTTGCAAAAAAAATTGAAAAATCACAAAACCAGAATGAGAGAACATAAATCACATCCTACAAAAAAACTCTCAAAGGAAAAAAGGCAAACCAGATATCATCTCCCCTATGTAATGGAAGAAAATCAGAAGCACATCTTCTTTTGATCCCTGATGAATTAGAATTTTGCTAATGACTAAGATTCCTCTATAGCGAGAGGATACCTCACAGCTTCTTCCCTTGCCTGGGCCTCTTTTTAGAGAATTTATGTAGCCATAGGAGCTAAAAGCAGCAAAACCCCTTCAACAGTTGTTTTTAGCTGGGCGTCCAAAGGCCTTCCTAAAGCTCTTTGCTGTACTAAAAATCTGGTTTATACACATGTAAAATACTACTGTTCTTAATGTCGTGAAGAACATGTGTTTTTCAACACATAGCAACATACTGTACACAGGAAAAATAAAGGGAGAGGATAAATAATGACAACATCCAACTTACAGCCCAGCAGTGGAATGACCCATAACTTATGAGAAACAGAGTCCAGAGCTATGATGGGCCTCCACTCGCTCTGCTGGGGAAGGCACTATGCTCCACTACTGCATGCACCAGAATGCATTCTATTATCCCACACCAGGTTTCAATTATTTATTTCTTACTCAACTTCAGATTTACTTATTTAAAAGGATACAATTTTAACAATAAATCACATGGACGGTGTTAATTAAAAGCTAAATCTTGCCCTGAGCTGGACTTCCAAAGTCTATGAGAATGTTCACAGCCCATTTATTTATTCCAGCATTGTGTCAGTTATTAAACTACAGTAAATTAAAAACACAGTGACAGACCAATGACTAAAATAAGTGAGGCTTGTTGCATCTCACTTACAAAGGTTGCCAGACTTGGGCTCTGACAGACTGCCAAGAAAAGTGAATTTAAAAGCAAGGGGCCCCCAGTTCAAAAACATCCTATCGTGAACATGAAGTGTTTCAACCTCAGAGATGCCAGCAGCCTGGCATTCCCAAGTTAATCATAACTGCTTCATGCAATACTGGGCAAAGGGACCATGCTCTCAAACCACAACTCTGGACCATTCAGAGCTGTAAAAAGCATCAGCAACACTAAGTTGCCCCAGATAAAAAGGAAATCAATGAAGAGGCTCAAGCCTCATGAGCATCTACACCAGCTAGAAGGGGGCCAGCGTTGCATCAGCCAGTTTCCAGGAGGACTTCTGACACGCTGCTAATTGGAGCAAACGCAACTCTCCAGCCCAGCAGTAGCAAAATGCACCAAATGCCCAGACAGGGCCTGAACAAAAGAAGAACCCACTTGGAATTTCAGATTTAATCGTTAGCTGATAGTTACTTCTAAACTACCACATTTTCACTTCTAATTACCAGCTTCCCTCTTGCTGCCAGCTTCTCAGCTGTGGGATATTACTAGCCCTCCAGGGCTACTCAGCTGTCAGGGGAGCTCTGTGCTTCTACTCTTCATAAAAAAAGAAAAGGGCACGCAAACCAAAACTGGGACCCATTTTTTTCATTTGGAGAAGAGCTTTAAATGTAGGAAGAGAAAATGGTTCAAGACACTAGAACAGTTAAGTCAATGGTCAGAAGCAAAGATCCACCTAGTGCTATTCTGTGACCTTCTGAAAGCATTTAATGACATAAATCCATTTCCCTGACAATCAGCTAGGAATTAAATGACCTCCTGTCATTCTGGGTGAAACACACTGAAAGCAGAGCTCAATGTGGTGCTCTCTACACTTTGCTTGTTCTGGAGAAAAAGAGATGTCTCTGTCATGCTACAAATTTTCACTAAATTCACAGAAAGATAATGTATTTTAAAAAAATAAAATCAAAACATATGGAATGAATAATTAACATATAAAATAAAATTAAAAACTAAAACATATGGAATGCTTGTTACTTATACAGCACATCAAATATTTTAGCGTAAACAAAACAATTACAAAGATACTTCCTTTTATTTGAAGCCAAGTTAATTTTGGAGAAGAGATGCTCAACCATGATAACTGACCTCTTACAGGAAAAACTGAGAGAGGCAAAAACTGTTGTAAATACAGTGTAGAGTCCACAGCACTCAGACATACAATAAAGGTGTCACAGACAAGAGTGATATTCACTGTACAATAAAGACAATACTTCTCCACGAAGAGAAAGGTGAGGCAACAGAAGTTTTGCAAAGAGGACTTCACTTGATCAAAAACAGATCCAACCTTAGTTCTAACACTGATTTTTTTTTTTTTGTCATTTCGCCAAGCTTCTGGCTTCTCCTAGAGACTGCTCTGTGTACACAACCACACTTATCTTTGAAGACAGAATTACTGAAACTGAATTCAGCAGAAAGAACACAAAACCCCTCTCCAAGTTACATATTCCACAGATGTTCAAAGGTATGGATGCTGAGGTGGTGAGACAGGCTTGTACATTTTATTCGGCTGCTGCGACAAACACAGCATTAGGACACAGCATTTCTCCTCCTCCAACCAAGTCAAAAAGGTGACTTACCACTTGCTTTGTAGCTCAGAGCAGTAATGAGCACAGGCATAGATAATTTTTTCTGCAAGTGGCATGAAAACTTAAAAGCTTCATCCAGTACAAGATTCGTCTGCAAACATTCAAACCCGTTTCAATTTGTAGTGAGAGAAGGTCAAGAATACACCCGCCTGACCTCATGGGATGTACTGAGACTGGGCTAATCCCTTCTGTTTTTTTTCCAGATGTCTATCTCAAGGATTTCAATGATTAGCAGTTCCATAACATGTTCATATTTGCAACAGAATGTCTCTGGCAAGCGGTTTTATATTATCCAAAACCACACAGTGTATAATGTTGTATAACAAAAGCTGGTACCAAGTCTAAGAAAGAATAAAGAGAAGCGTTCACTACAACCAACAGACTCTCCTAGGAGAACATCAAGACTCCTATGCCCTTACTGTACTTGCTTCAAACTTTTTAGGATGTCCATCACCCCAGCCTTGTCAGCATACTCTGCAATTCATTCTACCATCCTGGCATTTTTTTTTTGTTACCCAAGAATCCTTATACATCTGTCACCACCTTTACATCCCTGCTTTTAAACCAAAGCCTTCAGGAAGAACAATCCTACCATCAGACACTTACATTCTGCTCAAAATCAGACAAAAGCTCTCTGAAAGACAGTGGAAGAGTCACTTTAATTGGAAATACGTTAACATAGCAAATGTCATAATAACTTTTCTATTATAGTGCTAGAGGAAATGCTTAGATGAAAACAAACCAAAATACTAACCTGCAGCCTCTGCCTAGCACAAACTAATCTATGTACAGAAGCATTGCCGTTATTTGTCAAATAATGGTAGTTATAAGGTTGTAACAATTTAAAGAAACAAGGAAAGATGGCGATGTTATTATTAGGTCTTATTAGGGTCCACTCTTGCTCTCAGGTCTAAGCTCACATTTTGCACTCAAAATCTTGTCAGCTGGGCTAACAAAAGATACTACTTTTCCTTATAAATTTGGGCTGCATGTATCCTTAGATCATCGTGCTGACTGAAGTACAAAGACAGGTTCTTTTCAAAGTGGCATTAGCCCAACAAGAAGAGATAATTTAAAAAGGGGTCTAGTAAAATTTCTCACTCACTGCATGATCTCAAGCAGCTTCATTTCTCCTGACCAGGCTTCTGAAGCCTTTGGACTGATCTGCACCCAGTGCCCTTTCTGATGAGATTTTAAGAAGTGCTCAGCTCTCCCAAGTAAACATGGTAAGAGCTAAAGGTCCTTGTGAGTTTTGAAAATAAGGCCACGCAGGTCATAAAATCCCTCCTTCTCCAGCACGTATTCTCAGCACTGAAGCACACAGTTTCTCTGAATGAGTAGCCACTATGTTCCGTATTGACCAGCCACAATGTGGACACTCTCAGGCAGCACACTGCACTTGCACCATCAATCCTTTAAAGCATGGCTTAGCATCTTCAGGAGGGACGGTGCCACCTCCTTCAGGGGAGGACAAACCAGCTATCTCTTAAGAGGAATGCTCACGCTGCAAATCTGGAAGTGCATATCCTTCCAAAGATAATCTCAAGTTTTAAGAGTAAAAGCATACCCTCATTTATTTCCAGTCTCTGGAGGGAATGTGTGATGAGATTAGAATGCTGAACATTTTCCCTTGCTTATCTCTGATCTTTCAATTTCCCATGGCCTGCTGCTATGCTCCGACACAGAGTTTCACCACCCCGTTTCTTTCCCAGATCTGCCTGGAGCAGATGTTCAGACCTCTACTGCAGACAGAGCAGAGCATCTGGGAATGGGACAGGAGTACGCACAACTGACACCCCTTGGAGGAAAGGAGCAGAAGGTCACAGGAAGCCATCGTGAAGTATCAGTTTCAACATATGACCTGACCGGTTTGAAAAAAAAACTTTTAATAAAATGCAGGCTTCCACCAGGGTCTCCACGAACTGTTTTCTCAAGAACTCATCTAGTTATGAAACTTTACCATTGCATATTGGGATGGCTAAGTCCAAACGTAAACCTAGTACCAAGTATCTGTTACAGAGTGAAAGCATGTCTTTGTACAACACAACGCAGAACAGGGCATCAGCAGCAGTTATAAAAAACATGCAGCATCTGCACAAAGTTACCAACACTTTTGCTCAGACTCTTTTGCTCTTGCCTCTACATATGGTGACTTGCCTCGATTTTTTTTTTTTTAAACCTTCCCTGACACCAAGGCCAGATCTCCTTTCCCTTCGACACTCCCGAAGTGCCATGAGCATGCCCAGGCTCCCCGCCCCCAATGTGACAACAGAAAATCCTGGGTGGGTTAAGCCAGGCCTGGACCAGCACTAGTGAACTGGCATGTAGTTGTCCCAATACAGTTGACAGGGACATGCTGCCCAGACCCTGCCAAGATCAGCAATACAGGATACTTCCTGCAAGAGACAATTTTTTGTTGTTCATAAGTCTCCTGTGAAGGTGCTCTGCAGCACCTCACTGATCAAACACAACCAGAGCCTCTATGCAGCTCTCTGAAGGGTTTTTGTTAAAAGTGGATATCAAGTACAATTACTCTGTGGAACTCAGAAGAAGTAACAAAGCAGACTTGACCTAGGCTTTCTTCTGCTTTAGAGCCTATTTCATGCCTTCAGCATGAACTCCAGCTAATTACTTGTTGAAATACATTAGAAAAAGACCAGCATTGTACACAGCACTGCTGAAACACAGTATTGGCCCCACAATTAATTTACATCTATCAGGTCCACCTCAACGATAGTGATGTGGCTTTCTGTTCCTGTTGGTGACTATTCTGCATTATTTTTCAGGAATCATATCTAACTAATCATCCTCCAAATTTGTGTCCATCCCAGCAACGTGCACCATGGGATTCTTTTCTCACGTCACTAGCCATTTCCTTTCATATACTGCTCTGCAGATTTACTTGGAAACAGTGGCACTCCGATGTCTCCACTTCAGGAGGAGATCCTAGAAAGCAATCTTCCTCACTACGGGATGCTGGCATAGAAGTATGCCGAGGAGCCTGCGTTATTGCTTTCCCTCACTAAAGGGTTCCTTTTTAAAGCTACTTCTTTTTCCCAAGCTGTCTGACTTTGGCGGAGCACCATTTTCAACATCACATTGCATTAGATTCCAAACATACACAAGTTCTTTTATTTTACATTATATTGTCAAGAGGACCTGAAAGAACTTTACTCTTAAATAATCCTAATATTTAGATCTTTATTATTACATAATACACTAGTAGCATCTATTTAAGCTGAAATTACTCCATTTTTTCAACTTGGCAAACTTCATAACCTCTCCATGCATTCTGTCATTTCAGCCCAATTAAGACAGTAAACATGACCAAGCCACTCACATGCCACACTCCTGGCAAGGGGATGAAGTGCTTGTAAGCAGACAGAAAAAAATTATAACTTCTTCCGCAGCAGCTGACGACACGAAATTTTACACCAAATGTAAAGTTTCAGGAATTTTAGAATGCTCTTCATTCATCAAGTGTGTAAAACTGCACTCACCAAACCTACAGAAGCATCCTTCAGCTAACACCAATATTTTGTTATTATTTCCAAAAGATCATAGACAATTGCTCTCATTTATTCATTTCACTGTTGTTTCATTTATAAATGAGCAGATTCATTGACTTCTGATATCTCCATGACTAGAGTGAAAAAGACACGAGGATGGAAGAAGCCCTGAAAAGTCACTTACCTGTTCAACTGCTGCTCCAGCCCCAATCAGCCCAAAATTTCTTTAAGCTCTGCTTTAGGGAGTTGGATCCACAACCCTCCCAGGGCTGCACTACCCCTACCACTAGAAATTGTTCCCTACCGTATAACCAGATTCAAATTTCACATAAACCTCCCCTCTGTTTTCAAATACAAGAGAATATTATAAGACAACCGCCCCAGTTTGCTAATTTTTAAAAGCAGAAACTTGGATCAAAGATAGCATCTTAATAATAAAATAACTTCACTTGATATTCATTTAAGTGTTTCAATACATAGCAGTCACCATCAAAACGTAAACTGCATTTATCACTGCCATGCCTCTACCTATGCAAGGCTGGGTGTGAGACTTTCCAGCTTTGCCAAGGCCAGCCCTGACACGGGCTGTCTCGTTTCTTTTGGTTCAGGGAGCAACTTCACCAGTGAAGTACCAGCCCCTGGGTACCTACAGTAAGACAGAGAACATCACACTGAAACAGTAGATAAAGCACGTGACTTTGCAGCCCAAAATAACTGCAGCTCGCAGCCTACCAGATTACTAGAAATTGTTTCTTAGGATACAAAATTTCAAAAACACGCACAATTGTGTGAACATGAAATTTGCAATTGAGGATGACTGAGCTTTCTTCCAGGGCTTTGGGGAAGAAAAAGTTGACACTTTTTATTTTGCATTAGTTAGCTTTCTAGATATTTCTGGCTTGCATGACAATCACGATGTGGAAAGCAGCTGCATTTAGTTAGAGACTTTTAAAAAGTTTTCAACTCTGAGATGCTCTTTTGAGTCTCAGAAGACTGCTGCATTTCTGCATGTGTTTCTAAAGAGTGGTATCTAGTGTCACACCTCAGGGAAGCTTTTTTTTTTTCTCTCCCCCTCTTTGTCTAGATTTAGGTATTTGTATTTAAAATCCATACACAAGCTTTAAAACCCTCCCCTGCCCAGATCTCATTTGCAATGCTTTAACTTGGAAGTTCCTGTGTGTACAAAATCCACGCAGCAGTTTCAGTACACGTTAATTATAGAAACAAAGAAATGATGTCCTGAAGATAATTTGCTGATACTTCAAGCAGCTTTGGTCAGTAAGTCAAACAGTGACATCTACTACTCTCATCTTCTTATAGGCTTATGGCAACAAAAGCATTTTGTTTGTATGTAAACTCGCATGTGGATAGTGGCTGAAATAGCAGCCTGTTGACCTATGGACGAAACAATTAACCACTGGGGTATTTCAGAGCCTAATCAAGAGCTGTGGAACTTTATCTCACAAGAGGCAATTTTCAAGGAGATCAACAGTACCCCCTATAATCTGAAACATAATCTAGAGATCTGTGGTTTTACTATATGCTTTTAAAATGCTGTTACACTATTCATGCTTCTTCCATTGTGACTCCTCACAAAGTTACATGATACGGAATAATAAAGCTGAAGTGGTGATATCTATAGTCAGATACTACAAAGAACGAAAAAATATCCAAGTTAGAGAGTTCCTGTTATTTATATTCACATTAACTTTGTGGTTTTATTCAGAACATTTGGGCCAGCCCATGAGCACCCTTGGGAAGAGCATGCATTAAAGACGGCATGAATATACAAAGGAAAATGCGCTTTTTGTTTTGTTTTGCTCTCTACAAGGAAAGGTCATTGACAAAAAGGAAGCAGCAGGAGACAGGGGAAAAAGTGAAGAGGAAAAGACAAAAAAGAGCTTTTGGAAGGCAACACAGCAAAACAGTTTTGGTCGCTTGACAACATCTCAACTAAATGGACGACTTGGTAATAATCCCCCCAAAAGAGATGCGACAATAGCTGCGCAGGTTCCTGGCCTTCAAGCAGATAAGCATCTGACTTGTCCTACTGAGCTGCATCAGCCTACTCACATGAGGCCGTTTGTGCACATCTGTATGCGTTTACTGGATCAGTGTCAACCTGGGAAGCCTCTGGAGTGGGAGTCATGTCTTCGCAGATGTTTGGACCAAGCACAGCACAATGAGGCTCTGATCCTTCTGGACCTCAGGGAGCTAACAGCCCAAACTACTCTTCAATATTTTCGTTGTGTTAGACTGTCAGATCTCAGATGCCCAGCCCAACTTTTCTGGTAGTAGAAGCTAGGCTACTACCAGAGATGGACTTTCATTGCAGTCCTTATTTGACATGCCTGGAAAAAAACTTAATCAGCAGTCCATATTCTATCTTTCTGAAAAATGTTAGGGTAAAAGGGTAGGGATTGAAGGGTTCTGTATCAATTGGTTGGGTTTCTGATGGAGCAAAACCTATTCACCCAGACACAATTATCTTAAAGAAATTTGTAAAACACTTTATAATAGGGGGTTCATTTGTTTTTTAATTAGAGCGTTAGAGATTCAGGTTCCCTTATTCTTCTGCAAAACCTAGATCTTTAGCAAGTTTGGGGGGAAATGTAGTATGTGATCGTAACATATGTGATAGATGTCTATCTATAAAAAAAAAAAAAACAACTAAATCACTTGATCTGTCCATGAGTCAACATTGTAAGTTTTTGCCAAATATATTAGTTAAAATACAGGAAATATTTCACTGTGGAACATAATTGCGTGTAATGACTATATTAATACATAAAGGTGAATTCATATAATGAAAGATACTTCCCAGCAGAATTCACAGTAAATAAAAAACGGCCAGTTTTGGACCCCATGTGATCACTTGCTTTATGTTCGGGGGGGGGGGGATGAGGGGTGTCCCCCAGCCTCTTAGAAACCCTCAAAATTTCATATTCTAACCCTAAAGTTTTGAAATTAACTGAAAAACAGGAAAAAAATATGGCCTGTCTTTTTTTCGCCTCTTTTAAAAATACAGCTATTTGTTAAGCACATACAGCATTCCCTGGAGACACTAGAAAACAACATCTGAAAATTTTCCCACTGAGATGTCATGGAGAATTCCTACCCTAAACTAGAATATCATCCAGCCATTGAGTCTGCACCAGGAGACTCCTGTGTCCAACAGAGTCACACTGCGGTATCTGGAAGTCATTCAAACAGATCCACTACCTAACACACAGTCCCAGGTAATGGCATCGTTAGGGACACACTGAAACACAGAAAGAAATTCAGGCACAGGCATACGACAAGAGCATTGTATCTGTAAGCTACAAGTGACTTTTTAAAGGCAGTTATCCTACAGTACCTGCAACTTGGCTTAGAGGTTTTATAACCACAGCTTTTTCAGTTCTGAACTGCCAAGTATTTAAACTCATCAGCTTCAACTCTTTTTTTTCCCCTTCTTTAAATACTAAGTATGGCCATATTATCAACCAGGACTTTTCAGAAGTGGCCTGTGATTTAAGTACACACCATAAAATAGCTTCGAGGAGACGGAGTTCATGAATATCCACCTCTCACTGAAGTTCTCATGCAGGCATCCAAAAGCACTGCTCACTTTTTACTGACTTGGCCCCAGAAATCAGTCCTTCTTGCCTAATTCCATCTAGGTCCCTTTATGCATGTGCTACAGTTTAAACATAAATCATTCGCAAAAGGCTGAAATCAAAACCCTAATAAAACAGAAGGATCGCAAAATAAGTATAACTCGGTAAAACTAAATCAAAGCGGCTTTCTTTAAGGTTATTGTAAAAAAAAAAAAAAAAAATTTAAAAAAACCTTCTTGGAAGCCTACAAGGGCGATGAGATGGCAAAACACCCCCCAAAGCTGGAGCTAAAGGACAAGTCATCATTGATAACACCACCTCGGGAACCATCAATCACGTATCAAGAGCGGGACTGCCTGGGAACGGTTACACTTCGCTAATAACTCGGCCAAACACTTGGAAGGGCTTTTTACGAAGCAATTAAACACAGATCGAGTATAAAACTCGGAGTTCGTTAACGGGAAGGGGGGGGAGCGCCGCAGCCTCCAGGCTCTCCGGCGGGCGGAGGGGCCGCGCAGCCCCGCAGC
>NW_009259308.1:4633370-4643047 GCF_000687185.1 Egretta garzetta
CCGCCGTCCCCGCACGGCTTAGGTGCCCTTCCTCACACCCCACCTCATTCCTTCCCCTTCCAAGCAGGTGGATTTATGAAAGCACCGGTTGGGGTTACCATCCCTTCCACCCCCCCATTTCACTTTCTAAGGGTCTGCTGCTCATACAGTAAACGTGATCCCTGGGATTATTGCCCTGGGGGGGGGGGGAAGGGGGCAGAAACACTCTTCCAGGCAGAGTCCAGTTTTGTTACTCGCTGCTTCCATTCCTAATTTCCCAAGGACTCCTCCTGGTCTTCCCCCCCATTGCACATGAAAGCCAGAATAGCTTATTGACAAACTTCACTGAAGAAGCTCCCCGGCCACAAAGTAAAGGATGCAGTGTCAGTAGAGAGGCAAAATCACCATCTTGGGGCATCCAACTCACAATGGCAAGCACAGGTCAGCCTGTACCTGCTCCCCACACCAAAGCCTCCCAGAGGGCTCATAGCAACGGGTGGCCAGTGGTCAGGAGGTACAGATGCACATCTGAGCCACGATGGAGGCACACGACTGACACCAGCCACCTTCTGTCCCTGGGAAGGGCATCGCTCACTGCCTAGACGCAGCCGTGGCTATGAGGAGGGCAGCTGATCAGTTTTACGTTATTTAAAGTTTATCCCACTGAGCTCTGTGGATATACTGTTCTACTTTTTAGACCATTTCTGTTGAAACAAAGCAAAGAAACTGGGAACTAGCAGTGTGGAAAAGTGATTTCTCAGATGTTCTTCGTATGTGGTTTGATAGTCAAGAGCTTCTAATTTTCTCCTCACAACATTCCAATGTACTGGATCTCTCCTACTTTACCTGTCAGTCAGGACCTCAGAAGTCCAGTTTCCATCTTAGGAATCATTTTTAACCCTCTCTGACTTAGTGAAATCAACATTAACATAATAATTTCTCCTAGTTTAGCTTTTATTAAGAAAAAGAAGCCTACCTGAAAAGGAGTCAGGCGGAGCTACTGCCTGAGATCTTAAGTGCAAAGGGCAGCATTTTAATCCTGCTCTCATTCCCCCATTCTCCAGCATGACTCAGGCCAGGCTGGGGATGGTCCCCACAAGCATGCTTCCTACACAGCTGTGGCCATGTACAAGGGCTTGATCAGCCCATGACATGGCACCCCACAGCCAGATCCCAAACATGCTTTTCCCTCTCACTGGTGATAGGAAGCTGAGCTTTGTGGGCCAGAGGGTTGCAGTTTACTCCCTTCTGCCAACACCAAGTACCAAGTGTAAGATATACCTTATATCACAGCTGTAACTGTGGTCAGGCAGAGTCGATAGTGGATAGCTCTGCTTTGCTGGAGTTGAAGGACACTGCCAAAGCTGGTTGAAGCTACTAGGAATGATAACTACTTTCCATTCAGGAGAATGATCACATTCCTGGGATGCTTAGATTAGGTTCAGGATTTCAAAAGTCAGCAACTGTTTAATAAAAGTTCATAAGCAGAGTGGAAACAAGGACAAGATTAAAGGAATTTCCTCCTCACTTCCTGCTAGATCATATCTCACCCCTCTTAGGCTTGCTTTCTGCCATATGAATCTTGTATTTCTTGTCAGACACTAACAGAGTTTCAAGAGGAGGAACAAACCCAGATAAGCATCTGGCTGCGTGTTAGGGAATGAGATTGAGGTCTGAAACCACCTTCTCCTCATATATACAAACGTGCACATGTTCCTTCTCAGGAGGACAATGACAAGACATTATCCTAGTGAAAACTGACCAATATACAAATACAGATTAAATGGAAGAGGCAAGCCAAGCTTGATACTGCCAGAGCTGTTACAGGATCTGGGGGTGACACGTGGAAGGGACCATCTGCTGCTGGGACCTGGGTTGCCTACCTTTGCAGCATGGTGGGGTTTAATTTCTGCAGCATTAGATGAAGTGACTCCTTGTTCAAGGTGCAGAACTCTTTGCCACCTTGCTCCGATATGCTTTAGGATGCAGTTTCACATCTGGCTGAAGGCAGCCGTGCTGCCACCCTCCCTCCCCCCTTTCCCAATCATGCATTCCCAATACATTATTTGTGTCAGCTCTAGTAGTTACACAGCCATGCAGGACCTGCCCTTTCAGCAGCAGTATGAGCTTAGACCAGCTTAAACTGACCATGTAGTCAAGCCTCTCCAGATTCAAATCAAGGTTAGGAAGGACCCACACCATTGGCTTCCCTAGTCATCTACATGGTCCTGCACATTGTTTCTGACACAAAGAACCAGGAGCTGAAATGGTTCATGAGCTAAGCTGACAGATAGTTACCTCTTTGGAGCAGAGATGTTTCTGCCAGCTTAGGTCCTTGAACCACCTTTTTTCCAGGGCACAGCAAATGCTTTTTGGTTCTTAAGGGACAGGGAGTTGAAGGGGTGCCACAGCCAGAAGAACAGGGGTCTTACCAGCCAGAGCAAGTCCCACTTTCCCAAAACAAGGACCAGGTCCAACCAAGAGTCTAGATCATCAGGCAAGTTCATGGTGGTGAAGCAGGTCTGAGATCAAGCTGAGAAGTCAATCACAGGTCAGGGTCCATTCCAGCAATGGTCACTGGGACACAGCCCAGTGATTGCCAGACAGGTCCATAGTGATAAGACAGGCCTGAGGTCAAGCAGGGAAGTCAGCCCACATGTCAGGGTCCAGAGCAGCAGTGTCCATAGCTAGGCACATGGATGGTGGCATTATAGACTACTAGTCCTCCAACATAGCTCAAATAGGGGCTAAGTGGGGAGGTAAAAAGGAGGCAGGGCTGAGCTTAAATAGAGCCCCAGGGCAAGGGTAGGGTGGGGTTGGAGGTCTCAGATGAGGCTGGTCAGTCATTAAGAGCTATGAGCACCCTCAGGGTCCTGACACTTATCATCTAGCTACAGGAATATTAAAATTAATGCCAGTGAGAAGGTCAGGCCATACAGCTGGGATAGGATTTCTGCCGCACCAGCCGAGGCTTGCCTGCCCTGACCCTCTAAGGTGACATTTCAAGTTACTTCTAAGCTGATCTAACAGCAAGCTGCCTGCAATAAAAAAAAATCTCTTTTGTTTCCTGTGTGTTCATCTGGACAAGTCCATTCAGCCAACTGGTCCTGTGGAAAACTAACCCTCTGATGAGAGAAAAGAAGAGCAATGTTCCTCTAGATCATCCAGCTGGGTCAGCTCTCCCCACAGCTGCTGAGGTGTTAAATCCAGCAAAGGCGAGTGGGACCCTTGTTCAGGGTGGGGTATGAGTAGTTGAACCACTGCATTTGGCAGCAGCCTGCCGTTGGACTTGTTTAGCTGTAACACTAAAGCGTTTCCTTTATCTCTCTGTTTGTTGTGTAATGAAGCAAGATGTCTGTGAGGTCCGGATACCTCTGAGCTGGGCATAGGGATCACCCACAGCGGGTGCCTAAAGAGACAGGAGAAGTATGTGGCAGGTGGGGAGACTAAATGCAGATACCCCACATCTTCAATTAGCTTCCAAGTGTTAGATACATGCAGTGTGAAGGGATAAATCATTTCTAATTAAAAAACAAACCACGTATTTTTAGCTACAAATCTACCAAAGTGCATGCAATTAGCAAATATAAATCACTTCCTGGCTTGAAGACTGTTCAGCACAGCACATAAATGAAAGTTAAAACATACGTTTTGGGAATACATGGTACATCTGCTCTCAATCTGCAGCGTTTTGAAATCAATACAAATATTCTCCCTACTTTTTCTGCAGCGTGCTGCAGTCTGTCATACCACAGTGGAAGAACTAAGAATGTATTAAACAAAGGAACTAGAGTGGACACAGCCCTAAACACCATAAAATGAATAGCACGGAGAACTCATAATGATCTGATGGCAAAAAGTAGAGGTAAGGATAAGCACTGTCTTGGGAGGACAAATCAGAGTTTCTCCTACATGGTCTGCAGGATGCTTCAGAGATGCAACGCACAGATAAAGCTTCAGAAGGTGACTCTGGGGAGAAGAATCAACTGTTTGATGCATGCCTACATATTTTAAAACAACGAAAGGCTTGTAGTCAATATCTTTGTGGAATTAGTTCCCGCAGGGAAAATGTGTTACACACAAAACTTTTTTATTCTTTTTTTTAATGAAAAGATAGCAGAGAAGCTGACTGTCTGGAAATGATTTGTAAGTACAATAAACCTCACAAGAGGATGATAAGCAAGATATTGTAAGAGAACAGTGTCAGAAGTACAGCAAAATAAAATACTACACACTTGTAGTTACTGACGTGTGTTCTTAAGTCTCATGTCACATTATAAAAGAATCCTTGTTTTTCTTTCCATCTTTCACAATACTCCTATTAATCTATACCAGAGTTTTTTCATTTCAGCCACTTGAGGCCATATCAATCATCCTTTGCCCATTTGAAATTTAACTAGAATTACACCAACGTGTTAAGGCTTCCAGAGAGGAACCTGGAGATAAGGATACAACTGTTCATGGATTCCTAGCATCTGTGCATCCATGGGAAAGGCCACATGTGAAACTGATTTCACCACTGATTTTTAAATGCTGACATAATATGGAAAACAACAATTGCTGGTACTTTTTAAAGATTGGAAATTTGCATATATCTTTAATTACACTGACAATTCTTCAGAATAGGAACTCTGTCTGACTTATGTCAAGACATTGTCTCACTTGATGCGTCCTTCATTTTCTAGCTGAGTTTTCAGGAGCAAATGCAGTATAAAAAATAATACGTTTCTCTAAAAGGAACAGGAGAAACGAGTGTAAATTCTCTGAATTCTCTAAAAAAAGTCAGCCGCTCTGTAGAGAATAGGCATGCGCAAGAAAGACATGTATCTTGCTAGGTGATTTTTTCCAGCAAGTTATTTTTCTTGTAAAAGTCTGTTGCAGAGAGTTTAGGAAATACAGATATTGGCCAACATGCATGTGAAGAATTTTACTTTGTATGCTCATATAGCAAAAGCTTTCCCTTTTGTTCATAATTATGTGAGAAAACAGTTGATAAACCTGGGGATCATGACAGAAGATTATTAAGAAATTAAGACTGAGTTCAGGACACTGAAGACAGGGAGTTAATGGATTGCACTTGACTTGTTGTTTTAGTTAAGAGTTAAATCCAGCGCTGGTCATTGTCAGGATGTTTCCTGACGTCCCTTTCGCTGCCTGAACGAGCCAGGTCAGCTGCAGGCGTCATGGAGTAGCTCAAGGCACATCCACAGGTACTGGGACACACATCCCCTGCTGGGGGCCTCTTTATTTTGAAGGCAACAGGTTAGGCTGATGAGTGGGTGTGTTTGTCCCAGCTTTTGCAACAATTCTGTCTCCTTCTCTGGCTGAAATTTTGCCTTGGCCTTAAGAGGAAAGCGAAGGACTGGCTAGCCAGGGAATTGTGGAAGAGAGCACCGTCCGGGGTCAGAGGACAGGTTGTAGCCCTGAGGAATGACAGAGGGAGTATCAGGAGGTGCGGTACAATCTTGTTCAGATAATCTAGTTCAGTCTGTGATCTGGGAGTACTTTGAAAATTGGCAGGAGAGTGTGGGAAAGATGAAAGGAAAAGCCTTGAAATAGACCACAATTCTTTCCCTTTCATACATGTACAACAGTGGAATTTTATATATATATATATATAGCAAAGGACTCTGTTCTTTATATCCTTGAATTACATACCTCCATAACATGTAATGTTACCCTTCTGAAAAGATGAGGGTGATAGAATGGGACACAAACACCAGCAACTACTTAATAACATATGCAAATATTGGCACACTTATTACGCATTATTTTTGTTGTTGTTATTACTTTATTTTTGTAACTGTGTGTTGGCACCCCAGCATTTCGTTAAATTTGATATCCATTGTGCCGGGCACTTTCAAAGCGTTAATTTAACAGCCAGACATGGTACAGAGCAGGACGGCCAACAGCAGAAGCATGAAACAGCAATGCTTCCAAATATTCACACAGGCTGGTTATTTACATTTCAGGTGCTGAGCTTTGTAGTTATCCTTTGGGAGGCAAGAGTTGCAATTATTTTATCTCTGACTTTCTCATTAGCCCCAAAAGTAAGTCTTGAAAAGAAGGCAATGGATTTACAGCCTACTTCAGGCATGACCAGGTTGTACTTTTGCAAAATATCTCAGGTAATTTCAGGTGGAACTCCTCCTTAACTTCAAAGGGGCCGCAATTCCTCTCGCAGAGTTGGTTTGCATTTTCTAAAAGGAATCAATTAACCCAATCCTCAAAAATCTAATTCAGGGAGGAGTTTATTAAGGCGATAGTTTGGAAAACAATTGATATTACACTCAACTGTCTTAATCCATGACTTGACAACATTTGCAGGTAGCCCCAGACCAACTTGTAGTAAGTAGTCCTGCCAGGAAGGGCCATGGCAGTCATCAGCATGAACAAGGGAGATTTTGCCACCTTCCTAAACAGTATCATCTTTGTTGCCAGGCATGTAAAGCAGTAAAATACTTCAGTCATTAGAGGAAGAAGAATGCCACAATTTTTGCAGGAAAAAAATAGATTCCAGAATTCGTGGTTTGACACATTAAAAAGAAGGCCTGTACATTTGCCTTTACACTTTATGTACTTGTCAGTCTACACAGGGATTTTGTTAGGGATTTGGCATCTTAAACGTTTTTTTTTTCCCCCAACAACATTTCAATTCACCTTTAAGACTTTCAATTAAGAGAAACTGAACTAGAGATCCATCGGCGGAATTTGCATGGAAGTTAGCGGGGGGTTGGCAAAGTCATGATAGCAGGTTTTAGGTATCAGGTTTATAGACTTGTATCGTACTATCTAACATCTCGTATTTTCCACTAATTTTGCATGTAAAACTTTTATTGATATCAGCGTGAGTTTAGCACGCCACTAAAATGGAGACTATGCCCCCAGGACACAAAATGTTGTAAGGTACCCCGTTTACTTGTAACAATTTGGCTGCACTAAATCTTGATGTTGAATGTTTGGTTTAGTTCCCCCATAAACTTCGTCTGCTGGATTTATATATTTTGGCTCCTTTTATTTTGACTCTAGTGGCTAAATTTGCCATGGGCTTAAGTGAATGCAATTCCACTCACACCAGCAGCAAATCTGCAGCACAGTGGGTATTTCTCGTTATATAAATATAGGGCCTCATCTGGCAAGATGCTGAGTGGACTAACTTGGTCGGGTTTCTGTGAGATCCGAGAGTGCTCAGCACCTCGAGGGAGAAATTCCAGACCTTGCAGCAACTGAACCTCCACACAGCATGTCTGTGGTCATTTTCTATAGCCCTTTGTCCGAATCAGAGTACACAATACATTTGCTTATCATCTGTTTAATCACAAACACAAAAGCTAAAATATTTATTTTCCTGGCTCTTATAAAAGCACACCTCTATCTGCAACAAAGAATTATGTAAATCGTGAGGATGATGGAGGGTTTTTTTTTTTTCTCTCTAGCTCTGTGAAATTGAGCTTGCACTCACATGGGTGTGGGGTTTTTTAAATAAAGCACTATTTCAGAAATGGCTTATTTAGAGGTTTTTTTAAAATCCATTTCAATTCCAGTGAAAATGTCTCTGATCTGATAAAGGAGATGAAGTCACTGCATAGGCTTACTATTTTATTTCCATAAGGTTTGAAAGTTTTGTTCCCTGCAGTGTTTTGGAGCCCAGGAGTATTCATCTGTTTTGTAAAAGGAAAGTTCTACAGAGCAACATTTGGTCACTGTTGTCTGAATTTCATTATTCTGTTCTCCAGACTAGCAGAGGGGAAAAGTGCAAGTTAGCTGGGTCACAGTCTGAAATGTGAGAGCAGTCAAGTTTTTCTGAAGTTTATGGGAATGAAAGGAAATTTAATACTGTTCAAAAGAGAGATTTAAAGTTGCATCATGTGAAAACAATTGGAGAAGTTTAATCCTGAGGTCTTGGGTTATTTGGTAACTTACATGGCCATTTGTCAGCCTGCAAACAATGAAGTTGGCTTTGCCTCTGTTAACAGTTGGCCTCTGTTTCGGAGTGGTATTGCAATGCCAGAGGAACAAATACAAGTTATATTGGTTTTATAGACCACTACTACTTCTATTCTTCTTTATCCTTTCAGCTCATGACATGTCTGCCTGTCTCCTCTGGGTTGCCAGTGCAGATCTCCCACCGATCTCAGCAACACGTGCTGACAAGCCTTTCATGTAAAAGGGACTACAGAGCTTGACAGCTTCTTAGACTTTTAAAATGCTGAATACATATCCATAATTTAACCTTGACCTCTCAGACTGCTTCAGGACTCATACATTTCATTGTATGTGGAATAAAAGCGATGGGACCCCAGGATGTAACGGAATACTTAATATTTTGTAATGTTCCTAGTGTATCATTTATGCTAAAAGATGTTGATTAAAACATTCTTTACATTCATACTGGTTTCCATGGAGTAAATTAAACTACAGAAAATCTACAGAGCTTTAAATGCATAAAAATAAGAGATGTTTTCCAGAGTGTTCCATCACAAATTCCATCAAATAACCCTTAGCAAAATCTCTTACCGTTAAGAAAATTCTCTTAAAAGGTAGCCTATGCCTCCCTATGTCATCTCCTTCTCCTACTACTGATACATCCTCTCTGGTTTTGGCATCCGCATCAGTGCCTTCTGTGTTTGGCTGTCACTTAAGGTCTCTCTACAGAGATTTAAAATAATGCTAATCGTTGTTGATGAGAAAAAAATGGTGTCAAAATAAAGACAGCTTGGTTTTGAAGAACATTTCATGTGCTTTTAAATACTGTTTTGAGGGAGTTGAGTCCCACAAGAAGACTAACTTTTAAGAAGATCTTTGGGGTTTGCACTGGTACCAGGTATCACTGACCCATGCTGCTGGCAGGAGTGCTGGAGCTCGGGGTGTAAGACCACGTACATAGCACAAACATCCTTGCTTCAGCTTCTGGGTTAAATATTCCCAGTTGCCCAGCAGTGCCCCAAGTGCCTTGGTGCATCCGCGCTGGGGCCTTCTGCCCATGTTCTGAGCTGGGCGAATGCCAAGCTGCTCCCGTCAGGCTGCTGCACGCTCACCCGGGCTCTGCAGCAGGAGCACGCTGGTTTGTGCTGTGTAGCTGCCATGCGACTGGGCAAGACGTGGTTTGATCCATCCAGCTCAGGTTTGCAGTGACTGATGAGCCTCTTTCCTTTTGTTTTTCAGTGCGATTCATTTATAAGTTGCTTATACCAGCTCTGAAAATTGGGGTTTATGTCCCTTTTTTTGCCAGTCAGTGTTTCATTGCTTCAGCGTTCCTTGCAACGGACAATCACGGCAGCGCTGTAACGTGCGGGAGTGAGGCAGTCCCGTATGCTATTGCTACTACACACACTGCAGTTCCTATGGAACATGTTCTTTGCTCTAACACAGCCATATACATTACAACATCTTTTAGCAGGACAAACCTACACAGCTCAGGTGACATGGCCAAAACTCCCAGGCTCCCAGCCACCGTTAGCCAGCCCAGAAGGAGCCACCACAGCCAAGGTGAGCCAGAGCAGCCACTGTCCTGCTCTTCTGTGGGTGCTTTCCGGGGACATTACAAAAACTGCAGTGTCTACCTTTTCTGCAAGCTCACCTGATCGTACAGTAACTCCTCAGACATCCACACTGAAGTTCCGCAAAGGCACAGACCAGAGGAGGGCTTGCAGGTGTCGAAGTTAAATATTCATCTTGAAATCTTGTGTTCCCAACAC
>NW_009259308.1:4643096-4655945 GCF_000687185.1 Egretta garzetta
AGGAGACAAGGGGAAGATGAGCTGGAAACAAGGGGAGAAAGATAGGAGAAGAAACTCCAAAAGTGAAAATGAAAGAAAGATCCAGTATGCAAACACTGAGCTACGAATCATAATTTTGCATGAATTAGTGCGTAGTGAGAGGAATCTGTAGCACTTCCCTGGATCTAAGAAACAATTCCCATGAAACACCCCGTGGCTATGCTGTTTAGCATCAACCCACTTGGTAATGGCAGCAAAAATTAGTAGTGTGTTGTTTATATACAAGCTGAGGTATATTCTGTACCTTCGTTCTGCTGCACAATTAGTTTAACGCACATGCATGAGGGCATTCAGCTACTTAGTGGGTTTTCAAGACCTGTATATAAAATTGAAAAATGCAGCTCAGCTGCTTTTTATAAGACATTTACAATAATCAGTTCAAAGTAGAACATACAATGGCTGCTTAAAAATCGACTTTGATTCCCTCTATGATAGAGAGCTTACCAGTACAGCCTGGGTATTTGAAACCACTATGTCTAGTTTAGTTTCTGCTGCTGTTTAATTTGCATGGATCTATTCCATCTCTTCTTTTTTTTTTTTTTTGGCGAAAGCAGAAAAATAAAACGTCTTACTTTGCTTGTGCTGCCATAAATGTTACCAATAGTAAATGCTTGAAATGCCACCAGAAGCTCTACTGTCCCACCTGCTACTGAGTGAGATACTAACAGCCCTGTACATGTAGCACAGTTTTGCTTGCAATTTTGCCTTGCAATAAACTGAAAACTAAATGGCTTCCATTTACATTAAACCTTTTGCTCAATCAAAACAAAAAGTACAACAATGAGGAAGTTTATCCTGACAATACAGAAGCAGAAAGCTGAGCTTTTTAAAAATACTTCCCTGATTTTCTCAAATCAAAACAATTTGCTGAAGCAACCAAGTATCTGCAGCACCACAAATCACGATCCATCTTCACTGGGGTGCACTTACAGAGGAGAGCAGCCCCAGCTCCACATGGTGCCCGCCAGCCCCCAGCGTGAGTCCTGACCTTTTCTCAGCCCCTGGTGTTGCCCCCGGCTGGGTAACGCAGCCCAGCACCACGACTCTGCAGGGTAAATGCCCAGCTTTTGGTAGGAGATGTCTTCACCACTCTTATCACATACAGATTTTAGCAGTGCACACATGCACAAGAGTCTAAAATGTTGCCAGCATGCATCCAACAGCATGTTACTATAAGCAGAGCAAGTTATAAACTAGCTGGGTATGTAACTGAAACACAACCACAGCTTTCATGCCCTGTTGACTCCCTTTACTTCTGCTGGGGCAGCTTTGGCCGTAATCTGCCCTATTTCTTTCTGTGTTGTGATTCTAATGACCAATATCAGAATCCCAGAATATATTTTTAAGCAAGATACAAACAGCACAAGTAATGATACCCAGCAGCTTTGTGTCCTTCATCCCTTATACCTGCACCTCAAAAGTCTCCTGCCATCCTTCCAGCATCCATCATGACTCCAATTTACTGAGTTTCCCACCTCCTTGCAGAGCCCCCACTGCCCCTCTCCCTCCTTGCCCCAAAGCTGCTGGTGTGGCTGGTGCTGAGCTGCAGGGCCTGCACATACACACACACAGGCCAAGGGCAGAGCAGCCAGAGGCTGAGGTCACACCACAACTTTTCCCTTAGGAAAATAACCAGAAGAAGGAGTAAACAAACAAAAAAACCCCACCAAGCTTTCCAGCAGATCCTTCTGCAGCTGACCAAGTACGACTGCTGCCGACGTTGCTCTGGGGCCAAAGAGTTATGGCATCCCTTTTTGTGTGTGTAAGCACCAAACCCTGGGTTTGGAGGGCTCCTGCAGTGTCAGGGATCATGGAAAAGAAACTCAACATTAACAACAGTGACAGGAGACGGGATGAGCCAGACTTCTGCGAGCTCTGCCCTGCCCGCTAAGAGAGAAAAGGGGTGAGAGGAGTGGGCCCAGGGGCTCTGTGCCCCACCACATGCCCCAAGGGGGGAGCATCAGAAGACTGTAGAGAAGCACCAGAACCTCACGCCTTTCTTTTGAAAAACATTTATAAAACAAATAGTTCCACTGGCATGAGACATGACAGTACTGGGTTTCCTATGGGGGTGTGTTTTGGGCATGGAGTCCTGTGTGGATTCACTGATGTCTAGGAAGGGCTGATCTCCCAGAGCCACTGTTCTTCAGCAAAGGTCTCACCAGGGTTTTTCTCTGCCATTCTGCTGGGAAGTATCATCAAACCGAGAGTGTTTAGCATCCTTGCTAACTCTATGTCTGTATCCAATTTGAAATATGTCAACAGATTTCCTGGTGTCACCTAGAAGAGACACACAAAGGTGGGGTGACCTCATGAGACTCTTTAGGAAACCAAGCTAAAAAATTCACAACAGTGATGTGCAGGCAGGCACGATACCCATGCGTTGCCCATTAAGAAGTTAAACTCGGGAAAGTAAGTTTCCTTTGATTGCAGGAGGTGGGAGGGAATCTCTGATACTAGGGGTTTAGCATTCTAATAAACTCATTCAGCTATTTAAAATAACACTTATACAACTTCTTCAGCCTAAGCTGCATATAACTGATGCTTTCATTTTGCTTTGTAAAAGGCTACGCTTCACCCCGAAAGATGTAGGCATCTGGAACTAGAGAGGACCATCACTGAAATAGATTTTTTTTTTCTCTGTCATCCAAGTGGCCAGACTCTCAAACAGTTCAAATTCCTTACAAAGGGAGAAACACCTCTAAGCTGTTGCTGACCCAAATGAAACCCCAGCATTGCTTAAAAAAATCACATTCTTTCATTTTGTGCCACGTATTGTAAGAGCTGAGCATCTGATTACTGCCATCATAAAATTTCTTCTTTGAGGCTGACTATAATTACAGAGTATTTTAACGCTTTTATCTTTGAGCTACACTGGGACAGCACAGATTTGTAGTCTCTGTCTCCTGTTTCATCCACTTTTGCACAGTCAGAAGGGAAAAATATAGAAAACTTTCTCTCTTCTTCCCCTCTTTCAGGACTGATGTGTAGCATTAGCATAGCCAAAACCAGACTGCAGCAATACGCCCAGTTCAGGGAGGGAACCACATTCGTGACCTGAGCGGGGAAATGCTTATGGACGTGCTTGCCTTGAAATAAATCTTAAACTCAGGAAAGCCTCTCTCTTGGTAAGGGTCCTTGCAGGCAGGTGACCCCAAAGGAGAAGGCAAAGCCCCATGTGCTGCTCCCCCTTGTTAGTGCTTCCTCACGCAAGGCATCCTCCAGCCAGGGCAGGTCTTCAGCATCTGCTGCCTTGATGCCAAATGGCTGAATGACGTACCTTCCTCCCAGCGAGTCATCCCCCAGCTCTCAGCACCATCCAGAGATAAAAGCTGCTTCTCATTTCGATAGCAGCCGTCTCCAGTGCTTTAACCTGCACTTATCAGATTTATTCTGCATAACTGGATCCTGTCCCACCTTGCTCATGGCTCCCACCAGTGGTCCAAGCCTTGCTGCTGCCAGGAACTGCCTAAGTCGTCCTTCATGGAAGTGATGGAGCTGATCATTTCTGAAGGTCTCCCGGCCTCGCCATGGGAGGTTAATGGCATTGTGAAGGGACACACATGACTGGTAATTTTGTGCCAGAAACAACACAAGCACTCTGCTTGTGAACTTCCTAAACTCCTCCGCTTCCCTCCAGCTCCCCCCGTCTCCCAGGAGCTGTGGATAAACACGGAGTCAAATGATTCAAAGCTTCGCATACTGTCACACAGGACTTTCTTTGCCCATTTATTCCCTCTCCAACTTACCTTTTTTTTACCCTCCTTTCTGCTGTGGATGCGAGGGAGGTTCACTGGGACCTGAAAGAACAGAGGAATGATCCCGAGGACTCCCCACATGGGGAGCTGTACAGCACGGTAGGAGCTGCAGCACCTCTAAAAGTCACCCTGTGGCACCCAAACAGGCACCTCAAGGGAGCAGAGCGTGAAAGGTTTTTAATAGTCTTTCCAGAATGGCTTTTATAAGGAGGCGAGGGAGCTGATTTGGTTTGAAGTTGGCACAAAGTCTTTCTAAGCAATGCCGTGACATTAAACACAGCCATTAAATGCAGCCAGACTCCTCCAACATTCATTTCATCCCGACCACTTCTAGGGACAGGGTGTGTGTGGGTGTGGGTATGTGTGTAACACCAGATGTGTGAGCGGCTTCTCTGTGCTGGATGATAGCCAGGAGGGACTGATGGAAGTGCAAGGTTTAAGCCCTGGCCATTAGGGAATGCCCTGCACTCAATAACTAGCACCCTGCTATTGTAAAATGAAAATAAACAAGTGGATAGAAAGGTCAAAATTATGGAAAATTAAATGTGCTATGGGCAGGATTTCTTTACCAGCCTTTGCCTCACTGTAGTTTCACTGGTGGGGTGCACAGTGTTGCTGCTTTATCCAGGAGCTTGGAGGGATGCGGGAGACGTTACCAGTGCCCAGCCCCTGTGCAGAGGGCTGTTGTGCTGGGGTTTGTTTACCAAGATGACACAAATTATAACCCCTGCCATTGGAAATGGGAGGATGGATATTCAGTAATGACTTCAGATGCTGTAGGAATCCATCCTAGCGGCTGCGGCTTTGGCTCCTCTCACACGCTGTTACGCAAGCCTGGAGCATGCCAACGAGTTTCAGAGCTGGACTGTGGCTCCTCGCTATGATTCCTCATCTTAATTAAAACTTAATTTGTTCCCTG
Source organism: Egretta garzetta (assembly GCF_000687185.1). Classification (NCBI taxonomy): domain Eukaryota; kingdom Metazoa; phylum Chordata; class Aves; order Pelecaniformes; family Ardeidae; genus Egretta; species Egretta garzetta. Next base: position 4,647,813 of record NW_009259308.1, read on the forward strand.
TAATCAAGTTGTATGTGAGTATATCCGAGTCTTTAGCCACAGAGGAAAATGTGAGTTTACAGAATTAAAGTGCAGGTGGGATGCTGCGAACAGCAGGCTCTGCTCTGGCATATAAAGCCATTTCTCATAATGGGGAATAGCACCGTTATCTCTGTTAATTCTAGCTTGTAATCACAGCCTGTGAAAACAAAGGCAGTAAAACCAAATCCATCACTGTTCTGAAGCTTTTAGCCCTTCCAGGCTCCATATATACCACCCCACTCCCACCACCTCCACCCCCGTCTCGTTCTTGCCACGCTTCCCTGACCCTGCTCCTTTATCCACACTCCTTGGCCCCAGCCTGGCCTTGCTCCTCGTTGGTTCCAGCCCACGCTGTCTGGGACCCTCCCAGATCCTCGCAGAGCCAGGGTGTGCGAAGGAATACTAGGGGAAGGGATGAGAAGAAGTTCTTCTGATGGTGGAGAAAGCGCACAGAGACACTGGCAGTCCCACATGCCTGGACAGCGTGTGAAAACATTGAGGAAAAAATGAGAATTGGTCTATTTGATTTGATAATTGGCTTATTTCATCTGCAGCCACTTTCCTCGCCTGGGCATAGCTGCCAGTGCTGTGATGGAAGCATGCTGAATAACATGTGCTCTTCATGGCAAAGCTGAGGGAACAGACTTTTTTCAATGGCAACTGGAAATTTTGCCCAAAACTCTGCATGCTGAAGATCTGGGGGTTCAACTTTGGATTTTTCACATGGGAATACCCCACAAAAGCCAGTATTGTGCAGCATTTTCCTCAGTTGTTTTAGCCAGTCACAAAGTGGCCTTTGCTTTACCAGGCTGGGTTTCAGCTTTGGGCCGATATTGTGCTCAGGAGACTACGATTAGGGACCAGCCTGGCAGCCTGAGTACTCACTAAGGACTTGAAAGGTGCAGTAATTTTGAGTTGTGAATGAACGCCTGGATTATAGATGAAATCACACCAAAGCGAGGTGTAGCAAGACCTGGGTCCACCAGAGACTGCCCTGAGAGTCTTTATTAACGCTGCCATCTAGAGAGAAACAGCCCATCTTCCACCAGTGGAGCATTGTCAGATCCTACAGAACAGGATTTCAGAGCTTTTCTGCCTCCAGCACCAGGGTTCAGCCGTTGGTGCTCACTGACACCAGCTAGTAAAGCCATTGCCCCGTGCGCTGGGAGTCACCCCAGTCCCTGCTGCCTGCTAACTTGACTTCTGGCAATGGCAGCTCTGCCAGACCCACCAGACTGGGACAAGAAATCACCGAGTGGCAGTTTGGTGGCTGGGCCGATTTCCGCTCCGTGTATGGCTGCACTTGCTTTTGTCGTCGGTGAGCTCTTGTGATGCATTTTCATTTTGGTGCAGTGGAAACTGCGTGCAGAAATCAGATATTGCATTACGTAAATTTGGGGTAAAGATTAAAACACATAGCACTAGTGAGACATCTGGATCTAATTGGGTTCCTCTGGGACAGGAGTCTATACCTTTAGCCTGAAGAGAAGCAAAGAAAAAGCAGGAGTAATTTTTCATGCAAAGACCCATCTGTGCAGAGGGGCCGAGTCTCTGCAAACACCTCTGTTGCCACGTCTTCGGCAAACACAGCCCGTTAAGTGCCATATGGGCTGACCGTGTTTCTCTGTTGTTGCACACAGTCACTGACTTGGAAGAAATCTCCTATAATACAGCCCAGGGGTAAAAGCGAATTTCCTGAGAAAATTATGACTAACTGAACCTTGGTGTGTAGAATGGAAGTCTCCCGTATTCGGAGCTGTACCAGTTATCCTTAACCACCAGCCACTTTTCCATCATTTGTGGTATATTCAGAGACTTGCTGGCACTCAGGCAAGCTGCCGAGAGCTATGTCCTGCTCAGTGACCCAGCGGGCAAATTGGCCCAGGCTTCCCCAACAGCAAGCCTGTAGCCATCTCCCTCTCCTGTGCAAGGCTCCAGATCCTGCGAGCTGAACGGCCAAGGGCTGCACAGGCACAAATTGTTTGTCATGGCGGAAGGGTATTGATGGGGGGAAAAGTTCGGGCTCTGCTTGTAGGTGCAGTGGAAAGGAGGAAAGTTGGAGGAACTGTAGTTGAGATAAAGCCACAAGAGTGCAGGAATGTTTCCATCTCATTCTGAGGATGCTAAAATAAGTCGGGAGCCCCAGGAGAGGAGAGCTGCGTGCTGCCGTCGAGCCATTAGCACCATTACGGGCAAGAGAGCAGTTTTTAATGCACAGAGTTTGACTGGAAAGCGCCCACAGTTCCAGCAGAAGGAACTCAGGACTGACCTGCTTTAAAAAGAGGCCAACCATAAACTATGGGGTCACTTGTTCACAGAACGCTTAAAAGGCAAATTAGAGCAGCCAAATTGTTTTTCCCCCACTAATCCCAGCTTTCTGGTTTAGTGCTTTGCAGACGGCAGTGAAGAAAGCCTCCGAGACCCGACCCTGTCAAGCGAAGCACTGGGCTCGCAGGCACAGGACCACAGCACAGCAAACATGGCTCTCCCAAACTTGGGCATGAGCTTTCCCCGGGTCAGCAACCGCCGCGCTGCTGGACAAGGATGCTCTGTGTGTGTGTGTGCACACACACACACACACACACACACACGCACGCTCGCAGGTCGTGCCAGCACCGCAGCTTAGCGGGGCCTGCCTGTGGGCAGCAGCGTTTCTTACCTTGCCTCTTAGCCTTTCTTAGTATCTCCTTTTTTCTCTTTACCCTAAGACTGCCCTAGATCATTTTACTGAGCAGCTATTAGGGTGCTAACACACTTTACAAAGTGTATTATTTGCAATTCTAGTTTGTTTTTATAATTGAATCAGACTGAAGCTCTATGGCGCAAATCTAAATTCTTTTGTCCCTTAGCCTATTTTATAATCACCAATTTACATTGTTTTCAATTTTCTTATTAGCTGACTGAGAGATCAGATGTTTCCATGCCATATGTGTCCCTACATAAGAAGCTGTCAAGGAGATTTAGGCTTGCTCTTTCAAGTGCTCAGAAGAAAGGAGACTCCAGATTAATTTGGAAGCTTCCTTGCTGACTTCATCTGCCCTTTCCTGTCCGCATGGCTTGTGCTTCTAGACTGATTCATTTGGCAAAAGTCACAGGAGTGTCCATGCTAACGATGCCTGACACGCAGTATGGAAATGGGGTCCTTCATTACAGTCCCAACTACTCCAAACATTTTCTCAGCTAAAACAATTACAAACCTCCTCTGCGGAATAAAAAGGAAGCGGCAGCAAAGAGAAGGTGTTTTTATCATAGCCCAGCACTAAGCACCCTCGGGGAATTAGAGCTTCTATTAGAGGACTGAAATCAATGTTTGCCAGTAAAAAAGCTGGTAAAGGAAAAAAAAATCAAGAACAGGGTTTCACAGCAGTGATTCGCTTGAATAGAAAGAGGCAGATGAGCACACAAGCTGGGTGAGGGAAAGGGGATGGAGCAGAGATCTGACAGGAGTGGTGAAAAGCAGCGGGGTTTGTTCCAATGTCCCTGATGTTTCTCTGCCACAAGCGCTACTGTGGTGGTGCTGGGCTGAAGTGCCCCACGAGACAGCGCATGAGGGGGACGTGCGGATGATGCCTCCCACAGAAAGGCTGGAAGCAAGGATTTAGAAGTGAGGGGCTCCGCGTTTCATTACCAACCTCCAGCTCCAGATCTCTCTTGGCACAGGATGTGCCTGGATTGCGCAATCGCATTTTGATACACCTTTCACTTACGTGAGGACGTAAGTAATGAATATAAATTGACCTTATTTAACTGCCCTTTGCTGGGTTTGATGTGTAACTCAGGTTTGATTTAGGGATTTTTTTTCCCTTTCTCCCCTTAATGGAGAAGCCCCAGTGTTTGCTGGGATTTTGGATTTCTTTAGTCGTGTTTTGTTAAGTGACACGGCATGGCTAGCTCTGGGTAAGGCTTTCGCGCTCTCTGCGAGCAGCGCCCACCGCTGCGCTCTGCACCTGTACTGCCTCCCGGGAGGTTTTCCTTTTGCTCAGCAGATTGCGAACAGGAGGAATCAGTGGCTCAGCGGTGGCTGTGGGGCAGAAAGGTGCAGGAGCAAGTCCCAGGGGAGCCCGGCTGTAGAGGCAGAGCTCTGCACCGGTGCAGAGCTATTTGGGTGACAGCCATTGGCCACTTGGCACTTTCAACACATGGACTTTGGAGACCAACCTTCAGCACCTGCTTTTTCTGAAGATGCTGATCACCAAAGCTCCTCTCCAGCACCATGTGCTAGGGTGGAAACTCTGGTCCGTCTCCATGCACAGGGCTTGTTTGGGTTTGTTTTTTCCTTTTTGCTTGGAGTAGAAGAAACCCATGTGCCACCGCTGCTATTTTTCACTGTAAACAGAAATCCTTGTTGCTATAGTTTGCGGCCAGACCCTGAGCACTAGCACTGCTTCCTCAGACAGATGACAGGGTTTATTCAGATAATTTCCTAGTACTCTTCTGCATTGCTGACCCGAATCCATCCAACACAGAGGCCATGGCTGGTCCAAAACCAGAGCACAGGGTGGAGAGGGCTGCGGTGGAAATGGCACAGCTGCAGCTTTCCCCCAGGACCATTTCTCTATGCATCCCTGTGGGTACGGCTGGCCATGGAGCCAGGCTGCGGAAGCGAGCAGGGACAGGAGCTCTGTGCTCCCAACCTGGCAACACCCAGCACCAGGGCACAGGCAGACAACGAGCAGCAACAAGCTGTGAGGGTTTTTCGGTTTATAATATGCTCCACACTAAAGCAGCTCTGCCAGGAAAACTGTTAGCACAGATTTAGCAGAGAAGTCTGTCTGTCAGAAGAGACACCTCACCTCTGTGAGGAAGACAAGATAAAGAGCTTTTTGTCAGTACATCTGCATCTACCTCAGAAGTGTTGCTGGCAGGTCCTGGTTAGGGTGAGGGTGGGATGTTTCACATTCCTGGAAAACAGAGCTGTTCCCTCAGGCTTGCCCAGGGACCCAGCCTGAATTTCAGCTGCATGGGCAGCACCACCACAGCAAGGCCCCACACTGCTGAGCCCAGCCAGGGCAGAAGGTGAGATGGGGCATGAATGTTGCAAGGATTTGGGTGACAAAGGCAAGCAAACCAAAAGGGGGAAGTCACCTAACTCCTTCCCACTAATGCAACTACTGTTATTAACACAGCTTAAGCCGTCACAGCCTGGAGATGGAGGGAATAAACCAACAGGGTCTTGTGGATTTACCTGGGGTTATTTTCCAGAGTCCCCCCCATTGCTGGCAGATGTTGCCTCCAAGGATGAGGGGCAGTAAGTCAGCAGCATGAGCACGTCCAGTCCTCTCCAGGGCCAAGTCAGCCAGTTGGGCCAGAGCAGAAACACAGCTCAGCTCTGAGGGGATGGCTTCCAGGAAAGCGGTAGGAAGGCTCAACTGCAGGGTGTTAGCATCAAACAGCTACGACTGTTTCCAAAGTGACCCTTCTCTATGCCCTTGGATAAGATACTGCACCTTAATGCCTACAAATCTGATTATTCCAAGGATCTTACTATCCACGGGCAACCAAAACAAAAGCTCATCAAAACAGTATTTTATTCTTCAAAAGGGAGCCTATCATGATGTAAGAAAATAAAGGAGCACTGAACAGTAATTGTAGCTCATATCACTTTAATATCCTGCAATGCTTGTTATTGCTCATTTCTGTGTGGAAGGTTTGTTGTGGTTATTTTCTTATACAGAAGGTAAATGGAGATCAATTTACATAATTTGTTTTGAGAAGGAAAAATCCACCTAAGCAAAAAATACTCAGCCTTAATACACCGCCATTGCTTATTCAGAGACATCACATTTAAATGACTATGTATTAACAAGGATAGTATTTGTTTCTTTTCCAGGAAAGTTTCCAAGATAGAAAAAACCCTCTGTATTACTGAAGAATTTAGTCTCTTTGTTATTTCTGGAGCCTTTTGTTTAAGCAAAAAAAAAAGTACATATGCTAAACCAAAAGGCTGGGCTAATGAGCACCATACACAAATTGCTAGCAGTGCTGTGTGACACAGAAAAGCAGCACAGCAATGTGCCCACGAAGTGTTGACAGGGACTGGGTTTTATTGTCTATTCTTAGCAGTTCAATAGTGTTCTTAAATACAGAGATAAAATTAATATTCCCCTTTTAGTGGCAGCTTTGCCAATAAAAGGGGAGACAGGCTGACTTCCTTCACTCGGTATGCACTCCAGCACGATGTCTGACCAGGCCTTTATGTTATGACAGTTGGACCGGTGCGGCCGGTTCTTTCATGAAGCTGTGAAAGTTTCAGTGCAATAGAAATGAGAGGTGCCAACATGACCTGCAGAAATGAAAGAGATGGCTCAGAACTGCGGAACAGAGCAGCACCCACAGCCTACGCATGTCGCGTCCACCCTTCCCTCGCGGGCGTCTGGTGTCAGCCCAGGACAGCCAAAGCTCAGTGCTGCTGGTCAAGGGACTGTTTCAGGTTCACACCATGAGCTGCGGGACCAGCGAGAGGAATGGCGCAGTGAGGGACGCTGTGTTACGACTGCATGCAGGTTTGGAGAGAAAACCCAAGCACAGCTCTGGTGTTGCTGCTGCCACCCTCAGTGTGCCATACTCCAAACTCTGTTGCACCCAGCAGCTCAGGACAGTTTAGTTCGTGCCTCTCAGAATGTGGGTTGGGTTTTTTTTTGTCTTTTTGTCAATATTGGCACAGTAAGTTACGCAAAAAGAGCTCAAACACTTTGCTGGGGAATATAAAGTGAGGATTCTTTTCCTCCCATGCCTACAAGAGAGGTCAACAGCATTTTTAAATGGTGCTCTAAAGAATATGTATCAAACAGGATGCAGTTGTATGTAAGATGACACTGACCTTTTACCCCCATTTATTTGTTTTAAACAAGTATTTCCCAAATTTAGGATAGAAGTAAGCTCATTTTGTCCCCAGCAATACAACGTTTCAATTAGAAGGTCAGTTCAGGACTGGAACAGTGTCCTCCCACACCTGCAACCAGCCACAGATGTAACATAAACAGGGAAACTAATGTGCGATTGCAGGAGCAGCTGTGAGGGATTCCGAATAAGTAACACTTGTTCCAGTCAGAACTTTTTTAATAAACCTATTTATACTGGGATTAAAGATACCAAAGCCCTTGCTTCCAAAATACCTAGCACCTCCACATAGTTCTAAGCAAAGCAGTGCTAAGCAAAAATTTAAGCTTTTTAGGAAGGTCGGGAGCCAGCAGTGCCATGACCAAGATGCAACGCTTACCTGCGGGTCTTCATGTATCTTCTGAGCATCTTTCTCATAGCTGTCGATATACAGCCTCACAGTTGCTCCAGCACTACCAGTGCCACTTAGTCTGAAGATTATGCGGGAGCCATCAGAGAAGATGAGCCGCAAGCCCTGGTAAGAGAGGAGGGGAGGAGAAGGGCCTCTCAGCTATGCACCTCTTGGGTACCCAAGGTCTTTTCCATGAGACCCAGCACGGCTATACCCAACCCGCACAATCCCTGAGTGCCTCCTCTTTAGGGAGCCACAGAAGGCTCCTCTGTTACTCTCTCCCCACTCCCAGAGAAGCTAGTGTCCCTCCTAACCCACTCTGGAGAACTTGCTAGAGCTCCTGAACACGAAGCATGCTGGAAGCAAGACCTAGGGACTGATTCTTTGTCAGACACAGCATTACCAACCCCACTGCTCTTCCATGAAAATAGGACGTAAAGAAAATGCTCCTGTCATCCCACAGGCAAAGCAATTGTTCCTGCAGGATTTCTCCATTATTCCTTCCCACTTAGTATGCTTCCACATTATGCTGTCAAACCAATCGATCTATAGAACATTTTTATTTCAATAATCTCTGGTGACAGGTTACTCATCTCGCATGTATTTAAGACCTCCGTGACTTGTGGAGCCTGGAACTCAATCCACTGTTACAGCCCCTCTGCAGCGCTGCCTGCCATCAGCTCAGGGACAAATGCATTTGCCTGCAGCAATTTGGGGGTCTAGTGCTAAAGACAAGACGATACCTGAATGGGAGGGTTTGTGCCTCGTGCTCCAGTGGGGTTTCAACCCTTCATTCAGCACAACCCATTGCCCTAAGGATCCCCCTCAACTCAGCTCCTTCACTCCTGCCCCTCTGGGGTGGCTGTAGGGAAACTTTCTCC
>NW_009259308.1:4655963-4662306 GCF_000687185.1 Egretta garzetta
TCCAGACCCTTCCCTCTCCAAGGCAGCAATTTCCCTCACTCAGGGCAGAAACATTTTTTCAAGGAACAACTGTAACATTTGACTTTAAAGCAGGTAAAAATGCAACAGACCAAGATTAAGCCCAAAACACACAGCACAACACCCCTCTGAGGCCATGTTCAGCCCAGGCAAGGCTACGCCCACCTGGTTTCTAGAGACACTTCCATCCACGGGATCGTTGTACTCAAAATTATCAGCTTTCTCAACCGTGTAGACTTTGTCACCACATGACAACTGCTTCCCCACAAAGGACCGGTCAAACATTACAGTCTCCAATTCCTTCATCATTTTGTTAGCTGCATCTGCATCCACCTCTTCATAGTCGTACCTACAACCAGTCACCACAAAACAAGTATTAGCAAGGGGAGGCTGTAATGAGTATCAATGTTTTGCAATGCCCTTGTTTAAACACTGCGGTCTGCCCCATAGATGTTCTCTATGCCCTTACTGGAGGAGAGGACAAGAAGAAAAGAAAGGAGGATCTGTGTGCAGCATTATCACTACGATCCAATACAAATCCGTGGGGTACACTGCAACATACCACAGACACTCGGTGTCAGGAGAGATGAAAGCGCAAATTGTGCTGTCTTGCGCTCGGTTTATCGAAGACAGAGGGCTAGACTCCAACAATGCTGACTGCAAAGAATTTATTCTAATTCTGCTGATAGGATCTCAACAGGTTCCTCACGATAACAATTTCACCTGAACATCCTCATGTGCGTCCCCACAGCAAAATGCAGGTGTGATTGCAGCATATGATAACATACCAGTGCCAGCTTTGATCTCATTAACCTGGGTAAGAGAGGCAGCAGAAAGCGGCTGAAGCACACATCGGGATCTGACACTTTGTACTCTGATTGCCAGTGTGATTTGCGCCGCTTTTATTTGCCCAGCTGGGTAGATGAAGCATGCACAGGCTTGCTAACCTGCCTCCCATCACATTTAGCTTTCTGTGCAACATACCTCTGGTGCTAAAAGACTGCCTTTTTATTCTAGACTTTGGCATTTTTTCCATGGGTTTAAATGCCTCAGCTGTATGCTGGCTTTATGGTGTGGGGGGAAAAAAAAGAAACAAGAAGAAAAAAAAAAAAAAAAAGGAAAAGGCAAGTTCTTCCATTTAGCAGTTTGAGACAGAATTTTCATCTAGGTCTTCCAAGATGAATGATTTCTGCGCCCCAACTGTATGCGGGCTTTATGGGGGGGGGGGAAAAAAAAAAAACAAAAAAAAAAAAAAAAAAAAAAGGAAAAGGCAAGTTCTTCCATTTAGCAGTTTGAGACAGAATTTTCATCTAGGTCTTCCAAGATGAATGATTTCTGCCTAATGCTTTCACTGCAGATGGCATTCCCACCTCTGCTTACATGCAGGTTGGTTCTCACTCCTTCCCTTTTCATCTTCCATGTCTACTGCAGTTGAAATTAGGGTATTTTGGAACTGGACAGAAATTCAATCAGGGAAATAATGGCCTAGGAGCTGGGCATCCATTCAGTAAGCCACTGCCACCATGAAGATATTAAAATTAGCTTGTGATTTGTGGTCTCAAGAAACATACTGTTCCAATGGCAAAAACAACTGTTGCAAGAAAAAAAAAAAATCTCCATTAGAAGAAAAAAAGGATGCCTTGCAGATATAAAATGTACAGCCTTTGCAGACTTTGATACTAAATTTATGTTTGGAATATCAAAACCTAAACTGAACATCATGGAAGGTTAAGGTGAATACCCACTGTTTTACCTATCCCAGATATGTTGCATACTGCAGCAAACGGATTGGGGAGTTTGAAATTACTGCAGCAACACAGAAACAGCAAGTGTAATGAGGCAGGAACAGCACTGCGGTCACACGCTGGTGCCATCAGTGCTGGGGGCTCTGCCCTTGGAGCACCTTCCCCACCTGGTGAAGAAGTTCCTGCCATATTTCTGCCAGTGATCCTTCATGATGTCCTCCACGCTCTGCTTGCGGGTGGCTAGTATGGACAGCCAAGCCAGGACAGCCCACAGCCCGTCCTTCTCACGGATGTGGTCAGAGCCTGCAAGAGAGCCACAGCAGAAACACATTTCCCACCTATTTCACACGAGAGTCTGTGCTACAGCCCTACCTTGTCTTCTCCATCCAACTGGCAGCCGTACAAACTCACAAATGGAAGGCATTTCATGAGCTTGATCCCTGCTGCATTGTTAAAACGGTTCAAGATATCATCTGCTTTTAGCTATAGCCCAAATAAAACATTCGGCCCCTTTTAACACACACACACACACACACACACACACACTCTCATTGTTCACAGATCCTTAATTTTGTTCCCAAGGAAGTAATGGGGAATGCACAGTAAAAAGGTCATCAAAAAAAAAAAAAAAAAAGCAAGCAGTCAAATGCAAAGGAACAGCTCAGGAAGGACTAACATCAACCTCTTCAAGCAGCTGTCACGTACCATCTGCCAGATCAGCATACTCTGATCAGCACATATTCTGGCTGAGCACCAAGAAAAATGTCAGCCCTTGCTGAGGAAGCCAAACCCTAATGACTCTGAAATTACCCCACATCGGAGAGAAGAGCAGCCTGCCGGGCAGCACCAGCCACCGGGGCTGGCCAACAGCAGTGCGAGGAAAGACTTCATTCACGTGCAGAAGCCAGAAGAGAGCCTCGCGCCTGCTATCACTCCCACATGCCAGGCACTGAAAGGCTGTAAAAGACCCTGTTTTGGCTACAAGAGGATTCCTCCAAAGCACAGAGAGTAGGAGGCCATCAGGGGCCAGCCCAGCCTTGCCCTGGGAGCACACCGGACAGGGGCTGGCAGTGTTGGGGCAGGGACTGCACAGCACCAAGGCCCTCAGGAAACCCGAGAAGATATTGCAACTTGGGCAGCACCCTGAACACCTAAATTAAACAAGGGATCAAATGGCAGCCCAGAATACACCCAACCCAGACTCCATGCTTCTGGCTTGCAAGTTTGGTACTGTGCCCCACAGATGCACAACTTCTGAGTTTTATCCTTTGAGCTCTGGAAAACCTCCAAACAGGTATTAATGAAATCCCAAGGAGCCAGGGTACGCCTGCTAATGCAAAGAGCACTCCAGAGCTGCCATTTTACCCTCTCAAGAATTGCCAGAGCGGGCAATCGTCTGGGGAAAGGCTGGGGCATGGGTTATGTGGCGCTTTACACAAATCCCACTATTGTGGACGCAGCGATAAATTATCCTCACGGTTCTTTACAGCAGAGAGGGCTGTACAGAGGTGATGGAGAGGAATGCTAAATAAACAGAAGTCCCATGTGATGTATCAACTTATTGCTGGAATAAAATACCCAAGAAAGCAAGCAGGAATTCTGTCATGTCGCATTACTCTAATTGCTCCTGGACTCCAGTCCCACCGGGTCACAGTTTGTTTCAATTTTTACTGGGTCTATTTGGCTGCTCCTTCACCTCTCTCCCCATTGGCACTCACATTCTGTCTGCTTCCAAACAACTCCTCATCAACTACTATCAACCAACCTTCCTTGCCCCTTTGCATTCCCTAAAGAGCATTTGCCAGATGGACAAACCCCCTTTGCATTGTAGGGGACTTCCAACACTCCCGGGCCCTTTCTGAATCTGTCCCCCCCAAAACTACTTCAGTCCCTGGCCATTCAGACGTGATGCTGCATGGCCAAAATCCCAAACCTCTCTCTCAGCCCCTGCTGCAAATGGAATCAGTCACTTTTATTTGTAATGTAGAGTCACTTACCTACTGGGGGATGGAGAGAAACTATGAGCTCATTGCTCATACAATAAAGGATGGAAACAATTTGAGAGAGCTGCTCATTAGAGACCATCTCCTATCAGCAGCTCCATGAATCATTTGGTGCTTTTTGTTTTTATTTATTTACTGAAATGCCGGTGCCCTCTCATTAGCCAAAGTCCAGAACATAAAATTAACTCATGTTGAAATCATTCAGGGCAAAACTCCAAGATCTTCCTTTACTCACAATTTACTTCAAGATTTCTTTATAGAATACCACATTTTCTGAAATTCCTCTTTCCTTCCAACCTGAGGCCAAATCCCATGTATCCGAATAGCATTTTGTTGTGAAAATATTGCCACTGAAGACTGCTTCAGCCCTACAGCAAACTGCTTTCAACCAGAGTCTGTGATGCCATTTCCTCAGCTACAGAAAAGCTGGGGTAATCCTTTTGTGTCAAGTTGTGCACCCCAGTTCCACAAAGCACTTAATTTCAGGCATTTGGGGATTTAAGGCCATCCCTGCTCTGCAAGACACCCACACAGAGGCTAAAATGCTCTTCTGAAATATGGGGTGGTGGAATGAAAATACGCCAGGTTTGAGCCTGAAATCATCCACCCTAAATCCCCTCAAGACCCTATGCTTTGCATCTCCTATCAGCTGCCCCTGGTCTTCAGAGGTCTCTAGAGGACAGGAAAAACAAGATCTCAGAGAAACTCAGCCTTCGTGCATGAATTAGGTGCTGACCTCCTGCATGCAGGGAAGGACCCATTTCCACAGTCAGGACGTTAAAACCATGTGGTAGATGCCACGGGAGAACTCAAACTGCCAAGGCCTCCCGGGAACACTGCGTGTTTTGAGCATGCCGCTCCAATGCAGACCAAAATCTGCTCACTTTAACTTCCCTGCACAAATAATAGTTTTGTGTCACGTGCACACCCCTAGTAAATTCCTTAAGATGTTCACTTTGTTTCTCAGTAACCTAATAACTTGCTTAGACTGTTCAAAGGCAAGTGTTAATTTAAACTTTATAAATCATACCTTGTTTTTAGAACAGGGAAATGAGGGCCCTATTAAGCTCAGAGATTTAATAGTGACCTGAAACCTTCCCTAATAAAACTGCATGCTCCAAACCATATTTCTTTCCAGAAATGAAAACATTTAGAAGGTTTTCCTGGCCACCAAGAGTTGAAAAATACATTTAACACTGCACTTAATCCCCATAGACTCAATGACCGGGCTAGTAAAGAGGCCCTTAAACTTCCTGCATATCTACATATGCCTTCCTAAATAACTGAAAGGAGAACTAGCTCTTGCCTGACAAAACTTTTAGCATTGTGTTCGTTTCCACCAGTGATTCTCGCAAGCCTTTTTTTTATTTTACTATTTTAGAAACATTAACAACTATACATGTAAGATAAATCCCAAGCTACCCAGCACAATGAAGAACTATGAGCAGGAATAATACCATCATTGGTGAAATCAGGAACGCTGACTTACCAGTACCAAAACTTTCCTCTCCACACAAAGACAGTTTGTTTGCATCCATCAAGTTTCCAAAGAACTTCCAGCCAGTTGGAGTTTCATACAAAGCAATCTTTGTAGCATGGGCCACCCTTCAAAGGTAAGAAGGCTCAGTCACATCACAGCTGGACTCTCAGCGCTCCCATGTGAAATACTGCTGTAGGAGCTTCTGTAGCTACCCAGCACCTCTTTTGGGGTACCACTGAAAGCAGGTCACGCCACTGTTTTGTTTTGGTTTGGTTTTTTTTTTTTTTTTACAATGAACAATTCTTTGTACAGCAATCCTCTATGTTATCTCAGAGTAACATCTGGGAAGCAGGTGGGATACGCAACTAAAGAATAAATATAAACACATAACTCTTCTAAAGCCATTTTAAGTTGTAGATCTCAAAGCATTTAACAAAGAAAGTATCACTATCAAATTAAAAAAAAGGGGGTGGGGGGGTGAGGAGGATCATTTGTTTGGGCTTATCTGCAGAGAAGAGAAAGAGCCAAGAGCAGAGCCTAGCTCTACCATGTCCCCAAACAGGATTTAATCCATTAAACTTCACTGCCTCCCCTGGCAGCCAGCCCGCAGCAGCCCTGGCGCTGCTTCACCCTTCAGGCAGACCATGCACTCACTCCCCACTACAGACACCTGTTAAACCACAAAAAAAGGGACAGTCCCTCTCCTTGGCAGGGTTCCCCTCCCCTCTCCCACCGCGCACAGTTGGATGCTACCTATCAAGAGCCCCACTGGTGGGCATGCTCCGGGCAAAGCCACGAACTCCAGTCTGCTGGAAATAAGGGATACTGAAAATATTGGCAGCGATGACAGCGACAGAATCGGAGGGGTTCACAAAGAAGCCATGTTTCCCAAGAATCATGTTGCGATCCTGGTGAAGACAAGAGAGAAACAGCTCTCATCCCTGTTCAGCACAAAAAGGCTGCAATGGCAGAAGTTGTTCTACTTGGCAGGTACAGCCTATAAACCCAAACTCACAGAGATTTTTTGATTGCACTGAAATAAATACAGAGCCTTGAAAAAGTTAAATAGCAACACCTGTGTGGTATTTCACCTTCCT
>NW_009259308.1:4662330-4679541 GCF_000687185.1 Egretta garzetta
GATTTTTCACAGCCTTTAAAGCTATTTAAATACAGTTTGGACTTCATTATTAACACAGTAGCCAACTATTACCATGGTGGCAAACTGCAGCAAGTTGTTCACTTCTATTTGCAATTACAGAAGGAAGAGAGGGAGAAAAAAAGGTCTTCACCTTCATCCTCCTCTGCTTAAAAGCAGCTGAGCAGTCACTCCCCCACAGCTGACTAGAGAGCAAAAAGGTGAATACAGAACAGCCCACTTACCCCATCTCCATCAAAGGCAGCTCCAAAGTCATACTCTCCCGTCTTCATGGTCTGGACCAGGTCAGCAGCATAGGTTAAGTTGGGGTCGGGATGGTGGCCACCAAAGTCCTCTAGCGGGGTGCAGTTCACAGCTGAATTTGCTGGGGCTCCGAGCTCCTCACACAGGATCTTTTTTACATAAGGGCCCACAACTATCACAGCAAAACATGAAAAGGAAACAAGTCAGCCTCTACCCTCAGGCAGCTCTGCAGCAGCCACGTAACCACCCAGGCCTCCAGTCTGCTCACTTTGGGTCAGTTTATATGGCTTATGGTACTAAAGCACAAACGCTCACATCAAAAGCCCCAAGCAGCACATAGCTGTGCTTAAGCCCGATCCATCCAGGCACACAAGCTCTTGCCAAAGCAAGCTTTTCAGCTAAGGGGCTGTCCCGCTAAGTAAGTGAAACCACTCACGGGTTTATAAGTGAGGATGAGCCTATGCCAGGGCTCAGCACGTGAGCCAGGACCCCGCTGTGAAGGGCTTATGCCCCAAGTGCACTGAGGTATTAGCACAACAGCCCCACATAACAGAACAAAACGCATGTGTGATTCACAGACATCCAGCAGTACAATAGGATTTACTGCTCTCAAACGCTAATAATGTAGACAATAAAAAAATAAGTGTGCATAGGAATGGGAATGGCCTGCAGACAAGAGAAACAAGATGCTAAGAAAGCAAGGGTGCTCCTGAAAATGTCTATTAAAAGAGACTCACAAGCATATATTAAATTATATAAAGCAGTCCAATGGTCCCATTTTTATACTCAAATATCTATGGGCAGACCTTTGCCTAACTGCTGTGACCTCCACAGGATATCGACTGATGCAAAGCCTGCCAGAGCAGCTCGGATCACAGCATCCATGCTAACCTGCTCTGTCAGGTGCGGATTAGCGTGTAAGAGCCATAAGCATAACCCACCCGAACCCCAAACATTTCCAAAGTCCAAACATTTGACAGAAGAGAACAATGTAAAGCCATAAACAGTTTGCCTGCAAAAAGAAAAATGCAACAAATTGCAAAACGAGAAACAAATTTTCAAATTATGTATACAAATACCAGAAAAAAAGCTTTCTCTGTGAAGTAGTTGGCAAAGCCCCAGCGACACCTGGCACCCCACAATCCTGCAAACCCAAGTCCACCCATACCTCCGTGCATAGCATCTATGCGAATCTTGAGGTGGTTTTTCCCAGAAAGCAGTTCCTTTAGCGCACTGAAGTCAAAGATGTTCCTCAGCATATTCGCGTAAGCTTCTACCGAGTCCACAATTTCCACTGGAAAAAAAAAAGTAAACAGAGACCAACTCTCAGAGTCTGAAATCTTTGCAGAAAACAGATTTTGCTACATGTGGCAGTGTGCTGACAGTCCTTAGTGCAAAGGGCCAGGGCTCAGCATAAAGCCTTAAAACATCCCATAGAATCGTTTTATAAAGACAATAATAATGGTCCTATATTAAGAATTTAATTACAGGTTGGTCACTGCTAATCAGGTTACAGACCAAACGGAACAACAAAATCCTTAAGACCAACACTGTTCCCAGCTACAGCTCCCTGGACTTCTTTTGAGAGGGCTCAGTCCCACTCTGCTTACCTGAAGAATGGGATTAAAGGAAAAGCTAAAAAAAAAAGAAAAACAGATATCCAATTTCCACCAAAGTCAATGGGAACTGTGCACCTAACAGTCTGAAAGAGTTGCACCTTTGCAACTAACAGGCCATATAAAGACAGAGCCATGAAAACGCCATTAACATAAAAATCCCACTGTACACCCACTGAATCACCAACTTTTATAATCTTTTTATTTATTTTTTTTTTTTTTTTAATTACAAGCACAGGTCACCAGGAGATGGTAAAAAATACTTGCAGTAAGTGTTTTTCAAAAGCCTTTTTTTAATGTATTTTCGTATTTCACTGCTAACTGACAGAAGTCACATGTGAAATGTAATGGCTTTCCCACTCACAGAGAGAGCTTCTATATATGAAACCATGTGAAAAAAAGAAATCAGTTACAAAGATTAAACACTAACACTGTAATTTTTAATCAGGAAAATGCATTTTAACTGCAGGGTTGTCTGTGTGGCAAGTACATGGTAATGGTAGCCTTACAGATAAAATAGTCTCTGATTTTAGTGAATTTTGATGGATCAGATTGACCTACTGAAGTACAACCTTTTGTAGGACAGAAACAATGATATAATGGAAGTATCTACACAAGGTAAGATGCAGACAAAAAAAAAAAAATATGCCAGCATGCCAGGTGACCAGGAGCAATGTCCTTGCCTGGATTATCCAACGGATGAGAAGGAGAGGTCAGAATGGCCACATCTGTCCTTCAGAAACACCAAGTGTCCTTGCCTGTTCATGGCAGGTCCATGCTAACTCCACCTGAAAGGAAACTTTCCAAGAGGAAGAACAGTCATTTACCTGTAAATGGTTTAAATTTGTTCTCCAAGTCAAACTGCTGTTTCCCAATGGTGCTCAGGTCCACCTGGAGATCTGGGCAGATTGCATACTCTTCAATTTTCTTGCTGATTTGGAAAATTTTGTCCGTGATACCTTCAGGAGCAGGACCTGTAAGACAAAATGGTTGGGGGGGGGAAGACGTTAAAGAATCAGACTGCAAGAGAAATACCCTTCAGAAGTACAGCAAATGACCTGGGGCTGGGAATACCTCCCTTGGAGAGGAATATCAGGGTATGAGGGGAGCAGATCAATCACTTGCCCTGATTAGGGAAACCTACTGCTCAGGGCACAGAACCTCTGTGATACTAAATTAAATTAGGTTCCTTGGGGTCAACACAAGAAACAGTCAAACATAAACAAAGCAAATCAAAATGAACCAAGTGACCTTACCTCCATTGGCAATATTGAATTTAATGCCAAAATCACCGTTGGGCCCGCCAGGGTTGTGGCTGGCTGTCAGAATGATGCCACCGATGGCTTTGATTTTCCTGATGATACAGGACACCGCTGGGGTGGAGAGAATGCCATTCTGCCCGATGACCAAGCGACCAATCTGAAAATTAAAGAGCAAAACAAACTACTGTGAGTCTCAAGTCCTAAAACCAGCGAAACTGCCAAACCCCCAAACGCTGGGGACCGGTAAACCAGAGCCCCCAGAAAGTGTACTGATGGCAGAGGTGCTGCTTCTCTGCAAGCAAACAGCTTGTACCTGGGAGGCTGGTGAAGCTCTCCACTGTGGACAGTGAAGGTCAGCATCTCACCCTGCTCTGCTGTGCCTTTTTAGCAATTTCCTTTATGAATGCTGCAGCTCAGCTGGAAATGGCAGCTTGTACTGAAGACCTGAGCTTTCCAGAGGCATCTAAACAACAACAACCACCACCCTCCCAAAAAAACCCCACAAACACCCTTTGGCTATGGTCTCAAACTTTGCTGTCAAAAGACACAATGGGACCAAGAGAAGCCAAAACAAAACAAAAATCGAACATCATCACTACTCCCTTGGGACCAGCTGCAGATTCTCTTACTCACAGCGGGTAACACACCTCCTTCCCATAAATTTAGTAATATCACCGAGATTAAATCCAGACCAATGTGCTAAGCAATACACGGTAATCAGGATCCGGTTGCTGGAGTTCATGTAATAAAACAGAAGATGAACATTTTTCTGGAAGAATATGGTCCTTACCATAGCCCCCAAATGAGGTGACAGAGATTTAAAAAAAATACCAGACTACTCTCCATCAAGCAAGGAGATCAGACCCTGTATGCGAATGAGAAAAGAGGAGGAATTTCATTCAAACACAAGACAAACCAGAAAACAAAAGGCAGTGTTCCCAGACTGAAGGTCCACATTTGGTGCTAAGCCAAGGGCACTGGATGCCTGCGATTCCTCTCCTGTGGCACTGCCTGGTGCTAAGCCCCAGCTTTGCTGCCAATCGGTTATTAGATGCTACAGCTGTCGCAGACCGGCTGGGCAAGCACAGTGCCGCTGAAGGAACCGCACCTCTAGCAAACAACGAGCATAAATGTGAAGCAGCAGTTTATAAACCCGAAGTGAACGCTCTTCTTTCATCTGGCCACAATAGCTAATATTACAGCCCTCACAGTGCCTGTCTACCAGGCTGATCACACTAGTTTATTACGCCGTACATTTAATTTGAAGTAGTCCAGCATACGTGGGTTTTGCTTTTTTCCCCATTCTCAGTCCAAGCCAGAACAGCTTGTCTCGTATTTTATTCCAGCCTCCCAGTCTTGCTGCTTCAGTATCACCAAGAATTAATGCAGTCTCCAGGAAGCTCCTCTCTAAAACTCTTGTTTCCCAGCTTCCCTTTGAGGGTCACACCCAGCCGCAACACCCCTCTGCATCGGTGCTCTGCCAGGCCTCGCATGCAGCTCAAGGGATGCTGGGGAGAACTGGCAAAACAAGGGATTTTCTTTCCCAAAGCAGGCAGCAGCTGCAGGAGAGCTGGGAGAACACATTGAATCCACTGTCCTTACACAGCTCGTCATCCCCACACACCTGAACTGCGGCTTTTGCATGTGTACCACTGCTCCTGCAGCAAGGACAGAAAAGACGCAAGCACTTGTCTCCATGCAAGGTGTTCTCTGATTTGGAGTCCTCCTTGGCTTTCAGCAGTCATTCCGCCCCATCCAATGCTGAATCCTTTGTGGTAACCACTGGAAAAGGTTGCTCAGTGTAGCAGTGTGCTGAGCAATTTGTTCTTTTTTAATTCTCCGGAAATTCTTATAAGAAAAATCTAAGGATGTAATGATGCAGAAATACTTTTCACAGAATGCTCAGAACAGACCTATTCACAAACAGACCCACTTTGTGCAGTGATTTTGGGTTACAACACCTTGAAGCAATCCAGGCAACACTTCCACCAGCCTGGTTTTACTGAAAGCCCCAATAAGATGCACGCAGGCAATAAAGGAGACCTCCCATGGCCCCCTTCTTTCCCCCAGTAATGCAGGCTGATGATTCCACACCAAAAACAGGTGTTCCTCCCAGGCCAAGGAAGCTGATGTCTACAGCTCCATCATGGCATCATCAGGTCATCAGCACACCCTTCCAGTCCTCTTTCTGTACAAGAGAGGCCTCATAAGAGCAACTTCACCAACCCCATACACTGTGCCACAGTTACAGTCTCTGAATTTCTATTTACACTTCTATTTACACAAGTCAGGTTAAGTGGACATACTACCTTTGTTATTTCCTTTAGCCAAATAATCATGATTTAAAACACATGATGTGGTGCTACCGACATTGCAAATGTGCTTGGTGCTATTCACAAATCCTGCTGAACCCACACTGGTAGAGGTAACAGTACCTATCACTGCCATGCACCAACAAAGTGATTTTCGCATACTCCAAACAGATAAGTTTTTCTATCAAACAAATTCCTAAGAGTCAGGTGTCTCAGCGTAAATTTGTGCTCTGCACTAAGAGACCCAGGACAGACAGGAGAGTCTTTTCTTCTTAAAAAGCAGAAGGAAACAAAGACAAACCCCAGTGCCCAGAAGTCCTACAGCACATGAACCGTGCCCTACTGCAAACAGACAAGCCTTCTGTTCTGCTTCTAAAAATACAGATTTCCAGCACAATTGCAGATCACTGTAAAGGCTGCCACTCACTTGCTAACTCTCATCTTATTTCAGTTTTCAAAGGCTCCCAGAGTACTTATCACATAGCCACAACTTATACCTGCTGAGAAAGAAACAGCCGTGCTTTCGCTTTTCACTTGCTGAGCAGCTCAGACCAACGCTGAAGGAGCTTCTGCTGAGCTGCCATTGAACAGCAAGTTCAGTTGCTTCACTTCTGAACAGTATCAGGGTTTTACAATCTGATGGAGAGACTATGAAATCCACAGGTGCCAGCAGCATATGGCATGTCAAAACACAAAACGAGAACACACAAAAACCAAGCCATATTTATTTTCTTCGCTGCATGCGTATCCCCACATACTTCTACCCAACTGCATCACTTAAAAGTAGAACAGTAATTTCTGTACTACAAAACTGATTTTCCGTTAAAAAGTTAACTATTAGCAGTTGAGTAAAGTCTTTGGGGAAATTAAGTCTCATGGTGCCTAATTTATTACGGGTTTCTGCATTTATGAGCTACACAACTATAGGAATTTAGTCATTTAAAATTTACCAACCCCATTGGCAGCAGCCATTTGGACTATCAGTTCCACTGCAGACTTATTAAGATATCTCCCATCACCTCCAACGACCATAGAAGATCCTTGTCGATCTCTTAGGTCTATGGAAAAAAATATACTCTGAATAAAATTCTGCAAATAGTTAATCTTGGATTCAAAAAAAAAGGTCTTCTTTCGTAATCCACTAGTTCCTGGTTTCTGATCGTTGTAAGGAGCTGTTGGCATGGTCAACAGAGGCAGAGGAGCGTCTTCCATGTTCTTTTTTCATACAAATGCATTTAATAAGTAAATTATGCCAAAATACAAAAATCAATCTTGACACCAGCAATGGCCCACCTATTTACAGGAGTCCAGCGAAGTTGTTGAGCACCAAAAATAGCTCCTCGAACCTTGAGCTGAACGTGGTTTCTGTAACTGAAGACGTTTTCTTGCACTTGTTGAGGAGGATCAATGTCATAGAGAATACACAATTCCACGCTGCCGTCGCTCACTGAAACGGCTGGGAAAAGCGGATTTTTGTCTTCTCTGTCATCTTCTGCTCTCCACAGGCACAGCTCCTTGCCATTCTGTGCTATCACCCACCAGAGCCCAGCACCATTAATCCAACCAATTCTCCCTCAGGGCAGGGGTGGCGGGGGAGACAGGGAGCAGCTCAGCCCTCTGCTCAGATGCACCGATGTGGTGCCCCGGCGCGGAGCCCAGCCAAGCAGATCTGCACAGCAGCACCAGGCCGCTGGCCAGGGCTGGCCGTCACGCTGCTCCCCAGGGCAGCAGGTCCCCAGGAGGTAAGCCTCCAGTGGGCATGGCAGCACTCTGCTGGAGTTATTTTGCAAAGCCTGGTGAGTTAAAGGTCACTCTTAAAATGGAAGGCAACAGATCTGTTACCTACAGTTCACTCATACAACTCCTGCTTGGACAACCTGACTTCTCCGTGGGCCCCCTCTCAAACACAGGGACGTTATCCACAGTGAATACTGGGTCAACCTTTGTTTGACTAAGAAAAATCCAGAGTAGCTTAAAAGCCAGAAGAGCAATGGTTTCAACTGAGTACCCACACAAGTCTCACCAAGGGCAGTATACACACCCGGAGTTATAAAAACCACAAAAAAAAAAAAAAAAAAAAAAAAAAAGTTTTGCAACTCTGCATCTGATAAAGTTATTCATTTTGGAGCAGCTTAAACACATACAGAAGAGACTCAGGTACAAAGAAACTTTTATGAAGCATCATCTTCCTGAACAAGGGGAAGGTAGCTTTGAATGCTAGATTGAAATCAGAGTTTCCTCCAAACATCTTCAATAACATTGAGAGTCCTCTGTCTGAGCTGCTGGAAACAATTTATGATATTATGGAGCAATTAAAAAATATACACTTTGTAATGACTCAGTTTGTCCCAATATTAAAAAGTGGGGTGGGGAAGGAAGATGTCTTCACAGCTGAACTGTGATAATTTATGAAGGCACTCACAGGGCTGTTTCCTGAGGCACTGATTCTCTCATTGCTCCAAAAACTGACAGATTTTCTTCCAAGGGGTAAAGAGATCCTGTTATATTCATCAGTACATTAAAAATCGAGCTAGATAATTTGTATGAGACTGAGGGGGAACTTCATGACAGAAGGCAGAAAAACACCCTTGGAGACAAAGGCTCTGCCTGACCTTCTGCAAAGGCATCAGCCAGGTCCTGCAAGGGAGCTGAGGAGCCAGGTGAGCTCTCATGTCTACTCTCTAGGGAGGGGATTTAATTCCCAAGGAAGGGGAATTTAATTCAGGCTTGCTCTGAGAAAGCAAAGCTTTTTCAGCCATCTGCAAGGAACCCCAAAGGCTGCTGCCCCACACAGCCGCCTACCCAGGCTTGCCCCAGGGGAGTGCTGGCTTAGACAAAAGCTGGGACATCAGGGTGCTGGCCTGACCACACTGCACATGAACCAAGCTGCCTGATCCATCCAGAGCCCTCTTGCCTCAGTGCCCCAGAAGCAATTTATTTTGCATGGGCTCAGAACTCTATTCCTTAATTCCTCTCTTTTCCCCACCAAACCACACTGAAGCATGTGTACTGCAGAACTAGGACAACACATATTTTAGACTACCAGTGAGATTTCCTGGGTTATGCAGCTAGAAACAATTGCTTTGTATTTTATACATCCATGCTATTTCAGCATCCTGCAGCTGAGATGCCCTTTATTTTCATGCAAAGGCACAGGTTTCCCTCTAGTGGTACAGAAAACAAAATCCAGACTTCAAAATGGGCTATGGGGAGCTTCACACCAGGCAGTCCCCTGGCAGGGAAAGGCCTAAGAAAGCTCCTTCATTCTTATTCCCGGCGAGATAAACTTACTGCCCTGTGAAATGCCGTGGCATTAAGTGACAGGAGAAGGGCGCAGGCCACCTGCCACCTCTCATGGCTGCACAAAGGAGATGCACACAGACTTACTGGCAGGGAAAAGGCCTATGCAGGATCAGGAATTTCTGCGTGTAATTAAGTGCACATGTATCAGACAGAGGAATCAAACTAAATTAAGCTGGAGAGAAAGGTGTTAGCTATTAGCGTCATGCTTATGTGCATAAAATGAAACACATTCTATCAAACAAGTATAAAATAGTACGTATAAAGCATAGGGACAAGAACAGCATATACACCAACCCTGCCTTTGTGGCACTCACCTGGTCCCAGGGCTTTCCTGCAACATGTGCAGCACTATTTGGAATAAACTAAATCACCAGTAATTGGCCAACCAGGACTGGTACAGGGGTTGTCAATCCTACAGTTACCAGAAGATTCAAAGGTGGAAAAAGCTCACCAAAGGTGGATCCTGGCCATCTCTAAGGACTGGAGCAGAGACTGGGGAAGGGTCATTTGATCTGTAGTCCGGGAGGCTTTGCTTGGATGACTGTGATCATTGCAGATCACTTAAAGGCTGGAAAGGAATTCAGCAGGTCATCTGCTCCCTCCCCAGAACTGCCGCAGGATCAAATACACCTAGGACATCCTCCAGAAAGTTCATATAACTTGTTCTTAAAATCTTTTCTCCAGGTAAGCCGTGCCAGGGCATAATTAGCCTTGCAATTAGAAGTTTTTTCTTACGGTCTGCTGTACATCTTCCTTGCTGTGGTTTCAGTCCTCCTGAGCTTGATCATAATCCTCTTCCCGACAACTTCTCACACACTAAAAAAAAATCCTTTAGCATATTGACTCTGCACGCCCTCTCTTTGCTACAGTAAACAACCCCAACCTCCTTAACTTTTCCTTGCGGTCATATTTCCTAGGTCTCCTACTCCTTGAGGCAGCCAGAGGCTGGTGAGGGTGTTTTCTCCTTCAAACAGCCAGTCTGCCATAGGCAGGCACATTTGCTAGCTTAGGTCCCCTTTTACTGCTTGCACTTCAGACATGCAAGAACAGAGTTACAACCATGAACTAACTGTTGACTTTGGTTAATAATAAAAAGGCAAGACTGTTCTGAGACAACTTAAACCTCAGTAAAACATTGCAGAGCACGCAGCTCCTCCCTTGGCTCAATTCTTTTGGTCTCTTCCCCATCCCTTCTCCCACTGCATGAGCTCTGCCATCTTCTCCTCATCCCAACCACTTGGGACCTCAGCTGCCTGGAGCCTTCCCCAAGCCTGGGACCAGGCAGCCTGGCTCTCTCAACCTCCCACTCTGACACTAACCTATCCTCACTCAGCACAGCCTTCCCCCAAGCTACATCTTGTATTTTGACATTCAGGCAAGCAAAATAGTCAGGGGAGGGAAAACCCACTGTGCAAAAGCCAGACTGAACAGTCATTCTCTCTCTTCATCCCCTGCAAGCACCCTTGGGTCAGGCTTCTCCAAGGTCCAGGATGCCCTCTCTTCTGTGAGCAGCCCCTCTCCTTTCAGCTTCTTCCCATTCCTCTGTCTCGCATTTCTCTCTCCCTATTCAGTGGACATTATCCTTACGCTCTTTTTCTGTGATTAGTCAAAAACTTACACTGCATGAAACACCAGGGAACAGACAGAGTCAAATCAGGTATTTTGCACTTATTTTGTGACGCTCCTTGAAAATAGAAAGCACATTTCCCTAGCTCCTGCACAC
Source organism: Egretta garzetta (assembly GCF_000687185.1). Classification (NCBI taxonomy): domain Eukaryota; kingdom Metazoa; phylum Chordata; class Aves; order Pelecaniformes; family Ardeidae; genus Egretta; species Egretta garzetta. The sequence goes on from NW_009259308.1 coordinate 4,672,808, forward strand.
AGAAAAGTTCTAGTCCCTGCACTGCTGCCTGCACGCTCACCATAAGAGGGTGCCAAGAGCCCTGAAAAACGCCGCTGTTGGGATGCCAAAAACATGCACTTTCTGCTGGAGTACAACTCTGGTCCAGGCAGCCACTGCTGTGTGTGACATTTGTCAATGCCAAGACAAATGGAGCCAAAGTAAAATACATAGACCAACTGCAAGCCTATTAGTCATACAAGGAGTGCTGCTCCAACTGCAAACCTCTTTGTTTCCATAAGAATTAGCTAAAAATCTAGGTTTTAAAGTTGCTGTAGAGATCCCAGAGAGACAAAATATCTGGCACCATCTCGACAATGTGAGTGTACACACATGCAACCACATACATATCAGTCACTCTGGAATGAAGATACATTGTTCTGTACCTACATTGCACCCCAGTTAAAATTAAGAGACAAGTTAGATGGGTGGCAGAGAAAGGGCTCTCCAGGGCTAGAGGTGAAACCACCATATACAGGGCTGTTATAGACACTGCAATGTGCTCCAGGTTTGTCACACCAGCAGGGGCTGATCTTCCCTTTGGCAGGAGAGAAGTATACAGCGGCAACCAAGATTGAGAAACTTTCTGTTCAAAGCTCAGCTCTCCAAAACACCCAGATCTGCATATTACCTTAGACTGCCCTGGCATTTGCTGTCCTGCCCCTGCACCAGGGGACGGGAGAGAGATTCCAGCTGGTTTACCTCGAGCAGACCCAGGAATGCTCTGGGATTTCTGTCCTCAGCCTCCTGAGAGATAGTCCCTGTCCCTGGATCCTCTTAGAAACCAGCACCTGAACCTAAAAAATCCAAAATTACAAAATTGTGGAGCAGAGGGAGGGCACTGGCTGGCTCAGCCAGATGCTAGCATGAGCAGCAGAAACATATCTGGTTAAACCTTGTAGGATCAGGGACAGAAGCTCTGTAGTCTAGGTGTACAGAGCCAAGCTGCTGTCTGGTAGCAAGCCAGTAACCCACAGTATGTACATATGTTGGCGAGGTGGCTATACATAGCAGGGAATAGCACAGATAGAAGGGGAGAAGGGGAGACATACACAAGCATTTTCTCATAAATTTACTAGGATGTGCTAGAGAAGCTTTGTCTGTGGGCCCAGGGCTAAAAAGCAGCTGAAGTACAGTAGCAGGAAAGAGGGCTGGAAGAGGGTGGAGAGGTCACCCAGACCCTGCCCTAGGCAGGGGTCAACCCTACCCAAACCATTCTCATTAGAGGCTTTCCCAGGCAGAGATTCAATGTCCTCCCCAGGCAATGCACTTCTTTCATTAGCCTTAAGCTTGCAAAAAGTTTTCTACTGTCTGACCTAAACCTCCGCTCTTGCAATTTTAATTCTTCCCCTATCCCCAGAACAGTTTATTACCTTCCTCCCTGCAGCATCACTGCAGACGTTTGCAGACTGCCAGCATGCTTCCCCATCTGTAGGTTAAGTCCATTCCTTCCTCACTGGCCCTGTCTGCCCAACCTCAGGGCATTCCTACCAGAGTCTCTCCCAAGCAGATGGCATCCTCTCTGAGGGGGTGGTACCCCAGATCAGGACTTACGTTCATTTCCTGGGTTTCACTTACAGCCACCTTATTTAAAAATGTAGGAATTACATTTGTTTTTCTTGATAACTGGATGATACTCCCAACAGCCTTTGTGCTCTACTCATCAGATCTACTGCTCAGTATGTTACTTTGCAACTTGTACTATGACTATAAATGTACATATTATGTTCATATTTTATTGCTTCTGCCTACGCATCCTTCTTAGTGTTGCTTCTTTCTGATATTCTCCGTTATTTCTCTTTACTTCTCAGATATGTTCTGGTTCACCACTTGAAGCATTATATTGATTAGCTGTGCACCTGGTGCAGCTCAGTCTTGGCATAAGATATACGGGTAGCACCTATTCAGTCCAGCTCACCTATCCCAAACTTTGCCTTGACAAAGAGAAGGCATCAGACTCTGTCCCGCTGCCCTACCAGCACAGCCAGAGCTGAGGCTTCTGGTTACACAGAGTCATTGTTCCGGGAGATTACAGTTAAACCCTTGTTAGTATGAATTTCAACTCTGTCTGCTGGATTTGCAGAGATTAACTGCAAAGCACCTTAGCTCTTCCTTTGAGCTGGAGTTTCATTACTGTAGAGTTTAAAATTCCAAAAAGGCACGGAAACTGGACAAGCTGACCACTGCCTTAATAACCTTCAATTGTAAACCAATATAAGCCAATTAACTTTACAGGCAAAAAGAATCTAAGCTAGTGTGAAAGCAGTCTCCAAGCTGTAAGAACTGCTGCATGCACAGTTGTCTTCTAAAACCCACCTTAACCTGAAGCCAGGATACATCTGCATGGGAATGCTCATGGCACAATTGGTGCCTATTTCCTTACTGCCCATATCAGATACCAGTTTCTCCTTCTGCTTCTAGGAAAACTAGTAATGTAAGACCAGAGATAGAGATTTTTCTTCATGGCCTCTAGGATCTAGCATCACTGCATCTAATTCTGGTATGCAGGGAGTGCTTTTTGGAAGAACTTGTTTTATGATCACTTTAGTCTGACGTTTTTAATACCAGGTTTTACTTAAAGGGAAGATCTGACCCTGAGGACTGAGGGTGTCTATTCTTCAGAATAACAATGCTGATTGCTGAATGGATGAAGGTCTGTAAACCAACAAGGCTAAGGCTAACTGCACCGTTTTGTGTGGACACACAAACAAGAAGAGACGTCGGTATCAGGTTTCTTAAAATCTAGGTAAGAAAAACAAGTGAGGCTGAGATAGGGGTGAGCAATAACAAACACTTCCAGTAGGCCCAAAGCAGATCACAGACATGCTGGTCCCACTATGCCCCTTGCACAGCTGGGATGCTGAGGCTGGGAACACGGGCACACTCTAGCCAGGACCCGAACATGACTCTCCAAGTCTGCACCACACCATACAGCTTATTATGGGTTCAGCGGCACAGTCAGAAAGGGCACTGGTCTGGAGACTGTGGCAGAACAGCATACAAATAGGGAGCAGAGCTACAGAAGTAGAGCAGTGGCAAAGAAAGAGCTGCTGAGCAACACAACCGAGTTTAAACACTTTGCTTCCCTGGGATAATTGAGTGGGGAAAAAGGTTAATAGCAGCCAAGCCAGGAAACCAAACTTCCTAGGGTAGAGAGCAGTATTTCTAATAAAAGCACTGTTTGTCCTGCAGCAGTAAAACAAAACCAGGCTAGTATTTAACATGCAAAGCACTGCCTGGCATTCAAAATTCCTTCAAGCAATTTGCTTTAATGTAGCTACTTTGCAACAGTTGGAAATCTGCTTATTTAAGAAGGAACCAGAGGCACAGTAAATTTGTTAGATAGTGGGCAACTGTTAGTGGATCAACCTGGTGCTAGCTATATGATCAGGTCTAGATTTATAGTTTCAATTCTGTAATTTTTGCAAGCTTTTGACATAAAGCTATTGTACAGCCACAATTCTACTCTGATGCTCTTACAGGAACTTCTAAGCTTTTATTTACGTAATTAAAGAGTCAGACTCACTAACTATGTGGGAACACTATCAAGGAAACCTGGCACAACATACCAAAACAAAGCAGGTAGGCTACACTGGATGCCAACTGAAAATGGCAAAACCAACAATCTCTATTTTAGTTTACTTATATAAATGCAAACTTATAAATAGGATAAACACTCCTTAATCGCGCAACTACAAATTGAGTTGTTGCTAGTCAAATAAAAGTCCTTAGTTATATATTAACCATTCCAGACGAAGACAAAACTAAAACTCATGTCAGCATTCTTTCCTTTTACGTTGTAAAACTAACAATCGCAAACTGTGGTCTTCAGGTTTCTCCTGTGGCTCGAGAGGATCATTCAACCAGATCTTAAAACCACATGATTTTAAAATATTAATCCAAACACCTCTTAATTCTTAGGACCAGAAATACAGTTTTCCAGCACTTGCTTTGGCACTGGTGGCTGGCTGGCTGACTTTAGAGGAGTGAATACAGCCTGGTATAACATACCTTGTCAATCAAGCAATCAGAAGAGCTATGTTAGAAAAGACCGCAGCCCAAACCTACCTTCATTATATCTTTACTCCTTACTTCTTGTTTTCAGTTTTACCACATTCACGCCATAACTATATACCAGTACCCTGTTCGCATGCATTGTAATTATCACTTCTCTACAGACAAAACTGCGCTGTTGGTTCAGGTGTCCAGACAGGGCAGTGCAGCCACCTCTAGAGTTTGCTCTATATTACTCAGTATTTCTCAGTGTGAGATTACCCAATCTTTCTCCGACACAGAGCTGCTGGAATGAGGAGGCCCCCAGAGTCCCAGCGCTCAGCCAAAACCACAGCATCCAGGAACAAGTTACCATGTCTTCCCTGTTCTGCAGTCTGCAGTACACTTTCTTACAGTTAACTAAGGTAGTCCACCCTTCGCTTTGAAGGGTAGGCGACTTCCAGTTACTTCACATTTATTATGAAGAAACAGGATTTTCATAGGCTCTTACTCAACTACACTGTGGTAACTATCAGGGAACTAACACTTGCAATTACAAAGAAAAACCACAAGGCAAACATCCCCTAACCATTCCAAAATAGGAAAGCAAGTACACAGAAATTTATTAAAAACTAGCATTTTGCATTTGCTAAAGAAACTTTCTATTTTTAGTCACCTAATTTCTTGGGACCTGAGGGTTTTGCCATTCTTGAGTTTGGCAATGCAATACTTGCACTATCTCATATAGGCCAGTGCCACTGAAACTTAGCCAGCAACTGTGTATCAAGTTTTCAATGGCTCTGTATTCTGCAGATCACTTCACCTCCTTCTAGTTACTTATTCAGGCTTTACCTGCTGTTCATTATTAACGAATCTGGGGATATTTTGCTCTTCTCTTCAATACCTTCTTATGAGGGCTTTTCCCCCCCTTTTTTAAATGGGATACTTAGATCTACAATTTTTCAGTGCTTTTGACCTGCCAGTCCTCTTTGAATCTCTGGGGGGCAAAAAATGGGATAATTTCATGGCACTCTACAGCCCTCTGGCAAGCCTATACCACTACCTCTGTTCTGGTACAACAAAGGTATAGAGAACCTGCATCAGTAGATCACCAGTAATGCTATAATATTGCCAAATTTTTGCTTGAAATAGCCGAACATTTTGTCTCAGGCCACGGCCATTATCTTGTTTCATAAATTAATGATTCAGAATGAAAGGCTTTTAAAGTAAAACATCTCACTTCATATACTAGTGTCTTGGCTCTTAATCCACACATTTTTCCACCTGTTTTCTTCCGCTACCTCCCATTTCCTTTCTTGCCTTTCCAGAACAATCTTCTGACTTTAGAGCCAATTCTACCCTAGCACTTTGAATTCACACAGACAAAATACTACAAGGTGAATGCCCACTAACTCCTTAAGACCTGCTTCTGCAACTCTGGCAGAAAGCTCAGCACTGTAATGCTGCACACACGTGAGTGTCTGCACGATCAGGATGGAGGACTCGAGCAGTGACAGGCCCGCAACCCCCTCCCAAGAAGACACCTAATCAGGCCCTAGCATGGTTTTACCTTCAGGCCCTTGCTCACTTCTGGGATCAAGCTGAGACACAGATGACTGAGAACTCCTCAGTGCCTGGAAGGCTGCCACATCCCACCAGGCCCTGGGTGCACATCCAAAAACCCATACAAACTAAGGCTTTATCTCAGGGAACAAGTCCCCCAGTCTGCTTTTCATAAGGATCCAAGGTGCTGTCTGTGTGTGCAGTCAGGCATGAACACTATACATTTCAACTCCAACTTAGAACAAATAAATAAACCAGTGTCTGTTGCTTTTCCTGTCAGGGAAGGCTGCACTATCCATCACTCCCACAGGTGCACGCAGCAAGGCCAGTGCTGCTAAGGGATGCATGGACTTAAAGTTGAACAGCTACCACAAATCACAAAAGACAAATGTTCTACGTGGCTTAAAAAGAAACAGATATTTGCTTCTTTATGCCATAAGAAGGCATCAATCTCAAATTAATTTTATTTTTTCCTTAAGAAGACAGACATTTAAAGGCATTGAGGCACCTGATTGCCATTGGGAAGCTGAAGGAGGTAACTCTCAGGTTTTACCTTAATGTCCAACCCTAACCACCAAGCATACTCAGCCCGCTCTCTCCTTGTTGGTCTGTGAGGAAGAAAGTTTGCTGCTGACAAGGAGGAGTCAGGCGTCCCAGGAGAAGGGGATGTTTTCCATTTGGAAAAGACCAAATTTAGGGAAAAGCTTCCCTTTGCAAATTCAGCTTCAGTGCAGCTATCCTTACCAACACCACATTCCCTGCTGGGCTTCTCTTGGGTTGACCAAGTGACAGGACCAAGACAAATCAATAGGGACGAAGTCTCCAGCGGTGAGACGTGGTCCAGTGCCCTGAATGAATCGTTACTCCCCACCCAGTGCACCTCGCCACCAGCACACTGTGCCACTGGTTTGTGCTGTTAGCTGGAAAACACAACTATCACCCAAAGCAAGGAAAAGCAGTAATGGGAAAGCTGCGCGTCCTTCCCCGCCTCCGCACCTGCACAAGTCTGGTTGCTCCTGCACGTACCAGAGGCGGGCAGAGCTACCAGGCAAATGCTACTGTGCGGAACACGAGCTGTCCCCGCGCTGAGCCTCGGCAGCTCACGCGTCATTCGCTTCCACGCCACGGACACGCAAAGCGCCACCAATTTCCTGCAGCCG
>NW_009259308.1:4680023-4711189 GCF_000687185.1 Egretta garzetta
CCAAGCTCTGCCTGGGGAGAGGAAGACGGAGGTGCTCCGTCCCGGCGTGGGTTGCACAGCACCCAGCACCTCCACAGCCCGGCACTTCGAGCAGGCCAGGCCCCTTGTCCCCACGGCCACCACAGGCCCGTCCAGGCAGGCTCTCGCACACCCAACACAAGCAGGAGACCCACCCAATGCCCCCCCAGGTCTGGGAAGGCCAGCATTAGCAAAGCCATGAAGCAGACATATTTTGTTAATATAGCTCTAGTTTTCTAAAGAAAGGTAACCTTCCAGAAATTCAAATTACAGCTGTTACAGACACTTTTTTCTCCCAAATTTCTCCCATTGAAGAAAAGAGGCTACTACCTGTGTTCAGCCTTAAAGGGAGAAGCTAGAATGTTTTTCTACCTTGGTGGTACATGGACTTAGGACAAACCAGAAAAGACTCTGTAGATAAGACTAAAACCTCTATTCTCATCTCCTGCAGGGCAGGAAGGGTAGAACCTATCATGGAGAGATAGCCTATGTTCCCAGCTAAAAAGTTAGATAGCAAAACTCTTCCTAGCAGCAAGAGGATCAGAAAAGAAAAAAGGCTCCACTCTCTACTGCTGTGTCATGTTTAACTAGACCCTACCCACAGCAAAACCGAGTCCTTTCAGGTGCAGTGATTTCTCAGCTAAGTACTTCTTTCAGTTTTAACCATTCCTTTCCTGACATGCAGAGAGTACCCTATGGATTCCTGCCGCATCTTACAAGACTGATTTTATAAACAGAAGAAATGCAAGTAATGGAGCGCTTGCCTTGTACTGTCTACTGCACATGCAGAGTGTCTCATTATTTCCCGGCTCCTTCTCAGAGATGTAGCTAGGAACTTCTGACGTACCCACACCTTGCCTGAGGCAGTGTTTCCAGAGCTCACTTGTTTGCTAGAAAATAACGGATACTTGTGGGGCCTCTTACTACAACTTCTACTTCCTTTAGACAATTCTGAAAATGGTATCTGCTGTACCTGCTAAGAAAAAAAAAAAAAAAAAAGGCAGACTAAGAGATCACCAGTAAACCTGCCTGAGCACCAAGTGCCACAGTGTGTAAATCACAGCTGGCCTCTAGCAGAGCTCTCATTTTGTAACTGACATTTACTTGCCCAGTGTATGATTACAGCAGAGTAACACCAGAGCGCAGGAGTTGCTGGCAGATAAATATAGCTTTTCAAGACTACTTGCTGCCCTTGCAGATGAGGTCACATACATTTAATGCCTATTTTAAAGTCAGACACTTTTTAAGCATCCAATGACCAGGGTCATCAGGTTTTTTCCACATTAACAGACATTTATAGGAACTAGAAAAACATAATAGGCCGAATATTTTTAGTATCTTAAAGTGGTTTTTCATTGCTATTGCAGCTTAAACTTGGTGGACTTCAGTCTCCTTATTTCAGCTACCCCAGCAATAATTAATTGCTGTTAACAGTCAAGAGCCTAGAATAAAACCTTCATTTTCCTCAAATAACATCATTTCCTTATTGCATATGACAAGGACAATTTTATTATATATAAAAGAGTATAAAATCAGTCAGTAATTATTCAGAACAAGTGTAAGATGAGTATTATCATCAAATGACAAAGAAAGCAAATAAAATTTTATAAAAAGGGAGAGAACCAAATCCTTTATCAGGCGGCAAAATAAAATCATGAACCCCACCCCATTATAATTCTCATGCCAAAGCCGTAAGTGTTTAATTAGGAACCCATCAGACCAATTTAACAAAGCAAGGTTCTCCTCGGGGAAACCGTTCCAGCATGTGAAGGAACTACATAACACGTTATAGAAAATAAGAGCATATTAAAGGAAACTAACCTTTGTAAAACACAATTATATTACAACTGTCAGCTATATTACTGAACAGTACTAATTTTTATTGTGTCTCAATGTTTTCATGCCAATGTATTTTGTTAAGACATGATGACTACTCTACTCTGTCAAAGGATTTGACATTCCTAAGCTACCACTATACATGTTTCTTAAAAGCCATTAGCAGAAGTGTGATACCAGAAATAAGTAAGTACTTAGGTGATTCACTGGCTTTAACAAATCAATGTCTGCAAAGTATAAATGTATGCCGGCTTTTTGAGAAGGACAAGACTGAAATTGTCTAGAATTTGTCAAAAAAAATTCCTGGTTTAGTCTGAATGCTACCAAGAAACAGCTCTCTAACTAGAATGTTCAGCGTAAGAGGGAATGCACACAATTATAAAGCCATTCTTCCTGCTCGTTCAGTGGCATCACATGCTGAGAAACCTGTATACAAGAGAGAAAACAGAGGTGAAACAGTTGTTTATTGGAGAACTACGTGTATGTTACCCAAAGTGCTACATAAGCAAAATGAACTGTTTCAGTACTCCTGTCACTAACATGAAATGACGAACATTCAGCATCTATAATGACAACTGGTATTCAAAACTTACTATTGAATTTAGTTGCACAACAGCAAAAAAAAAAAACAAAAACAACCCCAAAAAAATGATAACAGACATCAAGCCTACAATTAATACTGAATGAAGTCAAAGTTAATATTAGTAAGACACCTTACAGTATCAGGCTATAGATACCTAAAGTGTCAGCAGCAATATTAGAATAGGTCCCAACCCTGCCAGTTTTGTGGGACTGAATCTTTTTACAACAGGTTTGAATGCATCCATGCTGCAAAGCTGTGAAATATAAAATAGTTTGGATGCCTCTTGTTTTAAAGAAAGAGACCATACTTTTAAAATAGTAAAAACTGGATTTGCTTCATAAACAAATGAAGAAAAAGATCATTTACATTTGTAAAGTATTTTCAATCACATTCTATCCCTTAGAAAACTCATTTAGAATTTTCACTAAAGCCTACTCAGCTCTGGAATAGGGATCAACAGATCAAATTGCCTCGTGGCTAAACATGAGCCATAAGTCAAGTTTAAAAAAAATTAGCCATCTGCACATCACACTGTGTGTAAGGAGTGCAACACATATTTTTGTCTCTGCTTGGTCTGTTTCTCACAGACATTTATACATCTGATTAAAATTTGCTAAGAAAAAAGAAGAAAATACAGCTTTCAAAAAATAATACTAAAAAATATTAGTAAATAGTACATGTATTGAATGGACAACAAGCAGGCACATGTATGAAAAATTGAACAGCTATGGACTTTTATAGCAATCTGCATGGGGAAACATGGATACATCAAGTACCCGTTCAGCTTTGAAATATCAAGAACTATATCTGATCTGTACTGGTGATGAAGATGCCACTATCCACATGCTCATTATCATGATAAAAGACCAGCAAAAGGAAACTGTAAAGATGTCACATGATTTTTACTTTTTGCTTAGATTTTAAGTTGGCTAAACAATAAAAATCTTACCATCATGGATTTTGGTGCCACTTCCACAGCAAAAACAGTAAGTCCCCTATTACTTAGACAGTTCTTACTCTGCTCATTGTTGACATGAATAATCACTTTGTTTTCAGACTGCAAGTGAAAAAACATGAAGTAACCCATTAGCTTAATGGTTAAGTGGCTGCTCTTTATGTAACAACTACACACTCCTCTTACTTCCTCCAACTTTGCTATTTTTATAGGATAGAAATGCTTTAAGGATGCTGACATCTATTCTCTTTGAAGAGTAACAGCTTCAAATGTACCTTAGCATCATGGGAGCCCAGATCCATTGCCAAAAGTCACTTAAGACTCGTTGAAATAACTTAAGCACTTACGAAGATGCAACCTGGTAACACTGTTTAATGAGAACACTATTTGCCACAGAATGTTACAGATTCTAACAGTTTACATAGTTTAAACAGGCGAATGGACAAATTCATACTAGATTTTAAGTACAAAGAAAACATTTCTGTCTCAAGTAGTCCTTGAACTGCAACTCACTAAAGGTGAGGACAGTGATCTGGAGAAGTGTCCCTGGATGCTTGCCCAATTTTTGTTTGCAACATCCCCTACAGGCCATTTCTGAAGATTTCATTAACAGAGATTTTAAAAAATATTTGATGAAATTAATATAAGTATAATCACTTAAAGAACAGATGCTCTTGCTAAAGCTATGCAAGAAGGAGCCAATATATAAAACTGAAAGCTTAGGTAACAGCAAATTCTTTAACCACCAGTTTATCCCAGGCAATAGTCAGACACAAGACCTAAGGACATGCCGCTTATACCCTGCTATTCAGTTGTCCCCAGATAAATCTCAGTTTAACAGAGATGCTGGGAAAAGTTTGATTCTTAGAAAATGCTATCCAACAATCTCTCTGTGTTGAGAAATGTAACAGAAACACAGTTACTTTACACATCAGCCTTACACAGCAAAGAAGCTAGTCTGGTAACGACTGACCTTAGAAAAAAAAGAGCACTATCAGGTGCTCACAGTACAAAAGGGTTTGTGGACAGTGCAAATACAGTAATTCTTGAAATATGGTATTATTGCAGAAATGTAAACACAATCTAGTGTTAAGCTGCTTATTACTTTGATCTAGCTGCTCTGGCATCACTTTGTTGAAGTCCTCATTTCCACATGGCAGTGACATGAAGGCAAACAAAAGAATTATCTGTATAGGCAGATACTTAGGGCAACAGGAACAAGGTCACAGATATTCACCGAGCACAGAGGGTATATTATGGTAAGTTTGTGCTTTGGATGATAGGAAATGCCTCATTAACTATTTATTTTGGCATATAAACAGGCAGACAATAGACTTGGTGCTGCTCACTCCCTGAGAAATTTGAGGTTCTGTATGCAAGGTCCTTTAATCTCCCCACCTCACACCCTGACTAGGGAGGGTTAGAAGACAGACATCTCTTTCTCTACCTACTGATTAAATACATATGCAAGACTAAAAGAGAATCCCTCAGGAACCAGCATATTTCCTTAATTTAATTACAGACATAACAAAGAAACAATTATTTCTATTGAAATCAACAGTACAATAACTGAAGATATAATCAGACTGTTTGCACTGCGGGAAGCTTAGAAGACGACAGATACATAAAACTGCCTTTTAATTTTTTCTTTCCAGACATTTCCAATACAAAAAAGCCTCCAGTCTGCAAATTCTAGTGAGATTTTCAGGGAAGTGCAACTATTTGCTTCAATGTAGAACAGAGGTATTTATGAAACGTAAATGGTATAAATGGCAGTGGTCAGTGATTTTAATCAGACAGCATGCAGTTGCCTCAGTACAGACCTCATCTGCTTCTCTGACATATCCCCAAACATATAAATAACTCCAGTATATCTACCCTAAAGGGCGAAGTGCAGATCTAAACCCGTAGTTCCAAGGAGCCTCTGGCATTCACTCCTAATATTAGTACACCAACCCACCCCCATTTGCATGTTTGTCAATTTAAAAATATCCTTCTTGCTGTGATCTTCCAAGATTTAAAGCATCTTAAGTTTAGCATCTTACTGTGCTCTTTATTTACTCAGTTTCTGATACATGAAACTGAGAATGAACAGCACATTCCTTAGGATCTATGCAAAAAGGTTTAAAATCTCTGCTTCTCACCAAACAGTTCTGCTTGGATTTACAATCATTAACTTGGATTAGTAATAAAGTAGACCTGCTAGTCAGTTAACAATTGATCATTCATAATATGCTTCTAAAACACAATTAATGTAATTAAATTATTAAATAGTGTAAATGCTGCAGTCTTTGCTCTTTCTGTAATTGTATTTCCTGTTCTTAGTTTGCTAGTATTATGAATATATTACGTCTCCAATAATTATGAAAATACTGAAAAATTGAAATGTGAACACTAAGAAATATTCAGATTCTACATGATATTCAAAACTGCTTGAACCATTATAATAAGCTGGCCTTTCCAAGAACACTGATCCAGACTCTTTTGAATTCTGAGTCGTATGTCAAAAAGAGCACCAGGCAGGTTTTTTTTTCAAATGAACTAGGTACAGAAACTTGATATCAGAAATATCAGAAAATGTAATTCTCAAAAACAACACAAGGGGGGAAGAACAACATTAATAACAGACATTAACAGAAAGTACCTTACAGAATTCTCATGCCATACCTTATTTTCAATAACAGAAGTGATTCTCCTGCCCGCTTTGTAGGTATAGACGATTATGTTTTCACAGCCATCCATTACTTTGGCCTCTCCTTTATTAACAACTGACTTGCAAATAGCCCTGTTGAGTTGCCAGCTCCCTGCCTCCAGATATATGGCTTTAATTCTGGGTTTGCATTTTTCTGCATAGATGTCAATGACAAAGGGGCATGCCTGCAATGGAGAAAATTAGTTTTATCATCACTTCATCTGTAGTTTTTCCCCTCAGATTTTCTTCCACAGCGTTTTCATATATGCTCTGAAGTAGAATTACCCAAATACAAGTATGCCACTGAATACTAAATATTCAAAACCTGAGAGCTGTAACAATCTTTTAAACCAAATGAAAGCTCAGGACAAATGAACGTTTCTCATGCCAGTCACAGCACACTCGATTGCAGTTTGATGCATTTGGCTCCAACATAGCAAACCATTCTTTGGATAGCAAAACGTACAGTAATTAAGTATGAATGTATTTCAGTGTCTGAAATAAACCTGACTCCTTTACCTGTCACACCCTTGCTATCTGTGTCACTTCATACAGATTTAAAATATCTGCAATGTTGCATTAAGCACTCTGCTCTTACAGTATCTTGGCTAAGACTGGTACATGTAATAACCAGGAGTTTGCATTTTCTTAGACTCAGTAATAGCACCTTGTTTTCTTTCAAATGGCTGTTGGAATACACTAGGATTTCTCAGTTCTATGTTTAATTTGTTAGGCTCAATGCTCCTGAAATATCAATCTCTTAAATCATCTGAAATCAAAGAATTACAGGGTTACGTTATAGACACAAGTTAGGTAGATATAAATTTTTAGATGAACGACTAAAGCATTCGGAGAGCTACACTGTCCTTTGGAAAGCAAAGACTATAGCCATAAACCACAGCTAGTGTAAGGCACAAAATACCTTTTAAAAATGTCTAACTTGATAAAAACCTCCCCAAAATCTTCTTTCTTAGAAGATAGCTCCCTCTTATGTCTGAAATGCAGAAAGACATTTTTGTAGTTGCTCTGCTAACCATACTCGCAGGAAGAGGAGAAAGTGCTACTCATTAAAAAAAATCATTCACCATGATCTCAATATTTTCACTGAGAGACAACTGAAGTCTCTCTACCATACTGAGTATTTTTGGTTCTGTATATATTTGTTTCACACACATATGTTTTTATGTGGGGACTACACCGACCTGGTTTAGTTTAACAAAAGTTAAAGAAATAATATAATCAGACTATGATAAAAAAAAAATAAATCAGCTTTTCTTGGGAATGAAAGTTAAATTATGAAATTATCTGCATATTTAATGATTTCTTTAATTGTTCGTAATTTCTTTTCTATTCATTGAAGATACCCTCTTTCTTTAGTGAGAACTATTAACACCAACACTGATACTGTTTCTGAATAAATAAATCAATAAATCTATAAGCACACAGAAACATCATAGAAATAATCCCTAGTCCTGTAAAGCAAACAGTGTGCCACCAGAAGCCCTTTCATTAAAATTTTACCTTCAGACACTGTGGTGAAAGGCAACAGTAAAAGCCATGTCTGAAAATTATGAATTCTGAATCATGTGGAAAAAAAATTATCTTCTCCTTATCTGCTTCTGTTGCAGCCTGGACTAGGAAAATGACTTTTTTAAGCAGAGCGAGTCCTGCATTTTGTAGGTTTGCTGACAGGTCACAGTTTATCATCACTGTCATCTTACCACTTCCCACCAGCAAGGTGCGTGAATTCTTTCAATGGGTATAACCCAAGATTCCTTCCTCTACAACCCCACAAAATACCGGTTTTCTCCAAAGCAAAAGGCAAATTTCCTCTTTTAACAATGCCAGTGTTATCCTAAGAAACAGGATGACTGAAAGTCATAGTGTAAACCCTGTAATAACAGTGTTTGGACTGCATCACTGACCTACTGAAATCAATTTATGACAGACAGAAACAGTACTGCAGTTAAACACGTGCAGCAAGTTCTAGGTGAAGCAGTTATTTTTGCTATATAACATATCATACCTCTGTCATTTCTAATGCTTTATTGTAGCCCAAAGACAATAAAGTGATCCAAAGGTCACTAGGATCCCCTTCACGGTCATTGGCTTCCATGAGATTCAAATCCATAAATCCTTGTCTTGTTAGTTCATTCTTCTTCATATCAAAATTTTCTGTTTAAGAAGAAATATAAGGTAGCACTTAAATGTCTGTTCTCTCTGAAAACACCCTTTATCCTTCCAAAGCCAAACTCCCACTTTTCGTTAACAAGGTTTACAAGACACAGCCATCTTGCAGCCTCAGGCTCTCCAATATTATTTGGGAAAGAATGTCCTTGACCAGATATATGACCTTTGCAGAGCTTCCCAATGGATTTTAGCTAATGACTAGAAACAGCTGGCCACTTGTATAACCCTAAAGAGGGCAAGATTTCAAAACAGAGAGAGTTCATATTGTTTCTTTTTTTCTTTTTGCTAGCAGTATCTGTTGTGGTTGAGATTTGCAGAATGGGGTACATTAGGAATGGGAAATTAAAGTCTGCTGGGGCCAGCACCCTTAGTGCTTGAGGTCCTTGATATAGAAATGATTTACTTAGTTCCTAAAAAGCAATAAAATGCCAGTAATCCTAACACCCCTCTCTTGATAGAATATCATAGATCGACCACTCTAATGTCAGCAAACACATAATTGAAATGTCCTTGTGTCAGAGATTTTTAAAAATGGTTTTCTCATCTTCATAACAATGCTAAATCTTTACTATATATTATTAAAAAGGGATTACCAATTTAATAAATCTATCTAAGGGTACAGATGCTATAATAAATGGCTTGAACTTTGGTGTGAAGATTTATGACATTCGTCTGAACCCTTCAACTGATTAATGACTTGGTAAAACATTCACCATATTCTCTTCTTTCCTCTCTCATACACTTCACACACACACACACACACCCATGTTGAGACCAGTGCACAGAGGCATAACACTGACAAAGTATGTGGAATACCACGTAAAGGCATGAGAGGGACAAGAAACTCAAAAAAATACTTTTTTATATATGAGCTTTCCATCATTTAGGAAAAAGTTCAATATCTTAGAGTGTTTTAGGGAGAAACAGCAGGACTTGCCAGATTTAAAGTATTTTGGAGCAAATTAAGCAATGCATCATAGCCTACAAAGGAATTACATCAAACATGACATGGGCCAATATATAATGATATGCCATACTGGCATGTTGGACATGAGTTGCAGAAAAACCTGTATTTCTTACAGAAACTTCTAATTTTCATACAATAGCTTCCAAATTTGCAGTTTGTTCACTCACTGCAGCTAAACTGCTAATGCTTTGAAACCACTGCACTATATTACTAGAGCAACCTACAGTCACTGGTGGTTGTATTCTCCTAGCCCTGCTATGAGGTAAATACATGCATTCTCAAGGCCTTTGCAAACTTAAAAAGTAATGCCGCAAAATTCCTCTTTTCTTCAAAATTGACATTTGTGGCCCAGCACTGCTCCTACAAGCTGGCAAGATGTCCAGTAACATTAATGAGATGTATCAGCAGACAGAAAAAAAAAGTACAGCTGGAAGAGTCTTAACTTGCCTCACGCACAGAAGTCTGATCTCATGGCTGTCATATAACACAATATGGACAAACTGACACACCATATATGAACCTTCAAAAGACAGGTTTTAAATGTAAAACTGCTTACATCCAAAGAAAAAATATAGTCGCAACATACATCTTCTAATGTCTAATTTTCTAATAACGAATTTTCTAAACAATCTTCATAAGCTCTAGATGCCATTTTTAAAGCATCACATACACATTAATTAAATGTCCCTCTCAACACTTTGTGAGATATGAAAGCAGTATCAGCTTAATCTGCAGGAAGGAGATTGATTAAATGAATACCTGTTACAGCTTAATTCACCATATGATCCATGATTAGAAAACAGCATTTTTTGGCAGATATAAAACCAGAATGAAGCAAAACAAAGGACAGGAAACTGGAAAAGGATAGGAAAAAAAGAGAGAGAGAAGAGAAGAGTATCTACATGTGTTCTTGGTATAGGCTACAAAATACTCAGTTCTTCTATACTACATACATAGTAGGATGTTATAAACAGCAGCTTGCAAGTAGACTGATAGCCCTAATTAGTTGTATCAAGCACAGCAATGAACTTACCCTTACATACAGCCCATGCTTCCTCATCACATTTCTCACCACTGGTTCTCAGTTCAAAAAAATTGTATTCCTCCAAACTCAGAAGGCCATTTCCATCCAAATCAATTGTTTCAAATATATCCAATAAAGCGGCTCTAAAAGATTCAAAAGGCAGAACTATTTTCAAATACTTCTGTTTCCTTTACTATCTCATAATATTATCAATAACTATTCAGTCTCTCTGAGAATATTCCCTACAAACAGTTTTTCAGTAACATACAGCTTTAGAAAAGCTAGATGTTATTTGGAGCACATACTTTTGCAATAGTTACCAGGCCTATTTGGGAATATGACTCACCGGAACTCTTTGGTCAGAGCCAATTCTCCATCCTCACCTCTATACAGCAGTTTTGCTTCTCCAGTAATTTGCGGTTTTACCTTCTTCAACCTACAGCCTGTTGTGAATGGGAGTAGCCAGTAAATGCCTGATCCAAGCTCCCCTTTCCATCCAAACATCTACTCTTAAAGGAAGACAGATAAGTTTGTAAGTTGCTTCTCAAATTATACCTTTATTTATTACTAGTAATATTCATTTAAAAAGTGATTAATTACTTGAAAACCCTGGTAATGCTAGGTCTACAGTGAGATGTTGTGTGACGCCATTTTAAAGACACAAAATCTAGTGAACCTCTTAGTTATAATAAAAGTCAGAAAAATGTACAGGACCAGAGACAAGGGGAAAACAGTCATTACTGGAAGTGTCTAATAACAGTCCTATCATTTTTCAGATTCATAACACTAATTGTTAAACTTTAAAACAAAAGCAGCCAGAAGCAGGCTGACAAAACCCACAGAGTTTTTAATTTCCTCCCTGATTTATCAGCTTTGTTCACACTAGCAACAAAAACTTCCTCTGTAAAAAGTCACAAGTGACTTAAGGTTTAAGAAGCAAGTAGAGTTCCTTGTGGCTTGGAAGGGGGAAGTGACTTAATGCTGCCATTTCTCCTCCCTTATTTCTGCCATAGGATAAGAATATTCTGTGAACTGTGAAGTTCAAAATCATACATATGGCAAGGAGAAAGAAAATTAAAGGGAATTTTAGCGAATTTTACCTTTGAACTTCTGTTTTTGAAGGTGCAGGAATACAAGTGAGTTTCCACAGAGTATCTATACAGATAACCAGCAACTCAGCAATACTTGCCAACACACCACAGGATAATATGGTCCTCACAGGAATTTCATTAAACTTCTATGGCTTGCAATTCAGCCCAAAGGGCATAAACTAAGACAGTATTACATCTTACCTCGTGTAAGTTCTGTCAATTTTGAAAGAGAACATGCACAGAAGTGTTTCTTCTCTCCTTTAGTCTGATTAGGTACAGCTTGAATTCCTTCCAAACACTGGGAACTCACCCATGCAGCATTAACACATACACTAGAGGTATAACAATTAAAATAGGACTACAACAAAAATATCTAACCTCTTTGTTTTGTTGTTCAGTAAAGCTCACGAGCTGTAGATTTTCTTGGGTTTCATTTTCCTTCAGAATATACAAAGCTGTATCCACTGACAACCAATGACAAGATTTTCCTAAAAAGAAAACCATTCTCAACACAAATGCTTAATAATGGAAAAACAATGTTTTTCTTCAAACGGCAAAGTAGATATTTCCATGACATTTATAATACTGATTGCTGTTAATACAAGATGGAAAAAAAGAATCCATTATACGCTATCAGGATTTCCTTCCTATTTAGGTTGATCAGATAAATGGTTCTAAGTCTTATGATTGTCTTACAGATAACGATTACTATTAATAGTTCTAATATTGAAACCTTTGGTAGTTAAGGAAGCTATTTCCATTGTTTTCTACCATTAGTACAATATTATTATTTATTACCTTTCTTTATACTAAGACTCCTAGATATTTGCAATTAAGGCTGTTAGCACAATTATATCACATTCTCTTCTGAAGTTCTGTAAAATATTGTTAAACTCACATTGACTAGAAACCCAGATTATGTGCAAAAAGTAGGGATACCAGAATACATAAATCTCAGAAGTATAAATTTCAATTATTTTCAAGATTTAAATAGCAAGAACCCTCTACATGGCATCACTAGTTGTTCTTTGTTTGTCTTAGGTTGGATTGGAACGGAGGCCTGGTTTTGCATATGTTGACTGGATGCCATTTGAACCTCTTTGATTTCTTGTAGCTCCTCAGTTCCTCAGGGCAATCAATCAATGAGCTATTTAGTGGTCTTCAAGTTAAGCAGACCACAGCAAAATAATGAATTCAGGGGCTTCATTTTTCTACAGTTAGGAGTCAAGAAGACTAAAGAGTGGCTACACACCACACAACTTTGTTAAAAATTTTAAGATTTTTTTATTCCTCATAAAAAGTTAATTGCTCTGCTAACATTAATCCTTTCCTTACGTACTAGTATTGTGCCTTCCTCTTCACAACAAAACACAAAGATATTTCTATATACAGGACAATAATGTTGTGCAAAAGTAGAATTTTTTTTACAAAAGACATTGGTTACACAGAATGTCTGGACAATCCTGCAGCAGAACTATTCTAAGGCACAGTTTAAGAGGGTGCCACATGAAAAAGAAAAGTTAAGCGCAGAAAATGGAGACATTCTGTTATTCAAATCTGTTAGTATCAGACCACATTTCCTCACCATTCAAAGTCTGTTGATCAACTTCCTGTTTCAGCCAGGTAGTAATTGGAAAATGACTACTTTCTGTCAATTACTTGCAGTGAACTTTTTATTACCAACCTCAATCAGAATCAATTACCAACCTGCAGCACAACAGCCAGTCCAGATGACTCTAAAACATCTTTGGGATCTAATACTGTGTGACAAGTTCTATTTTTAATAAGACTCTGTCAACATAGAAAAGTATTGCTGTATCACAGTATCAAAAAGTATTGCAAATGCAAAAGGGAGAGATGTTTCAGCAGAAGAGAAAATATTTTTTATAGAGGAAAATTCTCCAAAGAAATACAAACACACTTACCTTCTACCTGACGAATGTTTAAAGGCTTGATGGTAATACACACTGTAGACCTTTGAGGTAAGTACAACTTGTACTTGTGACTAATGATTTCACCATCTTCTTCTACGTAGAAGCAACCTTTGGATTGTGCACATTGCCATTCCTGTAAACCAAGCAGATATTAGATGTTGCCTTTATCTTTGATCAAGATAAAAGCACCTTCTCTGAAATATATTAATTTGATGATTTAATAAATCCTGCATAAAATACACCACAAGATACAGCACTGATCTTCTACTCCTTTGTTTAAAATTGATTTTTTTTCAAATAGTCCTTTTTGGAGTCTATTTTTGCAGAGTAGTTTTTTTCAGTAACATTACTTCACTTGTGAAAATACTTTAAAAACCTACAGATTACCCCAAAGCTCAAATAGTTGAAATTAAATTTGAATTTCCATGAAGAATCAAACTCAACTCATTAAATTCTCTGAACTGTGTGATCTACCATGGAAAAGCTGGAATTTTGCTACATTAGTTCCATCAGGCCAATCAAAGAATATAATTGATTAGCTGAACAATGAAGAGTTATTTGCTCAGACAAATCACAAACACAAGTACTGGTCAAATTAAGTGGTGATTCTTGACTTCTGTCAAAGCTATTAGAAAGACATAAACTGAAAACTGCTGTATTTGTGAATAATATGGTTCCTAGAGAAGCCATGATTTTGCAAAGATGCTAAACCAGCCACATGCTTCAATATTTTGTTTTTTAGATGGCAGGTCCCAATTTTCAATTTCAAATATCATTTGAATGATATTTCTTTAGCAAAATAAAAATAAAGTCCTTATAGTCTTATTGTATAACTTGAGGAATGGGAGACGTTCTTGATTTGCCTTCCCTGTTCTGGATTGAGGCCATGATTTGTAGTTACTTTCCTAGCAATGGAAAATAATGCTTCTGAGCAGAGCCTAGCAGAAGGAATCTTTCAGTGTAATCTCAGCAGAGAGCTCTGTCCAGGTGGCTGTACCTATGGCTTAGTGTTCAGTGTAACAGGTAAACTAGCACAGATTTGAGAAGAGAACTTGTAAAAAAAAAACCAAAACAAAAACAAAACAGGCCTGCATGCAACTCCCAGTAAGGAGGCTGACTACTAACTCCATCTAAGGTCAGTCTTCATCAGAGTGCTACATTTAATTTCTCTGCTTAAAGAATCAGTTCTCATTGCAACGCATTCACACTCAGTTGATGGTACTTTACAGTCAATGACCTAAAGGTGTCAGGCAAGAACCGGACTTTGCTAGTGTACATATATCCAAGATGCCAAGTAACATACTTGGTAATACATGCAGCACTGATCCTGAATTTAGATTTCTCCATTCAGAACTCTACATTTCTTAAGAATATATATTACTCAGGGTTTCAAGGATTTAAAAGCCTATGGTCCTATGCCACAGTTTTGACGCTGATTTCTCTGGGAATGGGATCAACTCCTCTATACTAAGCATTTCCCACTCAAACATTACCAAATACATCTTCATTATACTCATTTTTGCTTTAAGAACTTTTTATAAATTAATCAAAACAGAGAGAGAAATATGTACTTTGAGCAAACTCACCATCTGTGTTGGCACAGAAAGACTGCGGAATATAATACTATCTCTCACTTAATTTTCTGCCTCTGAATCACTCTTTATTTTATCAGTTTCACCCAAACAGCACAAACTCAGCTATGAAAAGAATATTCACTCTAAAGGAATAAATACATATCATCCTCAAAACATCAATATGGGTAAATACTGAGAATTCCAAATTTTACATAGCTGGAAACTATCTTAATCTCAAATTACTTATGATTAGGGTAAGACTATCTCCTCCCCTCCCGTAATCTTTTCCAGTTAAAATAACACATTGGATCCGGGACCTTTGTGGAAACCTATCTTCTCTGCCATCAGAGATGCAGAGGAAACAGCATACTGTTAGAGGAACAATGATCTCATCTCAGCAGCTACATCTACACCATAAAATAAAAGACAGCAAGAAGCAAGGTGAAGCATTCAACACGCTATCATCCATATTGCGCAGCTGTTAGCTCATTCCATGGTTCTGTTTCAGATGACTACAACTAGCGCTCTTCAAGAAAATGTGTATCCCATCAGGTTTTACAACCTTGCATGGCATGCTTCATGCCATGACCTACCCCACAGCTTGAAACATGTATTCTTGGTTGGGATGCAGAGACATAAGATTATGAATGGCACTGGAAAATACAATTTCTTAAACCCGCAACACTACCACATGGGCTCTATGAAAGAAAAGCAAGCCAAGTGCCATTTAAAGTGGACATAATCTGCTTGAGAGGGTACTAGGCCTAGGCCTTGTGGAAGTGCAGCTACCTGTGCTACTTGGTCCCAAGTCAGATCAGTGCCTGGCCACCTTTTATGTAGCAGTATAGACCTAATTAACAGGGCCATCTAAAAATTTTGTACTAATCTTTATCCACGAAACTAGCTTTCTAGTCACAGGATAAGCAGAATGGGTCCAATCACAAAAAATAATCAGCGAAGAAGAGAACAGAGACAGAAAGTTACTGGGACTTAACGGTGATCAAAAGCTAGGGTTCTCTCAGTCAAACAAGTGGATAATGGCAGTTGATATTAACATTAGAGTCAACATAAGTCAGTGCTAGAATTTGAATGTGTAGTTTAGTCTGTTAAATCATTCTAGTACTATTCCATTCTCAGTAAACTGTTTATTCCAATACTTGCATGACTCCTACTGTTGTCTAAAGTCCATATGCAATAAATTGAGATTTTTCCTTAAAACCTGACACAACTGAAATAACTGGTTGTTAACTCATTTAGTCTAAGTTTAATACCTTACAAATCTGTCTGAAAAATTAACGACATTTCAAAAAGTTCTAAGTCAAAAGGTCTGCTAATGAAGCAACACGGCTCTTCTTTGAGATATAGAAGAGCATAAGTTTAAACAGCAGTCTAAATGTGCGAATACTATTCAAAAAGATACTGTGACAATTTTCATGTACAAAAATTACTCTGACAACCACGTTCTATTCCTCCTTTCTCACTATGGCAGTGGTCTTCAAACCATCATCTCACAGACAGTCCATGGATAGTAGCTTTGTCCTATTTGTTTATCTTCCATTTTTCTAGCTGTTATTTCAGATGAAAGACTATTTTTTTAGTTTTTTAGTTTTTTTAGTTTTTCAATTTTGCATGCAGATGGACATTGTTACAACAGGGACACCAAACAATCCAAGTAAGCAGGGAAAATCTCTCAAGGAACAATGTGCAGGTTAAGAGGTGAGCAATAGTAAGCTTTAGGAATCAAATACTAAACTGTTATTCTTGCAGAGGGCGTAAGGTGGTGCTCTATTCTCTAAATTATCCATGTCAAATTATAAACAGGTATGTAAACTTGGGAAGCTAAAAGATGATTTTTCTGTTTTGATTTTAGTATGTCACTTCATAACAAAAGTTGTCAAGTAATAGCTAACATAGTGGGAAACATTTGTATTAAAAATATTAATCATAAAGAAATGTTAGGGACTACCTGTTGCTGACAGTGCTGGGCACTGCCCAAATAATGCATTCTATTGCTATTAAAATTTAAGTTATTATTGAATAGTCCACACACTCATGCATAATTCAAAATAAACAGCAATATTTGTGAGAGGAATTGTTCCTATGATTCAAGCAAAGAACTTCAACACTTTGGCTTGTACAAACCTGTTCTATATGGCACAGAAAGAGTCTTGCTAGTTCAATTGCATGAAGCTACTTCACTGGTATGAGTGGGAGCATATAACTTTCTTTCAGGAAAAGGACTTTTCTCAGGTACTTCTTTTGCTATCCACTGTGTGTACAGGTCTTTCACTGAATTCAGTAGAGCAGAATGCAAAGGTGAGAACCCTTAGCAGGGATAATTTAGCTACCCAACACACAAGGAAGATTTTAGAACATGATACACTGCCTACTTTTTTTGTTAATGTCTTTCACTCTTGACTAAAACCAACAAGAAGAATATTTTGCAGAAATTTAACATCTCCATTAGCCATGCTTTAATTAATTGTAATTCAACTACAGTTGAAGCCCAGCACGTCAGTATGTTCTTTAGGCACATCTGTAACTGCCTATTTTTTTCTCCCTGAAGTTATTTACATGGCTTTGACAAAAAGAAAACACATGGAAGAATGTACTATGAATACATGCCATATTTTCTAAGGGATTTTACATTTAGATGTTCACCATGTTTTGACTTCCATGGTTTTCTTCTGTCAGAAATTTAAAGCTGGCATTGGTCCAATTTCATTATGGCAGCATTTTCTTACTATCCCAAAAAGATGGGGGAACTGCAGAAAAAAAAAATTCTGAATAGAAGATAAATAAGAAAAACTGTGGGATACTAGATTCTCATCCACAGCCCCAGTGAATCATTGTGTATTTATTAATTGATTTTGACAGAGTTTGCATTGTGCCCTTAATAGTTAGGATTAAAAAATTTCCTTCTACTTACACCTTTTCATGTTTATTGATTGATTTCAGTTTTTGTATTATGCTAATCAACAGTAATCGATCTCTGCAGCTGCTTTTTTTTTAGTCAGTTCTTACTAGCTTGTACAAAGAAAGAGGAGTCCAATATTGGGGAAACCATGTGATGGTTTTATATACTACATATCATGTTTGAACAAGGTGAAATTGCAGGTTAAATTGCATGGAGGTCCAGATACCTAAACAGACTGCAAAAAATTCCTTTGAGATTATGTTTTTAAATTTTAATATAGAACAAATGTCACTGTATAGCAATGTCGAAGATATAAAGGACTTCAGAGTTCAATAACAAATACAGAGTTGTTATTTGAAACAAAAATGTAACTCATGAGAACAATCAGTTCAGTTTTCTAGCAGCAGTTATACTATGTGGTCATAACCATTTTTTCCCCTTTTATACAAGAGTCTCAAGGTGCACATTTTTAATGTATCTTAGCAGTTTCCAGTTAATGTTTTATATTTCTACAGCTATTATTTTCTGTTGAAAGAAAACTAGTAAAGGTTCAGTCAAGAAAGGGAAAACAAAGGAAAAAGATCAATATTAACACTCTACAAATATTGACTTAGCAAAGTGACTTTGTTGTCTTTCTCCCACAGGAATTTATATTGAATGAGTGATTTATTTAAAAGAAAATACTGATAGCACATATTAGTCTAACTAAAAATCAATATTTTCATGCTACAGCATATATTTACAAATTAATGCCCAACAAACTGAATATGCTCACAGATCTGTTATTTATTTCCAATTACCTTTCATATAAAGGTTTATGATACACAATCTTTCAGACTACTAAAGCATTTAAAGTTCTCACCAACCTAATAAATTATTAAATTTTAAATTTCTCAAAAAGTCATTAAACGTTTTATCCAACAGTGGTTTCATTTATAAAAAACACACTTTGTTCTATTAAACCTTCACACCTGAAAAATTATTTTCAGTAACTAGATGTCAGCAAAACCAACAGTATATAAAAATGCTAATAACAATATGTATCAAGAAACCTCTCGCTAGCTTATAGCTGTCCTTGACAAACTATTAATAAAACATAAGCTAAAAATCAGAGAAAAGTGGTTTCTTATTTAATATGCAATAACATATGCGCCTAGATGAAAACAGCATAATTTCAATAGGACTAGCTTACATGATACCTTTATTGTGTCTGGCTCAATTAGCTTTGTGTTTCTGTTGCTACTGGCACCCATGCTGATAGTGGTAGAAATGGATGCTTTGCAACTTTGAGCTGATGAGGGTCTTGAAGAAGTTCTGCTATCACCTATAAACAGATACTTTGTTACAATTACATTATTTTAACCCACTCCTAGTGCCATTTATCATAAAGCCTTGCATTTATAGGCACATACAGAAAAATGGATGACAAGAGCTTCAATTAAATAAGCTGACTTCCCTTATAATTATATAACATTTAACAATTCATTAGCCAAACATCTTTACTTCCCTGACTGTACATCCCAGGTGAACGGGCATATGAATGGCAGAACCCTGGAATCAAATCTGCCTGAAGGACAAAAAATTGTTACTACATGATTCCATTTACCTTGGAATCAAGGTAAATCTGTCCTAAGTGGATAGGTTTGACCTGCTTCTAATTTAAGGTTATTTCATTCCAAGACAATGTAGTCACCCTGCCAGGTAGCACATCACTTATGCACAACTGCCCAATGCAATTACTGCTAAGCCTTTACTTCCTGGTTCCTTATGTCGGGGCAACTCTGCTGGCACAACTGTTGATTTAGCCACATAAACTCAGTCTTCATCACTGTTCTGTCATCTTTGCACCTCTTCAGTATTGCCTAAAATTGAAGTAACTTAAGTAGCGCACGCTACATGCAAATGCAAATATTTCACACACAGTAGCTTTGCAGTCTGTTAGCCTGTGGTCTTTTTCCAGTTTGGGGAGGTTTTTAAGTATCTTTGTAACTTCAAGAAGAACATTACACTCTCGCAGTGGTTGTGCTTGAAAAGTGGCCTCGATAATTGAAACAAACAGACTGCTTATTGATAAATGTCTAAGGTTTCATCTCTGATCCAGGAAGGAAATAAATAACTTGCCTATGTTGCAACACCAGGGCTCTGAGCAACCTGATCTAGTTAGCGGTGTCCCCGCTCACTGCAGGGGGCTTGGACTAGATGATCTCCAGGGGTCCCTTCCAACCCAAAACATTCTATGATCTGATCATTCATTTTCTCTCTTCCCTCTGGTCTGTGTCAAATGAGAGTCAACGAAATTCACCCTTAAGAATCTGAGAGCTTCCCATCATAGATGCAGCCAAAGTCCATTTGAACTTGGGGGTCAGATATTCTACTGAGGCGTTTATGTGACTGCCACAGTAGAAATTAATATTGATCAATAACATCCTCACTAATCTGAGAAAAAATAAACAAATACTCAACTGTTCATTGATGCAGAGCATGATCTCCAACAGAATGAAAAGTCCCAATATGAAATATAAATACCTTTTGTTGGTGATAGTTTGTGATCAGTTTTCCTTGAGACTCTTGGTGATGGTTTTGACACTATGATGCCTTCAGAGGAAATTTCAGCTTGACTTCCAAACTGCTGTTGCCTCAATCGACTATCAACTTCCAGTTTCTCTCGTGCAGTCTTGCAGCACTGCTCACTGGTCATTATGTATAAGTCACAAAACTTTAGATAAAGAAAAGTAATCTGTTGAGTGAAATGTTTTTCTCACAGTTTTAAGGATTAAAATGGAACAGTAGTAAGGAAAGGTCAATAGATGTAACAAATTTTCTCTTAAAGCACAACATTAATTTTCATGAATCAGAGCGACTGCAGTGACACAGTAAAATGGAACCATGATTCAACAAGGAGGTCAAAATACTGAATAAAAATTAAGTGCAACTTTGAACCCAAGAGGTGATTTATATTTCTTTCTAGATATTTGAAGATTGATTTTTTTAACACAGGTTTCTTAATTATTAAGTGATAATTAAATAAATTAAATTAATTATTAAGTAATCAATTAATATTAAAAGTTTAATATTCTCCTATGAAACTATATTTATGTACAAATCTTTATGGACTGTTCATTCAGTTCAAAATTTAGTCATTGCTTAGAGATGATGTAAAAAAAAAAGATAAGATGTTGCATCTTGAAACTAAGATATTCAACATATCCAATCATGTCCTCCACACAAGAAATTATGAAGTGTCACAGTCATAGCAACTCTCACTGATTAGCCAAGTTTGCTGTCAACTATCATCTTTATTCTGCCTTTCCTTTAACTCTTACCTTCACACATGCTGTCGGGCTTCATGCTTACTGTTAGGCTCTGCCTAATATATTAAGTTCACTTGCAGCAAGTGACCTTTTCAAGGATAATAGCCAGATAAAGTGAGGGACACAGAACTATATTCCAGTACATAGGCAGCTGGGGGGAGCCATCAACAGACCAACACATGGACGTGGTATGTATTGTGTTTGATAACGCTGATACTGTTATTGACATAACAGCAAGCCAGCAGCACAAGAACAAGTAATATCCCCGTTTGTCATACCTTGTTGTAGTCAAGTTTGCTACTGCAGTTAAAATCAGCTTGTTTAGTAATGGCATTCACTTCATCCTGAGTCATTTTTTCACCTCTCTGCAATAAAAAAACAACTCAGTTTGGGTTTCTAATCAAGAATGCTGTTTGTCTACAGCACACATTTAATAAAAACACAAAGAAAGATTCTTTTAATATCCTTTCAGGGTACCTTACCTTGCAGCAGATTTAAATATATTTTGATTTTAATCAACAAAATAGAGGTCAACTTCATAAAAAATTATGTTTCTACAATGCTACTAAATACTGAACAGATGAATTGCATCAATTTATGCAATTTTGTGGTGTCTTCTGAAAACCTACAATGAATGACACATCAGTTTCAGAAAATCTTCCATAAACTGGGGAATCCCAGCTCTCAGTCAGACTTATAACATAGCAGCTAACAATGAACAGCTAATTTCATAATAGTTAGTTTCACTTATTTACGTGAACCATTCTATTATACCAGTCTACATCCACAATTTTGCTCACTAGAAGGGTTATTCCAGGCATGAATTTGCCTTGCACCTATCTCTACTTGGAATCATTACGTGAAGCCAAAGCAATTTCTCTCCTTTTGGAACCAAGTCTGAAGCTACATGTCAGAATACCATCTTGAGTGCCCCACTTGCAATGTGGACACAAGGTACATCTCTCAGGAAGAAAGTATGTCTTCCACAAGGTCCTCCAGCAATTTCCTCTACACAGATTCACAGGCCTGTTAGCAATGACAGAGCAATATATGACTGCGGTACAGAAATCTACTTCACATCACTTTTCAGCTATAGATGCATAGTGAAAACTTGGGACTGAAAACTAATATGAACTTTTATCATTGGTAAACACGTAGTGTGGACATACAATCCTGATCCTCCCCTCTTTGAATAGCACCAGTTGCTACTCCAAGCACATCTAGTAAATTCCTCAGTCTGGGTCTATATGAAGCAATGCCCTGACTTTATGTAACAATACAGAGTTAATAGCTCTTCATGACAGAACTACAATAGCACTCAACATTTGTTACTCCTATCTTTTGTTATATAAAGAATATTTCCTTACCATTGCAACTGTATCTTTTTGTTCATGCAGAATGAGGATTGAAGGTACTGCCACAATGTTTGAAGTAAATAATTTTGTTTTATTGGGTCAGCCACAACAAATACTGTATGTAAATTGTTTGTTCCTTCTGTCCCAGTTTGCTCTCCTCTACAGTTCCTTAATATTGTTTTATTCCTACTTTTGAGCACTCTACTGGAATTCTACTACGAGTCCATTTTTAACTGTTACCACTCCCAGTGTTTAGGCTGTGCAAGATGATTGGCTTTTACAATAAAGGGGGGCTTTTTTGGCTGTACAGAGCAAAAAACCTGACAGCACAGAGAAAGAAAATCATTGTAATCATCTGTGATGTACACCTATGTAGTTTAAAGTCAGAGCATGAGCTCTACACCAACTTAGAAGACTGTTCTGTTTCAGGGGTTTTGTTTGCTTGCTTTGCAGATCCTCAGAGGTCCCGGATTTTAATCTTGTCAACACTCATCATTCTACCATACTCTTGCTGATGTTTTCTTTAAAGTTACATCTGCTACAATCTCCTATCATCATAAAAATCTTGGCTGCTATTTAAAAAAAAAAAATTACTATCCTTTTGGATTATACAATGAAACCTAAAAATATGGTGGCAGTTCAGCAGCTAAGTAAGAAGTTCCAGATATTTTTTTATTACTTTAAGCCATATTAATGACATGTACAGGTAAACCTTATGACATCTGCATGCTTTGGGTTGATAATGCATAATCTCTAGCCAAAGTATTGACTTACCATAGCACAGTTTACTTCAAGACCCCAATGAACAAACTATAAGATCCAGTGAAATCACTGGCATGACAGAACATCTTAGCTGTGATAAAACTAAAGCACTGACCTTAACATTTTATGTATAACATTAAAATATTATTTTTTAACTTTGTACCTGAATATACATAGACAACAACTTGTGAGGGGAGAACAGCAAAGGTATGTAATTAATTCTCTTGGTAAAAGTTCACAACCCCAAAGGGCTGTAGAGGGGCACTGCAGAGAATATAGGGATTTGCACTAACTGAACCAAGGGAGAGACATGTGCTTCCCTTTCTATTGCTCCACTGCACTATAGACAGGATTTCAACAAAGCATTCTGTGAAAGTATGAAAAATATTTTTTCTGCCAGCTTCGACCTTCAAGGCACAATTGCTGAAAGGGACAGACAGGTTATCAACTGCAAGACTGTAAGGGGAAAAAATGGAAGAAAGATAACCACAGAAAATTAGACATAAATTTGAAAAAAACCAACCAACAAAAATATGAATCTGTTATTGATTCTTTTGACCAGGAATCTGTGCTTACATATTCAGAACAGTTTTGCCATCTAATTTCCAAAATCTCTATTAATTGTTAAAGAAGGATAATTAAGTTTCTATTGATACTTACTGTTGTAAGAATTTTATAAAGTTCATCATGTAAAATATATCCAGTGTTATCTGTGTCTATTTTCCCAAATGCTTCAAGCAGTTCAGTCCTTGTAGCTGGTTTTTCTTTTTTTAAAATAGTACAAAAATCATCAAAATTCAGTGTAGTTGTTTGTGAAGTCCAATATTTATTAACTGTCTTCTGAGATGGATTTCTTCCAGCCTGTTGAAGTACTGAACAATAAAACACAGTATTAACTATATATTCCAGCTGTCAGTAAAGAAGTTTTCTCAAAACATCCTCTACTCACTTTCCATGTTCAGACTTTTTTTTTTTTCCTCAAGCCCAATCAAACCAAGAGAAAAGCAGGTCTGAAGGACAGTTTTGCTTATAGTGGCAATCCTGTACTCTACTGATACAGACTGACTGTGACCTTCCCTGGCCTTGAATTCCGTGGCTCGTACCAGAGAGGTTCAAGCAGCCTGAGGGGCAGATGAGCTCACTCGCATATTCTTTTGAAAGGAGTCATGAAACAAGCAGTGCCTGGCATCCCAGATCACCCCTCACGAACTACGATCCAGCACAGAGATGACATACGGCACACCGCTGAGAATCACACCCACTTTCTTCTAGAGAAATAGGAAGAAACCAGAGAGCAGTCTGTGACTTTCTGTGAATTTTTGTAACACAATATCACAGGAAATATTTTGCTTAAAGCTTCCACTTAGTCATGTGCACTGTTCTACTAAACTTAGTGGGATGTCTCCCTTAAATAAAGTTAATGGGTTCAAATCATTAATTAAGCAAAACATCCGTGAATTCAAAGACAGCTTCCTCAAGTGGTAAGTGTAAAATTCAGCCCAGTGTCTGTATTCCCCACCTTAATATCAAGAATCTATTATTTGTAAGCTTGGACATTATTAGATCTTATTTCTACTGAGATCCACGTAAGTCTTTCCATTTACTGTGCAAAGAACTCGGACCCAGTGTAAAATTTACCTTAAACAATCTTTTATGTCACATCTATACATTTGAACTTATCAATTCAAGTTATGCAACATGAATTTCAAATGTAAGGGAAATGATACCAACAGACATACTTAAGGCCAACAGCCAATACCATACATGCAACTAGTCCCAACTACACCTGGCATTCTTCAAAATTAATTTGCCACACCTAGTTAGCCTCTTAGAAGTCTTGACTGAAAACATCCTTTCACCAGTTTCCAGTGTGAAGAAGGCATTATTTAAACTGAAATCAAATCCTAATGCACAGTCTATCTGAAACAGGAGAGATGCTTTTATATCTTCCCATGTAATTAAGGTTTTTTTAGGGAAACACAAGAGATCCTTCATCTTTACCTAGGCTGGCAGTTTGATTTTTAGCCAGCTGACCAAGGCTATACTGGCTGAGAGCAGTTCAGTAGCATCTGTAAAATGAGGTGGTGGCATCGTTACAATTCTCAGTAGGCAACTGTGTCACCATAAAAACAAACAAACAAAACCAGACACTTTTGTTGCTAATCTCCGATTGAATGCCAAGGACTAAATAAAGATTTCTGCCCTGTCACCTCTACAAGCAGAGCCAGGAGAATACAGCAAAGCTTGTATCTTTATCCATGCAGCGCTTGGGCACATTGCAATTGTTTAAGGATTTCAATGTCAAGGTCAGCCAAGGAAGGGCAGTTACTCTGTGTATTTGTTTACGTGGATAGCAGAGTTCCCTGGAATGTCAATATAGCACAGTATTCACTTACATTTAACAGAGTATCCTTCAAATATACGATAATTCTGTATTTTTATATAACCTGGGAGATCACCACTTGCCATACCCTGCCTGCCTCCCAAGTTTGTATTTTTGAAAGGTCAATTAGACTGCACCTTTTATTTATACTTCTTTACAGACTGATTCTGCTAAATACCTTAAGTAATATTACACCACAGGAAATTAAGCTACAATCAGTAAGTAAAACCCCTACAAATAAAATTTCGCAGGGCCAATCTCTACGTATTTCAGAGTTTAGAATATTAGCCAAACATCATGTAGCAAGCGATGCTTAAACACTGGCACCACTCATTTGACAAATGCTAGAATTTATTTAAGATGCAACATAAGTCTATAATAACTCTCAATGCTTACAAATTTTAAAAGAAGTTCTTAAATATCTCTGAAAAGACTGGGAGCCTGAGCAACTAATTGCCCTTTCTGAGCTGACCTTGAAGCCAAAGGGACGAAACACTTGCTATGTAGCAAAGTGGCATATGGATAGAGATGAAAGCCAAAGCATATATGAGAGATGACATTTGTTCACACCACTCCTATCTTAAAATCCAGATTATCCAAAACTATCATTAGGATGTTATAAAGGCACTTTTATTACAGCTGAGAAAGCCTGGATAACACTAAAGCACATTCTTTCAGCATGTGACTGCTAATGGGTAGGATTTCATGTACTGGTATAGGAAAAGAAGCTGCAAACAATCAGTGCAAAGAGAAGTATGCTCAGCTTTTATAGTGGTGGTTTCCATGTATTTTATGCATGGGCAACGCAGCCATTAGTGAGAAATATTTCCCCACATATGCAAAAAAACCCCAAACCTATATGGTCACTAGAATTATGATAAAACTAAACTATTTGACAGCTTAGCATCTTTTTGCCTTTAGCCGTTGCTTGTTTTTTCTTATTACCAACAACTGCAATGCCATAATACACATACCTTTTACTGGCATCACAGTCTCTGAGGAGGACTTGAGAAAGCAAGCTGTACTACCACCCTTAAGTGCATTCTGAGCTGTACCCCAACGTCCACAAAACAAAAATAATTAGTTTTTTAATGATACGTTTTGGTTCTCTTTATCTAACTGAAGGTTTATGTCTCATGCTTTCTTTGTTAACCATGTGAGCTGGGAACATTTTTTCCAACAAAGTAAGCTAAGAATTTCACGTCACAAAATTCCAGGTAGAAAATAGGACTGAAGGACATTTTAATGAATTTCCTAACACAATCCCATGCTATTATATACAACCGCGAATAAACTTTTTCATGAAAGGACAAAAATGCTCTAAGAAAAAAACCAAGCAAACAAACCCCAAACATGGTAAGACACAGTATACAATCCTATGACTCCAAGAGATAGCAAGGTTGGTATTATATTTGCTTGAGAAATTTTATCTGGGATAAAACCTATTTCACAACTGAAACAGATTACTACTCAGTCTCATCTTACTCCTTCCTTATCTTACTTGGTCACTAGGATATATTATAAAGAAATAATTTTCCAATACACAGACCTAACTACCTTTTTTCAGGTAAACTTTTGTAACTTTCCTAATAATTCCATGCAAGGAACTTTGAAATTCGACAGGTTTTCAAAACGAGTGTTGTTACGCTCCACAGCTTTCAGTATCTACTAATACGTTTATTTAGTACAGCTGAAACAGAGATATTTTTTCCCTGTTGTACTGCTGACAGCAATACCACTTATACACAAATATAATATGGATGAAAAAATGAAAACCTCTGATTTTAGTCTATGGGAACATTGTAATTCAGTAGGAGTTTAAATAAAATTAAGAGTAAGAAATCTTACGAAACATCACTGTCTGAAACAGTCCATATGATCACACAAAACTGGTAGAGGAAAGACAGTATTTTCACATATTACTCAAAGTGGCTTAGAACTGTTGTGTGAGACTATCTTTAGGGGTAAATTACCACATCCATGCCTCCAGTAACAACCTCTCCTATGAGTCTGCAAACCTCTGTGCCAATTAATGCCAGTTATCATGGCGATTTTCTGTGCCAGGGCAACTGAGACCAACTCACTCAATCATTTGTCAGGGATAGGAAAAAATTATTGCAGAAATGTCACAATCAAAAAGCAGTACCTATGCCCACCTCAAGTAAGCAACAATGATACTATCAAATTTGGTGTTGTTAAACAACTTAGATCCTCTGTAAGCTGTCAGCTAGCATTGACTTTTGCTCATTCATACTGGTGATTTACAGATTAAAAGCTCTGTATACTATTCCCACTTCCACAAGTCATCCAACACCTAGCAACAAAAATTAAGGATGCGAGGAAAATTTAAAACTTTGAGGAATGGTATTTTCCATAAACTTTGAAAAGTCACTACGTGACATATTTTAGAACAGGCGATACAGCCGCCAACACTTGAAATCTGAACCCTACCTAGAACTACTGTAAATTCCTTAAAACAGTTACTGAGTTTATGCATGGGGATACTCTCACTATTGAATTGCTGACTGCTGTTCGTAAACTACCCACTGTAATCATCACACATAATAGTTGCGAGGAAAAAAATATCTGATCATTACCTAAACTGAGTTGTTCTTTTGATTTAATATTTTCTAAACTGCTTTTTAAAACAGTTAGATAAGCTGCTCGGCAGTTCATGTAAAAGATTGCTTCTTCTGCATGCTGGGACTTCTTTGCTTGGGAACTTTCCGAGCGTGTGACTTTCTGAACAGGGAGGGATGCGTTGTTCTCAGGACTGCTGGCCATTCTGTGAAGAATACAATTACAGTTAGAATTTGTTACTCTTGCCTGTTTAATAATGCCTCTGCTTTGTCCTCTGAAACACAGACTAGCGCAAGTTATCCTAACATCCAGGTTGTACGTTTTCTGTTCTCTAAATCTGTGATGGGAGTACTTATCTATACTTGTAGAGAGATCCACAAACAAAAATAGCTTGAGCTTTACTTATTATTCACAATTTATTCTTTATTGGCAGAAAAAGTTTCATTTTATTGTATTTTATTTTAATTTCAGATGTTTGATTATCACAATGATTATACAGTCATGTTATTTTAAAGCATAAAAACAAATTTTGAAGTTATCTGTGATACAAACCGTTGCTGTCCATGTTTGGAAACAATGGAAGAATTTGTACAGAAGCACACTTGTTGGCTCTGATTACTTTACTACCACTGTCTATGCCTACCGTGATTTTTCACAATGGTAAATTAATGAACATACCATACCTACCACTGTTTTGCTCCCATTGCCACTCTTGTTGCTACAATTCACCAGCAGTAGCAAAGGTGGAGTGTTTTTAGGGGAAAAAAATGCTAATTTAAACATGGCCACAGGTGTGAGAGGAACAGAATTATTTAAAAGACTGTTTCACCAAACAACAATAACAAAGTAAATATTATCAAGAATGGATGCAGTGCTTATCGGACAGAGCTCTGTGGCTGCATGATCACAACTGACTCATGTCAGGTTGGATGCTGTATTATATTTCTTGGTGTTAACAGCAGAGTAAAAGTCCCCTTTGTCCTCGAGTGAAAACTACATGTGAGCATGTTTATATTGAACTGCATATTTGTCAGGCTTTCCTCCCTCACTCAAAAGTTGACTTTCATATTTCCAAGACTGATTTAGCTGGAAAACTGGGTAGCTTTACACAGCTTCAACAGAGACACTGTATAATGTCACAAACACCATATAACATTCAGTGTTAAAAAAGTGATAGAATAATTATTAAATTGATTACATGATTTTTTTTCTGGTGCCAATCCATACCAGAAAAGGCTTTTGTTTTCTGTTTTTACAGATATAACTCAATAAAACATATGGCTAATATTAAAATTGGTCAAAATTGTAACTCTTAATCCTTCAGGTATGTGAAGTTAAGCACACAATGCAGAGACACCGTATAATGTCACAAACACCATATAACATCCAGTGTTAAAAAAGTGATAATTATTAAATTGATTACATGATTTTTTTTTCTGGTGCCAATCCATACCAGAATAGGTTTTTGTTTTCTGTTTTTACAGATGTAACTCAATAAAACATATGGCTAACATTAAAATTGGTCAAAATTGTAACTCCTAATCCTTCAGGTATGTGAAGTTAAGCACACAATTCTACTTTGAAGAGTTATATAACTATAATTAATAGAAATACATAAGTCTGAAGCTAAGAAAGTGCATAAA
Organism: Egretta garzetta; assembly: GCF_000687185.1. Classification (NCBI taxonomy): domain Eukaryota; kingdom Metazoa; phylum Chordata; class Aves; order Pelecaniformes; family Ardeidae; genus Egretta; species Egretta garzetta. The sequence continues at coordinate 4,709,839 of NW_009259308.1, forward strand.
ACTGCACAACTCAGGCCTTTTAAGTACAAAAGGACTACCCACGTAATTGTAAATGAATGGGAAAAAAATGAAATGCACTTTTTCTAAATATTAAAACAATTAAAAGCAGTAGCTAATACTGCTCACCAATGGCCAGTAAACTTTAACAGCAGCTTTCTGCTTTTACCAAGGGTGATTAAGGTTTTCAGAAGGCCATCACAGAGGGACACTAAATCGTGTTGTACTGTTGGTCTAACAGCCTCCCTTATTATTTTACCCAATGTTGACTTCAGAAAATATATTCCAGTATAATAAATTGAATATCTCAAGTTCAGCAACAAGACAACGACATCATAGGGTCCCCTTCAGGACTCATTGGATTTTTACTCAGGAGGCCTAAATCACTCGCACCTTGTTGAGTTATATAGGTCTTTTACACTTGGGAAAGAAAGATAATAATCACTTATCATGGATGAAGTACCCTATTTATAATACACAGACCGCCTGCCTGACACTTTAATATTACACTGGCATCAGAAGGACCCCATAGGGACACTGTGATACAGTCTGGTTACTGCAAACGGGTGTCACTATAATTAAGCACCAGTGTTACACACACAAAATGGAAGCAGGTTAAAGTCAAGGAGGAAAAGAAGAATAAATGTTAATTTTCCAGTAACTAGTTTATAAAATGTGAACTCTCGTTTATACTCCTCAGACTTCCCATTACCGAGGTATTTCTTATGCGGGCCACAGTTCTGCCAAGAAATGCTGCCAATACATTGCTCAGAAATCCAGCAAGCAATAACTTAGTGACAGCACTGCCAGCAGCCCCATGGCTTAGATTGTCAAATTTTTACCAGACAAATGACACTTCAGACAAAATAGAAGGAGAGGAGCAATCCGGCTTCAGCTGAAGTGAGAGGATGACACAGGCTAACTATTACTTCCAGCTTCAGCTGCTACGATTCTAACAAAAAAAACCCGTCTTCCAAGCAGGAATTAAGTCATACCCTTCTTGGCAATACTGACCTTCCCCACCGAGGGTCCGAGGCCGCAGTTCACCTCCATCCACAGCAAACACACACCAGCACAGAAGCTTCGCGCTGCTGCTTCTTTAGCTTCTGAGCCCAAGCCCTCAGGCCTCGCTCACCTGAAATGAGGAAACTCTTTTACCGCATGAATCTCATTACCTGCCTCTCCAGTGGGCGCAGGGGCTGCCTTGGGCAAAATTTGCCCCCCACCCTCGCGCAAGACATTACAATCCCCAGCCCCTCAGATGGGAATTAACTCTCCCGCCCGCACCTCGGGGCCCCTCCGCCCTGCCCCGCGTCCCCGGCAGCCCTGAGGGGCCGGGTTTGGCCACCCCTCG